>NC_069132.1:61905245-62262745 GCF_026914265.1 Mya arenaria | reverse complement strand
GCCATTTTGGTCTAGTGATTTACGGCATACATGGAAGAAACGTGCGAACATTCCTGCCTATCATCAGCTGATTAGGACTAAATCCTGTTGCTATTGTTGGCGTGTTCCGATACGTTTGAAATGCTCTGAAAACATCAGTTTGTCTCAAAATACCCTTCGCTAATTTTACCCCAGCTTCGGCTTGAGAATTTCCTTGCGGATAAATTGGGGATGAAAATGAATGTTTCACATTTTGTTTTTCCATATACTTTGTGAATTTATCAGATGTGAAGGGTGTATCGTTATCGGTCACTAGCTCTCTGGCGTCGCCCCAATGTGAAAACATGTTTGACATTTTTCCCACAACGTTATCACTTGTTGCTCTCGGTAATTATCCGATCTCAAGATAACGGGAATAATAATCCATTACTACCAGAAACTGTTTATTGTCAACTTCGCAAATATCTGCGGCAATTTTCTCCCATGGCCCATTAGGCAAAGGCATTGTTTTCAATGGTTCACGTCCTTGTGTTGGTTTATTTTCTTGACAAGTTTGACAGTTTCTAATTAACTTCACCATGTCTTTGGATATTCTTGGCCACCAAACTGTCAGGCCACCTAGGTTCTTACTTTTAGTAATTCCCATGTGACTTGTATGCAATTGTTGTAAAATTTCTGAGTGTAATTTGTCTGGTACAACAATTCTACTCCTGTACAACAGTAAACCTGGCCACAGAATAATCATTTCTTGCTGGAAAGTACGGCTTTTTTTCCTGTGTAAGTAAGTTTTCCTTTTCTGGCCATCCATGCTTTGTGTACGTAATAACCTTTTGAATGTTTTCATCATTTTGTTGTGACTATTTGATTTGCTGTAGTCGAATGTCACTTAAAGGAATATTTTCAGTGACCATTTCTATATATGTATTCACTTCATTCTCAAAAGTTTGATCAAACTTATTCAATGGAGACCTAGAAAGGGTATCTGACACAACCATTTGTTTGCCCGGAATGTAAATGCATATTGAATTAAATTTCTCATTCGCATGAGAAGCCTCTGACATCTTAAAGGTGCTTGGTCAGTGTCCTGATTGTTAATAAGTGAAATCAGCGGTTTGTGATCTGTCAATAGAACAAATGAATCTTGCCCTATAAGATATTTTTCGCATGCCCATACCGAGGCGGTTATTTCTTTCTCAATTTGCGCATATCTCTTTTCTGCACCGGACAACGTTCTCGAGCAATACGCTACCGGCTTGAAATTCAAACTTTCTTTAACGAACAGTGTTCCACCTAATCCGTTACTACTGCTATCAGCGCTAACAACTAAAGGTTTAGATCTGTCGTAATACGCTAGAGTCGGCGCGTTTATCAACAAATCTTTAATAGTTTGGAAGGGTTTTTCCTGAGAACGCCCCATTGCAAAATAGATTTTGACTTCAACTATTCAGTCATCGGGCTCATGACTGTAGACAAATCTGGAGTGTATTAACCTAAATAATTAATCATCTCTATCACGCGTCTCAATTCCGTGATATTGTTTGGCGCACTAGGGTATTTTACTGCTTGGACCTTTTCGGGATTAACACTGACCCCTTTATTACTAATTATATGGCCAAAATATTCAATTTTGGTCTGTCTGAACAAACATGTGTTTTTGTTTAATTTTAGTCCCGAATTTTCGATCCTGTGCAGGACTTTACCCAAATTTCTATCATGCTCCTGTACGTCTTTACCATAGACGACAATTTCATCCATAATGGCATGAACACATGGCAGACCATCTAAAAGCTGTGACATTTTCCTTTGAAATATTTTAGGAGCTGACGTGATCCCAAACGGAACACGTTTGAACGCATGTCGTCCAAATGGCATTATAAATGTCGTCAATCGCGAGCTATTGTAATCAAGCGGTAACTGATAGAAACCATTCGGTGCATCTAACTTTGAAAAGACTTTCATGTTCACAAGTTTCGGTGAAACATCATCAAGATTTGGTATCATATAGCGTTCGCGTTATACGGATTTGTTTAACTTTTTTAGATCAACACATATTCTTACATTTCCATTCGGCTTAACTACTGGTACCATCGGTGCACACCAGTCTGTCGTTTCCGTTACTTTCTCTATGACACCGTCATTTAGCATGTCATTTATTGCTTTTTCACACTTCGGCAATAGTGGAAATGGTACGCGGCGCGCGGTATTCACACTGTACGGCTGTGCATCTGGTTTGAGCTCTATTCTAACAGGGTCGCACTTCATAGTACTCGCGGTTCCAAATAAGCTTTATGAAATTTCACCTAAACGCTGTACTAAATTCATAGCCTTCGCGGCTCCTCTACCAAGTAGACTATTCTGATCGTTTCCTGCGACCACGAACACGCGACACAGAAACTTTTTACCATCTCTTTACGTATCAGCAATGAAGTAACCCTTACAAACAAATTTACCACCAGGACCACGAAGCACTGAAGATGAAGGCTTTAGCGCTGGGCGCGTTTTCAAAGATTTGAATGTGGACTCAAAAATGACTGTAGCGTCTGCCCCTGTATCAATTTTAAATACAATATTTGAATTATAAATTGTCAATTTGATTTTCCAAGGATCTTCTTCGTGCGTGTCACAGTTAATGGAACCTTAAAAGTACTCATTGTTTTGGTCATTGTTTTCGTTGTCGCTTGTGTAATCCATATGTGGTACTAAGTGTAATTCACTAACACTTTTGCAGCACACTGCAAAATGTTTTAATTTCCCACACATTTTCCCGACGAACCGTGCCTACGGTTACACCGAGAACACTGTGGTACTGTGAAAACTTCATCACGTCGTTGACGTTGAAAGCATTGTTGGATTTCGGCTGGCCACGCCCGCCACCTGACTTAAATTTGGCTTCTTTAAGCTCATTCAATTCGGCAGGTCCAGTCGATTGTGCTCGAACTTGCCCCTATACCAGTTCGCTCTGTCTTGCCATCGAGACGGCTTTTTCAATGTTAGATCGCATTCATGATGTTCTGATTTTACGGCAGCGTTGAACTCGCCTTTTGTTTGTTTTCGAGAATGAAACTTTGCTCTTTCATGAATACTGTTCTTTTTAAGTGTGAAATGTCCGTTGATTGTTTCTAATACGGTATCAAATTTATTTTGATCATCTGCCGAAAGTCCAAAACTTTTAAATAAATGTTCAGCGTCTTTCCCCATAGAGTAGCTTAAACATGAAATGTGCACCTGTTCTTCTCCTTTGTGCAATTTTGTAGCTGTCCTATGACGTTGAAAATGGTCTCTCCAATTTTCCCATTTATTCGGTGATGAAAAGTCAAATTATCTGGCGGATGAACTTTGTTCATTTTGTAATCCGTGAAAGTATACTTCGTTGGTGCATAGAATTAAATTCAGTAGCACTGATTATATGTTTTTTTCTAAGTATGTCCATTCTCACTAGCAATGGAATTTACTTCTGACACCATCTTATGAAATCGGGTGGTCAGTGTATATAAACACAATTCATTATTTCATACTTTAATAACGATATACATCTCATGATAGTAAACACAACTCTGCTATGTACAAAAGCCTTCAGCAGTAATAAGAATAACATTAGACAGTAGGCGGAGCCGAATATTCATTAGCAGCTCTGAGTTATCATGGTTACATTTTATACGAATGGAATACCAAACAAACAAAAAGTACGTCATTAGAATTTGCGTAAATTAAACTGCTTGTGTCAGTCATGTGGTACACATAAAAGAATGTTATCAGAATCTGCATTAAAAATTATACAAAACATTGCAAAACATCACATGAACTTAAGTTGTGCTGAAATAAGCGATACACATGTTTCGATATCATCGAAAATGTGGCTCATGTTATTCGCAAATAACGTCAAAAAGATTATCGTTAACCTCATTCTTTTTAAAACATTTATTTTATATCCGTTTAACTATATTTTGAGAGTAATCAAATAACTAAACCATTCAATCTACACACATATCGTTTTCATTAATAAAGCCACCACAAACACAAAGATATTGTGTATCGCATGACGTAATGAGTTTGTTATGTAACATATGAAACTGTAGCGTATTTTTTTCTTTTTATTACATGCCTCTTAATTGTTTTTTTTTATTTCTATATTGCATTCTATTAGAAGAAAACGCGCCATACTGTATTCGTACGAAACGAAATATCGGAATGACGTCGTTGATATTGTTTCCCAGCCTTGTGCGCGCTGGTATTTGCTTTTGATAGCAAAACGGGCTTAAATTTCAAAACAGTGAAAAATATCATTTTTATGTTTTCACTGTTTACAACGTTGATTTATTTTTTATTTCACTGATATTTCCCAATAAACCAATTGAAAACTTATGATTAAACACTGCCAGTATAGAAGCGGTATGTCGAAAAATATCTTCAACTTTTGAACGCACTATAAAATGATAAGGTATAAATTAGATTAAGTAAACCTCGAATTTCACATTATAAAACGAACAATCAATAAAATAACATGTTCATTGAAAATCAAAATGGGGACAAACATAAGATTATCTACCCTTTTAACAAAATTAAATTATTGGGAAGGCGAAGTAGTAATGAGAGCAGTGGACTCGTATGTTAATGTTTATGCGATGAAATTCATGAAACTTTTAAACATACCTTCAGGTGATATATATATGACGCGATAAACACTGATAAATAAATTACTACACATTCCAGTATAGTCAAGCATACAACTGCTTTTTTTAAACGTGTTATCATTTAAGTCTTAATACGTCGACATCATGTAAAAACGTTTTTTTAACGTATACGTTCCTCGACATTCAATTGTTCCATTATGAAAGTTTTAAATATGAATTATTTGTTTTATTATTGAATACTGTTGAAACTAATCGACGCTTGACCCTTTGTTAAAAACGGAAACCACGTTGAACAGGACGTCTACGTGGACGTACGAGTCCATCCATAACATCCCGTATATCATCATCAGAACTCTCCGAATCTTCGAAGTACAAAAAACGATCTTGAGCAAATTCAGTTCTATCAAACTGATGCGATCTACAACTGGATTTCCATTTTGTTTCACACAACCAGCAAAAGGATGTTCCACACACAAAGCACGTCATCTGATTACACCCAGCTTAAATATACAATTAACAAATATATTTTTGAACAAATTCTTCGAAAGCACACACTGCACACAAAGAATTAATACAAAGCGTCTTTCATTCAAACAACCTTCATCAATGTGTGAGCGTTATGTATGATTTTATTAATATTCATATCTGAAAATAAATGATGTAAATGAAACAAAAACTAGTATCGGATATTGAATATAATTCAAATAACGCATACAATCATTGCAACATTTATTCTTTATTCTTGTTTTCGTTGCAACATTGCTAATAATATATGACCTCATACCATTTTTCTCTATGTTTACTTTACAATGTGGACATTTCTTCGTTGTTGATTTGATTTTCTTCTGTGATTCTACGTTTTCTTCGTTCTGTATGTCCTTTTCCTTTAGTAAATGATAAATCTAGTTTTGCAAATCATACATTTAATCCACGGCATAAAATTTACAACAAAAAAATCATTGAACATCAACAAAATATTATGTATACGTACATCAAGTTTTGTTATCTGTGTTGGAAAATATTTTAAAAAATAATTATAAGATAAACTTTGTTTTTGACAACATGTACGTTGTTGTTTTATCATACGGGTCTTACGGGTCAAATAACACCACACACAAATACAACCTCATCAGTATATTACCGATGCAGCATTTGCTGCAGAAACAGATGTGTTGTTAGAGATGAAAATAAGTCTTACTATCTTGGGAGCTTTCCTTGCAAGACAAGTAGAACAAATAAGATTGGTATCTTCCAAAGTGTCCTCCATAGCTGATGCACAGCCGTTCGAATCCTCACCGGCAAAGTAAGGCTGAAATATGCAAAAGGAACCAGCCATGATATAACGAGGTTAAATACTTGGATCCCTACCACCTTCGTCTCTTTACAAGTGTAGAATTGACCACCCCAGTGTTTAAACACAAATAAGTGTACAGAGTTTGGGGCAGATATTTTATATTTGTTTTACATATAACCTATATATTTGGACCCCACCATGTTCGTCTCTTGACAAGTGTATACTTGACCGCTCCAGTGTTTAAACAGGAACCGATAGACGAATTAGTACAGATTTGGGGTTAGATAATTTGTACTTTCTTATAACATATATATTTGGACCCCGAGCACCTTCATGTCTTCACAAGTGTATAATTAATCGCTCCTGTGTTTAAACACAAACCGATAGACATACTCGTGTACAGATATTGGGTTTAACTTAGATAACTTGTACTTTCTTACATGTAACATATATATTTGGACCCACAGTACATTCGTCTCTTTACAAATGAATAATTAACTGCTCGAGTGTTAAAACACGAACCTATAGACAAATCAGAGCACATAAAATTATATTGGATTAGATCATTTACTTTCTTGCATTTTTGGTTTTCATTTCACTGTCATAAAATATTGTACAATAAGAACAGAACATGAATTTACGTTTTCGGTGTTCCCTGCAATGTGGTTAACCTTGTGAACTTGTTAAATATCACAAATTTATAATTTATATTTGAATATTCAGGTTTCGAGTTCCTTATATATTTAGTTATTTGATGCGTTACACTGCGATTTCAAGTAAACGTGTGTTATCAGATGAAATATGCAAACATTTTGATAATTGAAAATATAGGGACAAACTGAGTAGACGAAAAACATCTTTTCGGCACTGTTTTTTATCAGTCAGAAGTTTAAGACGCGTACAAGAGGCCTAAAACAACAACCAATTAATGCCGTTATTGATAAATATAAACAAATACACTGGCCTAAAGAAAGGTTGGGGCCTTAAGCATTACTTTTTTTTTAATATGAAAATTTAATCATCGATGATTTGAATGTAGACTTATTACTCATCGTTCCAAGGCACTCTCAAACATTTGTATTATATTTTGATTCATGTGAAGCCTATATTTGTTGTTTTGTGACGTTTTGTGTCTTTCGAATAGTGAGTATTTATCTTTTTCTGCTTGTTATATATTTGATAAGTGAATTTGTCCCGGTAGTTTCAAATGTATTATTGATATAAGTTCCGATTTTTGGAATAAGAATATCCAAATTGAGCCTATTATTCCATTACAACGCAAATGCTAAGAGCCGGCTACCTTTTTGCAAGCGTAACATGAATAAAAGATAAATTTGTATGTAGCAAATCCGGCTGGGTTGTTGAAATACTGTCCTCGAGGGTTGGTAATTTCTTTGGATTTGGTAAGGCCATCCTCTTCAAGCCTTGCCGTAGCTGCTTTGTTAACCTTGTCTTCTAAAGAACAGAGCGTCTCCAGTAAAACCTTCAGCTTTGGATGGTCAATCTTAACCTTAGGAACGATGGTAAGCATAATTGATGAACATGCTTCCAAAAAACTATGAGGATACTTATTATAAGAATAAAAATGAATATTTGCATATTATTTTACTGTACGTCTGGCAATAAAATTATTCTGTTCTGTAACTTGTTAGAAGTAATGAAAACGTGAAAAACACGTACATTGCACAAAGGGCAGTTCATGAATTTGAAGTTTATTCTTGCTCCGACCCATCTGTTTTGAAGAACTCTTTCAACACAGTGCAAATGGAAAATGTGTCCACATTTGATCTGAAATGGTGGGAGGGGGGCGCGTTATGCATGGGATTTCCTTCATAAATCAGCATTCATTATTTCATATAGTATTTACAATATGGTTAAAATAAATAATAGACAATAGGAAATAATGCGTTTCAATGATTTTCTTAATTATTGAATGTTCTTGATTAAAAGTGTTCCTCACCATAATAACTGGAGCGCTAGACAGTTCATCGGTGTAGCAAATCACACAAGTATCATTTTCGTTTTGCTTTCCGGTGGCCTTACACCCCACCTTCAAGCATGGTGGGCAATCCTTTTCATATCGATATCCACCGCACTTGTGACCGCAGTGGAGAGTTTTGTCACATGAATTTAGCGCCAGTTGCCTGACGCAAGTTGACGTAAAATCTTAAAGGAAGAAGACGATTTAAGGAAGTGACGAGCATGGACTTGACAGTTAAACTAATTATTGTATGCTGTTCTGGATTACAGACTATGACCGTCCTAATGATTCTAAACATAGAAGGTCATTTAAGCCAGTGCTTTGGTGCATTAAAAGAGTTGCAAGTTTCACTACACTCTATGAGCTGTTCAATAAATTAAACTTGGCTTTCGAAATATCTCTCTTTTAAGAATGTAAATAACATATGTGAACTAACATGAGGGCGATAGTGATATAGCGATGTAGATATGTCCGCATCTCAAGTTAACCTCTTGGCTTCTTAAATTGGACACCGGTACTTGATTTAACTCAGACAACGAAAAGAAATCGATATACTGTCTCTTTGATCAAGCTTATAGAGACTAAACTAAAATATTGTTTCTAGAAATTGGAAATTATTGAAGCAAGACCATTTCAGACCTCTTTATCATGGCATGTAAAATGAACGTACTGTTTAGTGAAATGAATGCCTTGAAAGTTTCTCTTGGATAATATAAAGCTATATTTTGAAATATTAAGAAAACTATTTAAACAATGCATTACCTTTAGCCAATATTCCTTGGCATGTTCCCGATGATAACTCCAGTATTTTTAACCGTGCAGCCTCGAACACCTGGAAATAGATATGTCATTAATATTTTGGGGTTTAATATGTTAAGCCTTGAACCTTGTGCCTTTAAAGGAGTCATTGTTAAATATTGGCCAGCAGTTTCCACTACTGTATCATGACAATACAAATCAGTAGAGACATACCTGTTTCAAATGTTTAGTGTCGTCGACAGAACGACCGGGGATAACGACAATGATCACTTCTTGCAGCGTTAGTTTAAGCTTTTCGTCCGATTCAAACACTGAAATACACTGGAACAAGGTTTCAGCCACTGCCTCGGGTGGATAGTTTAGATATCCACATCCCAAAGTTGGAAATGCAATTGAAGTCATCTTATCCATGTTAGCGTGCTGAAGGCACGAGTGAAAGATTTGCGTCAAAATCTAGAAGTAAACAGTGTGAGTTATAAAATCAAGATAACAAAACCTGAACATTTACTTAAAGGTGGTCTGTCATAATTGTTACAATCATCAGTATATTTAAACAAACGACAGGAAATAAGAAAACTAAACGAGATTGAATAATAAGTATTTTCGAAATATCAAAGGTCAAATAACATAGCTCACGTTTTACAAAAGTTACATATAACATCAAGAGTAATGAAAAATGCACACAAAACAGTAAAAAAACATTTTATTCATATTCCGAAAAAGAGTGAATCCCAACCGCACTTTTCAATACACATATTCTATAAAAGAATGCGTGTTAAAATATGAAAATTAAGACTTTTTTGGGAGTTTTACCAAAGTTTTCGACATAGATTCTGAGAAAGTTTGCTTTCAAAAAGAGTTAAATTATTTAAATTTTGTGTTACTTTTGATGTTACGTGGTAGACTGAGTTGTGATGGAGATAACATATTTAAGAATAGTTGTGATATTGGGTCATGTTATTGTATATCTGAAACAACCTGTAAAGACTCGACATAAAACGCATCCCAAACAGGTACAGCCACGTGGTATACATTCTTGCATTGTAAACCATATCCTTTGGTCACTGCAACTTCTCCGAAAGCAATTCCATTTGGATATCGTCTGGTACATTCCTGTTGCAGTTTTGGCCCTGCGACTGTCAGCATGGAGTTCGATATCCGCCCAGTCTTTAACTGCAGAGTTTGATTGGCACTGTTCACCAAAACATCTGCCTGAAATATACAATTGGTAGTTGAATTGATTTGACAGTATTGATTCAGGGGTCTCAGGAGGAATTTCGTCTCGTAGGTACCTCCTTTACAAAAACATCTGCCCGAAAAGAAGCCATTGGTAGATAAATTGATTTGAAAATTTCGATTGAGAGGCCTCACTACACAAGCCTGTCTTGTACTTCGTCTTGTATTTATATCTGAAATATGTAATTGGTAGATAGGATGATTTTAAATTTGGTACAGAGTGCTCAATAAAAAAACTGTTCCTTCTTTCGTCCAGTCCTTCCGCCTAAAAATATGTCTTTGATTATAAGATTTATTCCATAATGCTAATTCAGGGATCTCAACGAGACGTCCGTCCCATATCTTCATACACCTTGGTATTTTTGCTATTAACTGGGCATGGTGTATAGGTAATGTTTTGCTTATAGGAGTCGGTATCGTAAAAAAGAGAAGTGTAATATCTCCTCCTTGGGAATATGAAGAATAGATTATATTTATGCACGTACAGTTTTCAATGAACGCCAAAATATTAATTTATTTGCAAATGCCCGCAATACGCAAGTTTGCTTTGAAAAGGTGTCTGATAACAATCCAGCTAATGTCTCAAGAGTTACCACCAAGAAATGTCTACAATCGGAGAGAAGCAAAATTATTCCCAGAGTAAGGCAACAACAGTCTTTGTCAAATCGAGCTTCTTCATCACTAACCGGAGATTCTAATTCCTGTGTTGAAAGTGAAAGCAGAGATTCATTATATAAACATAAATTTATTTTTGAAAGTTTGGTTTCTTAATACTTTAGCTTATTATTATAAACGTTTAAACAGGTTTGCTGAAATATCATGCATAACAATATATTTTGGGAATAAGTCATAAAGAGAAAACCAGAAACTCCAAAAACGAAATGTAAAGTGGCGTTTCATACACAATAACCTAACAACAAGGCCATGTTGAATTTAAATTCCTTTCTACCTGGGCTACGATCTCCGTTACCACTTCACGAAATATCAAGCATAGAATCATTTTAAAATGTCGAAAACGTAAATATAATTCGCACAAAAGGTACAAAAAAATGGAAAAAAAAACGGAAAAAGAGATTTTTGCGTGTAAATTGATTTAATTGCAGATTACAACAACTATAAATACTTTATAATATTGTATAATATGAAGTACACTGTGCAATAAGAATCCGAAAGTTTTTGGAAAAAACTTGACTTTTCACACTACAAAAACGTTTAAGTTGCTAAGATGTTACATGCCAATAAAATTGGACAACCATAAAGAAAATAATTGTGTATTTTTGTACGATGAAACCCAAAAGTAGCGGACTTAAATCAGTAAGTTCTTTACACATGTTCAATTTCAAAGTTGCTTGAACGTTACGTTTAATGACAATACATTGCTTTGTATCTTAGAGGTCTAAAAATCACAATACCTCAAAATAAATGTATACAAAATGATTGTGAAAGGGACGACCTTTTCTCGCAGACACAAAACTTAATGCTTAGTAAAAAAAAATATAATAGTAAATTATAATTTTTGAAATAGTCTTACAAAATAAAACCACAAATCATACCTCCTCAGCAGACAGATTTCCAATTTTAATCTTCACATTCATCTTACATGAAGCCACGTTAACCTTACTTGAAGGATTCTCCCTTCTAGTATAAGATGAAATTGATTCTAAAAATTTCCACATTTCTAAAACCTGAATGCAGTAATTTACTTCCGTAATCGAACACTCCGTCGTTTGTTAGTTTCCTTGATAACTGTTTACAACTCGTAAGCTATATCCAAAAATGACAAATTAAACTCCTGTCATTTTAAATGCAGCAATTTACTTTCGCTTTTGAAGACTTCATCGTTCCTAGTTTCCCGGAGTACTAAACTTTGCATCTTTTCATCACACAATGACAAATGAAACGCAATTGAAGTTAAGTAGGTGAAAAGATAACACTTTATCATAAGCCAACAAATACATATCTATATTCTCCGTTGTAATATGTCATACGTGTGTATGCGTATAAATTGTTTATATAGGAAAATGATAGAGTGATACTCGTATTTAAAATCAGCAGCTACATATGTATAACAAACATACCGTTCGAGTGATAAACCTTTTAACTACTTTCTAAATAATACATTTTTGGAACTTTTTAATTACTGACAACATATTTTAACCGTTCTTTAATAGCTGACAACGCACGAGTATTAAATGTCTGGTGGGTCCTAAACACATTGCATGTATTGTCTGCACCTATCTGTCAAATCAAACACAGTATCATACGAACTATTGTTCTCGATACTAAGTAATCATTTTCAGTTTATTAAAACAATTGTATTAATTGTGGTTCATCTTATTTGAGAGTAAGATTGTGTCTTTAACATAATGGAATAAAATAAATATTAGCAGGTACATGCAGCAGATTCAGTCATTATAACCTTTATAATCACATTAAACAGTTTAACAACTTTTTCATACCGATAGTAAACCTTTCATGTCAGAAATAACTAAAACAATACAACGCATCATTTTTGACTACGCAAATACTGGGGGAGCATCCCTTAACCCCTTTGCTTTTATCAGATACTATTTTGTGGATTCATGTGGAATGGGGCGCACGGCCCATACACCTCTAAACCCACTATAAGGTTAAAGCCAGGTACCTCTCCAATTTTTTAAACATACCATAGTTATTTATAAAAAAAAACGCCAAAACCTTTCAACATATGCGTTTGGATTCATTACTTCCAATTTTGCGATTTTAGAGGTCAGACACTACCAAATAAATTCCGATATATTGTATTGTCATTTGACAAAATTGCACTAAGATAACACTGATTTCTTGTGCATCACAACCCAAAAACCATATATGGGGAGAAAGCTCAACTAGTGTTCTAAACATTTAACATCGGTAGAAAAATATTGCGTTTGTGATCAGCGAAATAATGGTGCAACGCAACCACTGTGTATTCGATAAGGTCTCCATATCCGGTGTATGAGCACGAAAAATGCGATGAAAATGTAATGAAACAAAAAGTAGATAAAGTAGATTCAGTATGTTCAGTTTGTTTTTGAAATCACAAACGATTCGGGTTCAAAACCTATAAAGATGGTAAATAGCCATTTTTTTGAGATCATTTAACCATGGTATTTGATTATCTCTCATGACTTATTAAAATAATATGGAAGATTTAAGTCGAAGTAACAACTTCCGAATTTTTGAAATTTCCCTTGTATGTAATACCGTTTCGGAAATCAGTATGCGTGATGAAACCAATATATATATATATATATGCACAATAAACCCCATTAAAGACCTTATATTGCTTCAACATATACATATTTTATTATGTATATGCACCATAATGGATTTCATTTTGTACTATTTTAAACTACATCTAATCCTAGAACCTAAAAAGCTTCAGTTTTCTATTTTAATTAGCCCATGTTAATTAATCATATTACTAAAACAAATTTCACAAAATGAATAATGGTTTAAAGTGATATTCATCAAGCTCGATTTTCTTTAAAAAAATCAGAATTTCAAAAAGAAGACATTTATACTAAACATAGAAAATGAGCTAAGCTGGATCCTGATATAAAGGACTTTCAGATTGTACGAGGAATATTGGACCCATCCTGCTTAATTTACCGTCTTTATATTTACCAGGCTGATGTTCTTGTCATCAGTACCAGTCAAGGCTTAGATATCAGCCCAGCGTTGCAAGAGCCTGCAGGTATAAGTCTGAGAACGGAATGCGTCCGCCGTTACCCCAACGGTATAACGTAAGGTGGTCTCGCGGAGACGGGAGGTTACGGACTGGCATGCAAATACGTGTTCCACATTTCACTGCCACCATATTTGTTGGTTGACGCTCGTCAGGTACATTTAATAGTTATTTTTGGCTCGTCTTTCCAAAATAAAATGAAAGTTCTGAAAGCGTTTTAAAGGCTGTAGGAGCGGCACGCGTCACTTAACATTTTTGACAGTTCTATTCAAAGGCAATAAAACACGAATCCAAAAGTATGTTTGCGTGGTAAACTTGTAAAGGTATCAAATGCGTTATAAATATTGCTCATTCTGATCAAATTAAATTAATTATAGAAAGATGGCTGTCTTTGGTCTACTTGGTAAGGTCTTTGACAAAAATGGAAATCTTGCACAAATATCTTGCTAAATCTGATTCAATAAAATATAATGATGCTTAGTGTAGGTAATGGCATTATGGAATTTGAAGTTATGTGTCGTATGTTGAAACCATATTTTTTTTCAAAATTTCTGACGCAAACGGAGACTGTTATACCTCCTCCGACATTTTACTGTAATTTGTAGACACTTCACCTGCGACCCTGACAGTTTAGAACGACTAGCACGTCATAGTTGTCTTTGCTCGTTTTATGAACACTTTTTCTCACAATAACATGTATATATAGTATGGATTAAGATTGTACTGGTAACCGTTAGTAACATCATTTTATTATAATACATGTATATATGTATACTAAGTCTGCAAAACAATCCTTAAATTATTTCACTAGTCCAGTAGAAAGATATATTCTCTCATTATCTACAGGCTGTAACCGAATCGCCAATTGTTGTAAACAATGACTTGTTTTACACAGATTATAAGAAGCACCCTAAGTTGGCATCGTCAAAGGTTTGCACAAATAAGCCAAACTGCGGCCACATGTGTTGTGGGTACATGTATGAGGCCGAGTGTCCGCCCTGCCTTGATCCCGAATGCCGCGGGGATGGGGAACAGAACAAGAAGGATATCTGTGTCATCTGCATGGATATGTTGGGTGCTTTGCCGATCATTCAGGTCAGCCATTTTCTGTTAAGACCATTTTTGCATATTCTAGGGAAGGTGCTTGTGCTCGTACTGTTTACCCCTGTCAAATGTATGTTAACGTGTGACGTTTGCTACGAAATGGGGCGTGTTAATAACTCTCATAATGAAATCGAACTGGTGTCTTCGTTTTTCTTATTTTATCAGGAAAAAAACTCCATTAAGGTAGTTATATAAATAATAATAGTTCATTAAACTTGTATATAAAATGTGATTCATAATAGGGAAAGGAAGAAAAGCAGCGAAATTCATTGAGTTTGATCCAAGGAAAAGTCGTTTTTGTTGCCTTTCGTAAAGTAAGTTAATATACATTTTGTTTCCCTAAATTTGAGTTTTAAGTAAAGACTACCTTTCTAATGTAACAAAATTTCGATGTTATTTAGAAATAAATTCTTTTAAAGTCAAGATCTGAATTTTACCTTGCATTCTATTTATATTAATGAACTAATTCATATTCGTTATACTTGCCTTTATTGCTATGTTTTACCACGTTCCATGCTTTTTTATCTGATTGTCTAGTATAACTTCTTTATAATTATCGTCTGGTTTTGCGTACTTTTCGGACAACCTTTACTAAGGGGACAAGTGACAACGAAGGCGAAGCCTTATTGTTATTGTCGTTGTGGAAATTATAAATAGTAGTTAAACAACACACCAGTTTTATTGTTATGACCAGTGTTTGATAATAATCGGATATTGCTCTTTACTTTTTTTACCCTACTTCGCATAATACAGTATAATTTCGAATAAAAATCGTCCAAACAAATAAAAACAACATCGCAGTTACTAGAACCATATGGTACAACACCCTTATCCTCGCTTTTCTCTATTGTTATGCCTTATCGAAAACGTTTCGTAATTTTATAATATAAATGTCTGATAAACAAGGGCATACGTATCCAATTATAGCCGAAATGTCGTAGAATATGCTCACAAACACTCCCACCAATCTTTGCTCAGCCAAACTGTGGCCTTATGCAACGAATTCCAGCCATTTTTTCCGGTTCACTTTCATATTATTACATGTTGGGATGGAATCGCGTCAGTGTGATAGTGGTCTTAAGGATTTTTTAAAAATATGTTAAGTTTTAGGCACGTACTAGAAACATGAAGTACTTATGACTTAGTTAAAATATTTAAGTACCAATCATAAATATTACAAGAGTCAAACATGATAGCGACATTTTTAAGTGAAGAGTACGGAATGCTTTTATTCTTATTACAACTGAAATTTTTAATCATTATTGCATGGTCATGTATATGATATTTTCTAACATTTCAGTCTCAATGTGGTCACATTTTCCATCTGAAATGCATCAGACAAGTTTTAAAGAAGCGCTGGGTCGGTCCAAGAATCAACTTTAACTTCCTTCGCTGCCCGATGTGTAGCGAAAGTATTTTCATAAAGTGTTTCTATGTAAAATACGAAACAATTGCAACAACAGAGACGAACCCAATAGCCTTAAGCTCAACCAAGAACCAGGTATAAGACACGAGGAGTATGGACAATCCAATACTAAACAAGAGACACACCAGAGTTTAATCTTTTAAACTACAGTCGAACCCTGTTGGCTCGAACTCGCTTGTCTCTAATTGTCCGTTGGCTCGAACTAGATGTTAAAGACCGATGTTCACAATAGGTTATCATTCTCACTTGACCAACGTAGTTCGACTAAACTACCTTACTGTGCGTTATGAAACAACACGTATTTCTTTAATAATAAGTTGATATTCATAGTTATATTAATAAAGCCTCTTATATATTCAGTTGGAGGCTTACAAAAAAAGAGTTAAGCTACAATAAAAAACAATCAGGTTTTACGGCAAGTATTGTGAAGTTGCCAATAATACAGTCGAAACTCGCTAAGCCGAAGTCGAGACGTCGAAAAATATTAAGTGGTAACAAAAACTTGATATAAGCGACATAAAAATGTCTCACTTTGATACAACATATGCTAACAAAAGTCGACATTACCACATTTTCGATATAACAGAATTCGAAATGGCGACTTTCAACTGTACATTATCTACAACATTCACATTTTAACGATGTTCTCGTGTCTAAATGTTTTAAAACTGCAGAAACCTTTCACAAACTAAAATGATGGAAGGTAAACTTTATAAGAATACGTAATTTACTGAAAGAGAACGCAGCTGAAACGACCTTTTGTGTTTCTTCATCGAAGAAAGATCTGGAACACTCATCGTTGGAGCGGTACATCGAGCCGCTCAAAGCTCTTCAGGATCAAGTACAAAAACTTGCTCTTATGCACATGAGAAGGGATGGACTGGAGTTCTCACGCCTTATCCTTTATTCGGAAAGCCGTTTCTACCAGTAGGATTTTCAACCAACAGATACAAGTTTTCGGAATGCTTTGAGTGCCAAAAGGTACGCAATTCCACCTTTGATTCAAAACTACTTTACTTTTATGTGTTGAACATCAAGTTTGGTATCATAAAATGTGGCTATAATAATTGGTTTTTCTATATTTCCATACCTCAGCCATATTTTACTGGAACTGCGACCAAAAAATGTGTTGTTGATGAAGATGAAGACTATGCTCCAGAATCAGTGCTTTGTCCTCTTTGTATAAGGCAGAGAATTGAGGTAACGACAATTAAACAAAAACAAACGAATATAAAAGAAGTGCTGCCTCTCATAACGAATTTAAAGTGGTATTCGTCGCGAGTTTAGACTTATTCTGAAATAGGAAAGATCAAGACAGTGTCGAAACTTTTATTCAGTGGCACTTTATGTGAAACTCGGTTAAACTATGTAAAACATATTTATTTTTATGTGTTACTGGCTTAGGTAAAGGAACAAGCCATGAAATGCTTTTTTTGTCCAGTGTGATTGCACATTCACTGTAAGACCATAAAAAGGACAGACAATGAGACGAATCAGATATTTACAAAAGCAACATTGTGACACATGCCGTTTAACATTAGTTTATTTTCTTATCTATTATTATTATTTTCCAAACATTATTTTTAGAGGGAAGTCGAGAGTGAACGTTCTGAAGAAATGATCAAACGGACAACAAGGAAATGTCCTCACTGCTTGGTGAACATCGAGAGAAACGGTATGAAAACGATTGCATTAGAATAAGATAATTCATTACAGGGATTATCCTTCGACGAAACCTCAACAGTTGTACCAGCTGAATTGACCGCATAACTTACATAAAATATACACTACAAAACATAGTTTTAGCATTTTAAAGATAAACTTAGCAGGCCTTATCCAATTAACTGTCTCGATAAAATCAATGAATTTATATTGCATATGAAATGCATTAAATAAATAGTCGTCAGTAAAAGTTATTTATGAATTGTTTATGTGAAGGTGAAATATCAAAAAAGAGCTGTCAATAAATTGTTATTCCATGCGTTTGCAAGTACATGTTCTGTCCACATTGCAAGAGGAGTTTCCACTGGAACATGGCAATCACTCATCCGCAATTGTCACGTGGTCTACAAATGCGAAGGCAGTTTACTGTGATTTGAGTTGTACACCACACTTGTAAACCTTGGGTTGAACATTCGCTGTACTTACATATATATATTTATTGTTGCTATGTACTTGAACGAAGGTCCTTTCTACGGCCAATGCGTTACTTTATCCCCCTTATTTATTTTGCTTTCTTATATTTTTACATCGCTTGTTTGTTCGTACCTGTGTTCAGATTGTTCGGCTCATTTTGTTTTCTAAGTATTGATGTGCTGTTCTAGTGATGGTGTTCTTGATGATATAAACACTGAAAATATCTTACCGTTTTCGTTTTTTAATGACCCTTTAAATGCCGTTATGTTAAAAAATAACGGTGTGCATATGTTAACATCGATATTTTTTATAGGCAAAATTGAAACATCCAGCAATACGGTCAATGTTATAATCTGTGACCGGGTTAGAAGAAGACATCACAAACAAAGCTATGCTCATGTTGAGGAAAGACGGCCTACTCTTTGCGGCGGAAATCACGGACAGAGAGAGTCCGTATTGCAACGACCGCGACAGATACGCCTTGGATCGGTACCAGTAGTACATGTGCGTCGATTGTAAGGAGGTAATTTAAGTGATGGAGATTCTCATCAATACTCTCAGTGGTCTTTATACAAGCTTTAAGAATATCCATACTTAAAATGTACAGCACGTTAGTTTAAAATTTTAAACGTTCTTTAATTTAATAAAATGCGTGCAAGTTATAACAAATCTTGACCTATACTGACAATAAAGAGTTGTATGTATCGGTCCATTACTTGGATATTACTGGATAGGCTTTCTTAAAATAAACCAATTAATATCTCCAATACAGTTCTTAGACATATAACATATCATTTGCAGCCGTTTTATGGTGATATTAAAAACGGAGAATATGTACATGTGGATCGGGAGGAGGATGCTACCTGTGAGCAATGCACACACAGGCGTATCCTTGAACGAAAGAAGGTTACTCTACAATTATTATACAAACCGACACCTTCGATTTTAAGCATTCAAACCTATTTCTGATGTTAAAATGTATTTTATGCAAGACAATAGAAGAATACATATTGTATTACTTTTCCATAACATAAGCTGTATGACGTTATATAACTACACACACGTATTTACAGAGACTGAAACAAGAAAAAGTAAAAACGAAGGACGTTATTTAAAAAAAGCAATGTCCGAAATGCCTCGTTCGTATAGAAAAGGAAGGTAAATGTATATAGTTAATTCTCATTCCATTCCCATTGTTAGTATGAAACTTTATTCATGCAATTGAGGAAGAAAGAAAATCGAATTGTTCCTGTTTAGGAAACATCCCAATTAAACTAAATTCAACCAAAATGATATTTTCAGGAGGATGCGAATTTGTGTACTGCACAAATTGCAAACAAACATTCATGTGAACAAAACGCTACGATCTAAAGAGATTAAGGCATAAACAAAGAACCTCTGAAAGAAAAAAGGCGACTTCACGAAATGCTTAGACGAGAATGACTGATTCAATGGCACTTGAATCTAGAAACGCTGACTCATGAGCTCTTGAATCTAGAAACACTGACTCAAGAGCCCTTGAATCTAGAAACGTTGACTCAAGAGCTCTTGAATCTAGAAACGCTGACTCATGAGCTCTTGAATCTAGAAACGCTGACTCATGGATGTCAGAATTTAGAAATTCTGAGTCAAGGAATTTTGAGTTCTAGGAATACCGAAATAAATCAAACTGATTCAAGGAAATCAAAAAGAAAAGAGCCATTGTTGAATGACCCGGATAACAATGATTAGACGAAAATAAACCCTACTGATATTGGTGGTAAAACGATGTCTGAAAAAGGCTGACTCACAGATGGACCTATTCTACAGAATTATTACCAAATCAATATTAAGTAACGATGCATAACAGGGTCTTCAAATTGATATATGTTGCATCGGATATGGAATTTAAAATTGCAACTTGAAATCTGCAGACCTCTATGCCTTACTCATTTTGAATTGTAGAATGTTAAGACAACCTAGTTGTAAATCACGTTGCTTACTTAAACTAAGTTCTGGACAATCGGCACATACATTGATGATTGTAAAACAAGTACCAACCACAGATATGTATAACCTACTGTACATACACATACCATTACTTTTATTGTTGATTATAAACGATTACATGCGTCGGAAGTAAAGCAATGCTTTTACACGTATGTAGCACTTTGAAAATGGCAATTTCTGATAAATGATCACCGTTTAGAAATACTCTCATGGTTGAATAATAATTTTCGAAAATAAAATCGTGAATAAAATTATGTTTGCTTTACACCTGCAATAGGGTTGGACTTAAACGACTAGAAGTAAAGAGGTGCTTTTAAAATGACTGCCGAACATACAACGTCATTGTCCCTCACGATGTAACGCTTTATTATGGAGTGAAAATACCATTACAAATTAACTGATTTCTGTACACGTTGAAACGCATAGGAATTACGAATATAATTTTTTGCTTGTAAATAAGAGAAGCCAAGTCAGGTAGAAATTATTTTCCTTTGTTCTAAATATATGCATGGATCTAATATTGAACGATCTTGAAAACTCTTAGTATGACTTGAACTTTCGTAAAGTTTATGTTATCTACACAAAACTTGTTTTGTAGGTTGTTTGTTAGAACTTTAAGGATACTTTAAGATACCGACAACAATTAATGTGCATACTGAATTATTAATCATATTGTTGTAAATAGGTTTTGCATGTCATATTTATTATTAAAAAATGTACCTCACGAGCCGTATAAAGCATGCTAAGCAGATACACATTATTCTGCCAAAGAAATTCTACTAGCCATGATGCAGTTCCAAGGACTGTTTCAACACTAAGTGCATTGTGTTCTGTGTTGAGCAACAACCTAGCGATGACGTAGTAGTGCTACATGTAGCTTTTGCAACTTCCCAGGACGAAACAGTACTGCGAACATTATAGATGGGTCAAAGACGCTCGGGGAATTGACATCGACAGAACAATCAGTGGCTGAAGTCAGAGAGAATAGATGGGACGCAAGGTAAGGGCTGAAGCTATAGCTTGAAACATGTTGCAGTCGATCATGGGTTACTGAAACGGATCTGCAGAGAGCTCCAATTAGCAGACGTTGATTCAACTTGAAAAAAGCACAAACGGTCAACTACTGTCATGAAAAACACAGACATCTCACGGTCGACCCAATTAACACCAAGAGCATAGTGCTTGACAGTTCCATGGCGTATACTGAGCAACTATCTTTTGATACGCAAAATATGATAACCGACATGTTTATACATTGTTCTGTCCATACCACAAAACAAATCAATGTATTGATTATAAGGACACTATGAAAGTTTGTCATTCGTAAGTTGTCAAAACATTTCCGAGATTAAGAATTCGTTGTAAAAAATCAATCATAGAGTTATTTGAAAGAGACGTTGATATTTCATTTGAATTAGCTGTCTAATATGGAAGCAATCGACAGAAGCTATATCAAATAATACTTATTGTTTGCTTAATTAAAACTTCCAAAGCCAATGCGCATATTGGCAATATTTACACAATTGAAAGCGCAGTACCACCGTTCTCATACAAGCTCATCCACAAACCATTGTATGGTTTTATAAAATGCTCCCAGTCAACAAAGGGATGCACTTTTGGACGATATTCATCGATTAATGAACGCAATTGCCGAGATGACCTTTATTTAAGAATGGAAGTTGAGGTGTAAATATGTAATGGTGAACGACATTCAGTCGAAGTTTCTTAACTGCACGAATTAATTCTTAACAACAACAAATGTAACCCTTACATAATTGGACTTGCCTTGTTGGAAATAATTTGACACGCTAAACTTGTTTTAGTTGTACACCTACAAAATAACATAACCTATATGGAAGACCTTGCCGATAGTGACAATGATTTCTAAATAGTGTATACAAAAATCAGCAAGTCGTTTTACGTTTCATATGAGTCTTAATATAAACCCTTGCAATGTTTTAAGAAAAAGTATTTTGGGTTGAACAATCAATATCGTGCCAATTATACGAATAGAACACGAGTCTTTATCCTGGCATTCATTGAAAGGTTTTGGCATGAAGTTCTGAAAGTAATTTAAGAGGTTACTATTAATTTGTTTGCTATTTATCTTAATTAAACAATCTAATTTCTTAGTAAATGCATTATTTTTTAACAAAGCAGTTTAAACGCATTAGAAATATGTGAAAAAGCAACACCAGATTGTTTTAAAAATGGATGGTTCCCGTTGGGGTTTGAAAACACGATAAGAAAAAGCTTAAAGTTAGTAGTCCAGTTCCTTGTCCACTGCGCTAGCAAAATTAAATTGAAAAGTATTCATTGGGGATATGAATCCTTAGTATATATAAAAATAACACTTACGTGTTTTGTATTTTTATTATGGCATATGTTTATATTATATGTTTTAGGGTGTTAGAGGTATGTCTTATCACGTATGTTAAATTCAAACAGTTATTCGTGTATACGTGTTATTCACTAAATAATGGATAAACCATTTTACACTTGAAGACTAGTTCTAGTAAATCTAGAGCTGATTGTTTGTAAAACAGTTGCAAACAAGAAGATAAAGAAGGCACAAGAAATAACTATTAAGAGAAAAATGAGCACAAGTCGTGTTGAAAAAATGAAATCCGTCTGGTATTCTTGTCTGGAATCCGAAAGGTTAGTTATGTTGGAATTAACCGCTGAAAGAAATAATATCATAATATCAAAACAAATCAGAGGTTGAAATTATTTATAGTGTTTTAGATTTAAAGAAGGACGTGAAATTGTGTTAGATATGCCGTTAAGATAAACAAGGTAAAAACATGTATTAACTTCATTTAACACCGTTTCGAATACATAAATAGGGGAACTTAAAATACGGACTTTTAATTTCACTTTCATCTATTTTCTTCCGTTTGAAAATAGTGCATGAATGGTATCATACGGTTTATTCGATATGTAGTCAATGCATCGCGTGAGTCAGTTAAGACAATTCAGAACATGTATGTAGTCATAAGTACATTTTTAGTAACAGTATACATACCTTCTTTTAACCTACACTCTCGGTTCTGTCGTGGAGTACAGAGCGATATTTCGTCTTCATGCTCTTTGCAAACATAGCAGAATTTACACCCAAAACTTTCTCAGTCTAACGAATAAGTTCCTTTAGGACAATTTCGACACCTTGTATCTTTATATGGCAAACACAGTCTTCTTATAAATTGACCTCGTTTGCATTTAGTGCAGTTCCGGCAAATTCTTCCGCGTTTGTCACTAAATGTAGTCCAAATTTCACATTGGAGTTCTAATGTCATTTTTATTTCATTGCTGAACGCGAATATTCAACGACGTAAACGCGAGGGTTCATAACTTTTTGAAAGCAAATGGTTAACGACAATCATTCGAGGCTTAACAACTATATGAACGCGAATGATCAAAACAGTTCCATCGAGGGATCATAACTGTATTAAAGCAAATGGTTAACGACCTTCAGTCGAGGTTTAATTACTGTGTGAACGCGAATAATTAAAAAAAACTTCAGTCGAGGGAAAATAACTGGTTGTACGCAGGGAAACATGAAACGATCCTTAAATAACAAACTATATAACCTAAAACGTTTATGTAATCAACATGATCTTGCACTTTAGAAAACAATTAAAAATGTTTAACGTGTACTTGTCATGTCCGTGCCGATATTACCATTGATTTATAAACAGTGTATGAATAAATCAACACGTCACCATAAGCTTTTCATTGAAGTCTTAATATAAATCCGTGCAATCTTTTTAGAATATGAAAACGGTATTGAACAGTCAAATATTATGCCAATAATACGAATGGAACACATGAGTTGGCACTCTTTCAAATAGTTTATATAAAATCATAAAAGTTTACTGTATTGATTTTCAAGAAAATTAAGGATTATTCTTTCCTTGCTGTCTTTCAACACATTTAATTTTTAGTATCTACGGAAAAATTATGTTCTAAGTAACTCGCGTAATATACAAATAAAACTGTTTTAAATAACAATACTTGTATAATTTTTAAAATATAGGTTCCGATTGTGGTACGAAACAATGACAGCAGCAAGCTTAAAATAAGAAATTCAGTTCCTATGTTCCAGCAAAGCATTTCTGATGTGTAATTATTTTGAATATAAATCAAGTATCAATAAGAAATACGAAAGTTTTGAGTATTTTGTATTTCATTTTTCAGTATTCTGTGTTTCTTTATTTTTTTACAATAAAAAGGGTATACATGTATTATCACGAATGTTGAATGAAGAAAGTCATTGGTGTAGTCGTGTCTTCTTACTTCATAATTCCATTGCACCTTACAATAAAAGAGTAATATTTTGAAACTTCGAGGTGATTGTTTGTAAAAAAGTTGCAAACAAGAAAATAAAGAAAGAGCAAGAGTTAACTATTAGGATAGAGAGGAGGACGAGCCGTGTGGAAAAATTGAAATCCTTGTTATATTTTGGCCCAGTATTCCAATGGGTTGTCGTGCTGGATGTATAATCTGAAATAAAAAAATTAAAAGCAGGCCTTGTTATTAGATAAAATTCACAGCATTAAAATGTAGAACCTCTTTTAACGTGGAAGTGCGTGAACGTGAAATATGGCATGTAGCTAAGATTAGCAATGTCAACCACGTCTTATCTACAATGTCATTTAACAGAACGCGTTTCATGAATTGGAACAATCTTAATACGGACGTATATTATTTGTTTTTCTTTCGATGACTTCTTCACAATGTTTGTTTTATATCGAACTATTTATTTCATACGTCGTTAACGTAGCGCATGTTTATAGAGTATCTATTATACATCAATGAGTTAAGTAATGTATATTTCAAACCATGCGTACCTTCTTTTAAACTACACTCTCGATTCTGCAGTGGTGTACAAGGCGATACTTCTTCTGCATGTTCTTTGCAAACCGAGCAGTATTTACACCCAAAACTTCCTCCGTCTAACGAATAAGTTTCATTAGGACAGTTTTTACACCTTGTATCCTTATATGGCAAACATTGTCATCCGACATACTGACCTCGTTCACAATCAGTGCAGTTCCGGCAAATTTCTCCGCGTTTATCACTGAAAGTAGTCCCAATTTCACATGGTTTACAAGACCTGTTCGTCGTTGTGGAACATGGTGAAAATTCTGTGTAGCCTTTAGGGCATTTAACACATTTACTACATTTCCCCCTTCTATTAGTCTCCTGGTCATAGTAATTCCCTACAGGACAGCCTTTCGAACGATAAACGGATTTTTTCTTTCTGATTGAGTACTGAAACATTGAATGTCTAAAACTTTTTTATATTTCCATTGGAATAATAATTACGTTAATGCACACATGTGCGCTTTAGAAGAAAACAAATCATAATACTTACAGGCAAAACTCCCATCACGCTTTGTATGTTCATCAAATGTATCCAAACAAAAACAATACGATGGTCTAGACATGTACAGCTTTTCATGGTTTGAATGTAAATGCATTCCCACGCGTTTACTTTCACAAAAACCTCATAATCTATAATGTTTTATGGATTTAAACACTGAAAAACGAAGTTTGAGTATGCGTAAGATCCATTCATAAGTTTATGCTAAGTTACGCAAGTTACATAACTACAGTGGAAACCGCCGTGTTATCGACGCGTAATTAAACTGCCTTCATAGATAAAGTATACTGTTTAAAAGCCATTTATTGTCGAATTATTAAATTACAATATTACTGCATTGTAATCTAATTTAATAAATTGAATAATGATTTAAATATTTAAAACAAATTATATGTTAAAACAAGGGTAAAACAATCAGTAATCAATGAGTAACGATATTCAATTAAATCTCTCAACAGAACTTAAAAAAAAGAAAATGATAAGGTTTATGCAATGAGGTGAATTGAATTGTATATGTACATGTTTGTAGTCGAGGTTCAGCACATTTATGGGGTTATTTAATAAATACCTCTATAAATATTAATGATTAAACATAAATGCCAGTAATGTTTTTAGGATCTGTATTTGAAAAAGTGTTTTTGTATCTTAAGCCATTTATTTTGACATGTGGTTAAACGTTATAATAACATATATATGTTTCTTCTTTTATTGCTATACATTGAAACAACAGGTTCTTATAATGCAATAAAAACAGGTCTTCTTCATAGGAACAAAGTTCGGAAAACCAATAGGGCAGTTCATTTTTTCTCGATGTTAAGATTTTTAAATAACAAAAATCTCAAAATGTTATAACACTTGAGACCTTTAAGACAATCGATTTCAGATATATTCGTGATATTGTATTGAATGCTAAATTATTGACCTTTCCTGTATAGATAGGCTTGCAAAATGCAACCTGACGTTTTGACAATATGTTGCTTTATTTTTCAGATTACCCATTTATGTGATTTGATTAAAAAAAAAGAACTGGAGGTCAGTAAAAAAAAAGAAATATACGGCACAAAAACATCTTGTGTTTTCTTTATGCTTAACTATTTGTCATATTATACTAAGCATATCATATAAGCTTCATTTATAACAAAAAAAACACCCGGGTTTTTCATAATACCTGTTATTGGATATTCAAAGTGTTCGATGAGTCAGGTAGAATACATTTTCGTGCACAACGGATAGGCATTTTCGGTCAATTGAGCAAAGCTTGAAATTCCTTCCTGGCACCAGAGGAGTCACGCCAACAACATGCCACTTACTTTTTTTACTCTTCAAAAAGCGATATTTCGATGATGACGTAAACAGTGGTATATATATAACTACTACGCTTCATGAAGTCAGTAAACAAAGTCGCATGGGCTTTGATGAAAAGGACAAAACTATTTTTTCTTACACACAAGTTGATTATTTTAGATAAGCAAAATACACGTTACCGGCTTTTCCGCAAGCACTCAGGTCGTTTTTTATACTGACCGGATTCAATGAAAAAAATGACATTTTCAGGTTTTTACATTTTCTGAATGTGCTATGTTTCAGAAATAAAGTCCTGAAGTTTTAAGCTGATATCTTTAAAATTGACTGATTGAGGACAAATTTCGCGATACCACTATTTATTATAAAATGGCGAAAACAATGAAGGAAATGGAAACATAAGTAAATACAACTACCTTGATTTTAAGAGTCTGTATTCCATTGAAATAGAATGCAACACTTTTTATTTTTGTGGAAACATTATCATAACATCAATAACATCATTTATGGAGAATGTAACACTACATGTGCATTTCATAAAAACGGTTGCCATGACTACAATTTTTTCACGAGAAATTTATCCAAATAAACGCAAAAACTGCTTTAATACATAAAATCACATTTGAATTTGATAGGTTATGTTTGCAGGAAATATTTCAGTACAGCATTACATTTTCAGCCAGCTATGTAGTAAAATAGAATGTTTACAGCAATTAACAATAGACCCTGTAAAGAAAATCTGCCACTTTTCTTAAACAAGGTAAATTGATCAAAAGTAGTGAGCTTATCATTGTATTGATCAAAACACAAACATATTATTTTAAAACAAGCAATTATTTAAAAGATGTAACTTGTCTGGTGAAATCATTTTTTTTTTATTTCAATAAGAAGACATGTTTTATTTGGTTGCCATAGAAACTTACTTATACCTAGAATAGTTCATATTTTTGCTCATTTCATTAGTTTAGAGTTGTAAGATGACAGACTGAAATGTATTTACAAGGAAAGCATTGACACATGCCTTATTTGACAAAATTGAGAACAAACATAAAGCAAGGAACATTGAAACTATATGTATGTATAACTATTAAGTTATAACATGTAGATTTATAATGTACACTTGAATATTATACTGCAATCATGTATGGAAAATATGAGTGCCATCATACTTTACTTATAGATGGCCAACTGTTCAATGATATTCCCATAAATGAAATACACGTTTATGCATAGGTATTCAATGATCAATCAAGTTTGTTACTTTTGGTTGCCATGGAAACCATACATTCCTAAAATCATAAATATTTTATCTAAAATCATAAATATTTTATCAATGTTACACAAAGAAATATATTCTTTGAATGAAAATGAAAACATAAAACTTCAACTTATACATGCCAATCTGTTTATAGCATGACACAAACTATACCTTTTGCTGAAACACACACAGAAAGTGTTCTCAATAAAGTTACCTATTTCAACTTTTGTTTTTTGGCCTTTGAATAGCCTTCTTTTGCAACTAATGGCAAAGGGCATGTTGTGTTTTAGCATGATCCGATCTGCAAAAGTCTCTTATTACATCATGCAAGTACCATTGCCTTTCAGCATTTATTCCCTCACCAAAGATCTGCTCTGGCATAACACAAATATCCACTTGGCAGGTTTTCAGTATGTTAATTTTCTCCTCAGGGGCATCAACAAACTTCCTTACTCTTACAACCCCAGGCTCGTTAGAAGACACCTCAAATGAATGGTATTTCGAAATGTTCTTCAATGGTTTGAACATGCCTTTGAAGAAGGTTCTCCAGTCATAGAACAACACTGGTTTGCTGTTGCCATCAACAATATGGGGGATGTTGTGGCCATTACGGGATGACATTGCTACTGTGGAAGCCACCTCCTGTTTTGAAGAAAAGCATTACATGATGAATGAATATCAGGCATAATTGATCCAATATGACATATTATAGTGTCACCTTAGTGCAAGAACTCAATATCTGCTACTATTTCTATATGCAGTTATTGTGTTATTGCTCTATGGTGATCATACTGAGCAGTACTCTTGCACAATGAAATGCCTACATGAAGTATATAGCATCAGTGAATTTATCAATTACCTATTATATCTAAATATACATGATAATAAATGAACTTATTTCATATAATTATCAATATAATATAACCCAAGTCATATATTATTATTTTCAATCTTAACTATAAAAAATCCCATTTTTTTCATGCCACTTCTTATTAGTTTATAACTGTATTAAAAAGAAGGAAATCAATAAATCTTGAAACATGTGTAAGTAATTTATGTCTATTATTATTTTAAAATATTGGTGTGGTAAACATCTAACTCCCTGAATACCTCAACTGTCTCTGCATCCATGTGTCTCCATCTGTTTTTCCACACTCCAAAATGCCAATCACATGAGAATTTGGTGTGGCCGGCTAGCATCAATGAATATTGGATTGTCTTATGCCCTCCTGTAATAGAAGTATTAATTGTTATAAGGTCTCTTTATTTCAAATTAAACACTGAATTTTATCTGTTGTTTATTTTTTAAGTACAACAAATTGAAAGCTTCTAAAGCTATACATATGTTTCACTCATCTATAGTGTTACTGGAAACCTTTTGAGATAGTTAAAAAGCAATAACATAATTTAGTTTTCATCATGAAACATATTTTATTTTTTCCACTGAAACACAACAACTCTCACCCGTCAATGTTCTCCACACAGCATAACCAAGAACTGCATTATTTTTGTTCTGTCCTTGGCAATTGTCAAAATGGAACTGGGCATGTTCCTCAACCAGGCCGTAGTTTTCAA
The DNA here is from genome assembly GCF_026914265.1 of Mya arenaria. Classification (NCBI taxonomy): domain Eukaryota; kingdom Metazoa; phylum Mollusca; class Bivalvia; order Myida; family Myidae; genus Mya; species Mya arenaria. The sequence continues at coordinate 62,232,980 of NC_069132.1, read as the reverse complement.
GGTAATGGTGGAGGTAGCTGACAACTGTGTTTGCTCCTTTGCCTGGGGCAACACCCTCATCACCAAGGTAAAACACCTGTTTCTCTGAAAAATATTTATCCGTCTTATCACTGTTCTTAATCATCACCACCATCAGCAACAGAAGCAAAATTTAACAGCACCAGCATTCAACATTAATACAAAAAAACATTTCTCATAACTAACATATATATACCAAATAAATGTTCATAAACACATCCAATTCCAGGTCTTGATATGTACATGATGGCTTTTGACCAATGGAAATGTTACATTCTTAATCAGTTTGTTTGAATGAAGTAAAACATTTATTGCTAAAAAGTGCTCCTTCAATTCTCAATTATTAACATTTGACATCAGGACATCTTATAATGACAGAGAACATTTTGCAATTTTAAACTGTAAAAAAGGGAATTACCAGATCCTCACAGCAAACTCCAAATACCTCACATCTCCTGGCAGTTTTGAAATACAGGGGTCCAACCTGTAATAGATAAAAGCTTGACAACATAAATTTGACAACAGTATTTACATTCAATAAATACAATATGAAACCATTTCAGTTGAAACATACATTTACTGCAGTAAACCTAAGGCACTCAAAAGTATGATACATCATGCAAATTACTGCACAATAAATCCAATAAAAAAGATTATCTCTTGCAATAAATTGGTAAGTTCAGTGAAAAAAAACTAACCTGTTGGCTATGGTGTGGAATATGAACCTGCTGTGCAAAGTCCCAGCTGTAGTGGACGGTTGCATCTAAGGAACATGATACTGCACCTAAAATATATATTTTTCACAATTTATATTGATGGCCTAGAAGGAAATATATAAGTAATATAAAATGATCTGATGGGTATCTTTTCATTCTGTTTCAAAATTTTATCCATGCTTTAAATATTTATACGCTCTAAGTTTACATGTCCAGTATATATATACAAGCATAACAGGCATAAAAAAACTTCGGTAAAATGTAAAAGTCACTATTATTGATGCAGATGGACATTTTAAAAAATGATAACTCAATGGCCAGCATGTCAATTAAAATAAAATAAAGAATTTAACATATTCTATTTTAATTTTAAGACTAGAAAATCTTGAGGCATGCCATTAGACAGCTAATACTATAGCGCATAGAAATTTATTAACCAAAGCACACCTTCAACTGTAATGTTTTCACTACATGTAACTTTAGAGTCATCACACTGCATTCTATATTGCTCCCTCTGATGTCTAGCACTTTCAACATGACTTTCATATTCATCAAGAAGTGTCATTTTATTATCTTCAGAAAGGGCACCACTTTGTGAAATTTTGCAAGAAAATGTTTGGCATCTAAAACACAAGTCTGTTTTTGGTTTCGCTAAGACAATATGTGGGCACAACTCCCACCATACTCTGGTAAAAGTACTAAGACTAATACTTCTTGCACCGTCTATTTTTTCATATTCCACATGAATGTCTGCTTGTGACTTATCAGATGGCAACAACATCACTTTACTATTGCGGTGGTTTGGAAGTCTTCCGGGAAGGGGCATTGCATTGTCAGATGCATAGCAGATGAGGAACTTTCTTATATTTTCTCTCTCCTCAAATGTGATAGCATTATGAGGTAGTCTTTTGGTATTACCATGAGTCCTAGCAATCAATCCATCACTGTCAAGAGACCGACCAATTCGTTTTAGTTTCTCCTTTCCGATGTTGTATGCAAAACAGAATACTTCACGGCAAACTTCAACTCCCTTTACATAAAACTTCTGACTGGGCCTAACTCTCGCCTGCCGTTTATGTTTACTACTGTCAGTTTGTTGGCCATTTTTTCTGTGGCACAACATGGCTGATTTAATAACAAGATCAAGTTCATCTGTTTGCAAACCAGCTGAATACATACGTAAGTCAGAAATATCATTACCATCCACAACTTGACTGCATGGTTTGCCATAGAGTTTTTTACACTTGCAGGTCTGAGTAAAGAAATCATCTGTTTTCTTTCTCTGTCTTAAATCCTCTTCAGTGGGTTCTAAATCATGGTCAAAACTTTCACAATGAACAGTCTCTGTATTACATTCATCATCATCTGATTCATCATTTACAGAATTACTTTCATGGCTAGAATCATTTTCTGAATCAGACTGACTAAATTCTATCTCACTTGCACCACCCTCTGGACACAAAACTTCATGAAAATAAAGTCTATCAACTTCTAATAACTCTTCGCGAAATAAATGGTCTTGGCTTAATTCATAGGGGATGGTACTTGCTTGACTAAACTGGGACATTTTCATAAAAGTTTCAAGTGTTTTTCAAATTTTCCGCCATAATATCTGTAAACTGTCTGTTGTTACGAAAAAATACTTCCGGGTCAAACTGTCCAAAGGTTATTTAAAATAAACATCAAATGCCAATTTAAATAAAGGATGACAACATTGATAATTGAATACATTACCTTCCAAATAATCTTCCGTGTTATTAATCCGAAAAACATGCTAATGCAGAGTGAATAAACCGGCAAAACCGTCATATCTTTGGTACGGATTTCGACATGTTTTCATCAAAATTGCGGAGAGCGACACCTTCAGATCAAGGGCGATTAGTCATGATTTAAGGTCAGGCAGCATGAATATTATCGACAATATTCAACTGGAAGCAGAGTGATGTTCCTTTATAGAGTGTATACAGTTCGATTTTGTAAATACTTTGAAAAAATAATGTCAAAATAGTTGATTGACAAAACGATAATTGCTCAGAAAACGTGTTGTTTTTTACTCTCGCTTTATCTCGGTAACTTGATTACCTCAACAGGACTCATTTTCGCTGACGACGTCACATATAAAAATATCTCATTCAAATATTTTTGTACAGTTTTAAGCTGTAACTGAAATGACAATTTAAAACAATAATGTTTGTAAGTTGTTAATTAAATATGTTAATTAAAAACATAAGAAAATTAGAGATATCAAGTTTGAGGGCTATCTTAAGGACTAAATTATTATTTCACACAGATTCATGTGGCGAACTGATGACATGGCCAGTGCAAAATTAGGTTGCTACATGTAGTAATCAGTGATATGGAACGCCTTTTCTGTTGAATACATTCGATTTCCGTTATGTATACATATACTTATTTTTGTAGAGTTCGACCCTGTATTTAATAATGGTCGAGTTAAAACCCTTTACGTAAACTATAACAGACGAGTATTTGTGTTTTTGCTCTATAACTAGCATGTTATAGTTAAACATACCATGCGGAATATACGCATTATGTAGCTTGATGAGACAGGCCTGAAGACTGTGTTATAATTATTAAATAATACATGGTAAAACATAGATAGTTGATAGATAGTTTACTTTTAATACAGGTTCAATAAGCCATATGGCCCGTTAGAAAAACAAAATACACGATATTTGATTCATGTTATTGCTGCTGTGTTTACGGAGGACATATATCTGTTTTTACAGTAGAAAAATACACTGATCGTCTCAAGACGGGAAAATGTTAAAAACGGCTTTCTCACAAGTTAACATGACGAATTATATCGAAATCTGGATATGGATAATTTTCACGATCTATTCAATTTAATCATTTAAATAAATACTGCACATAAAAACTACGGTAATAGGACAGTCATTTATAAGGGAGTTAACTTTCGGGGAACACGTAAGGGAGCTAAATCTTACCATTATTTCAAATGTAAAAAAAATGGAGTTGCCTTTCTTCACATAACCTTACGGAGGCAAATTATCGTCAACATTACTGATATTCGTATGAATATTTTACTAACGTTTGTGTGAATTTAATTCACAATAAATTAAGAATGTAAAAACCGTAGTTATATAAATGTATAATATATTTATTTGTAAACCAGCCAGGCTTGGTATTTTATGGTATTTTTATTGTTGTATGGGCAAATAATAATATAAAAAACACACATATGTAATTTTACATCGAATTGGCATCTTCTTATTCAAAATATTTTAAATTTGGAAATAAAATGAATCCTTATAACAATTGTCCTCGAAAAGTCAATACACTCAACAATTAAGTGTTATCTGATACCACTGTATCACTGCTAAATAATACACATTTTGATTCATAAGGCTTAACAATTATATTGTCAGTAGCAATGTCATTACACCGTATCAGTCTGGATTCATAAAAAGGGGGATGCTACAGTAAATCAACTTACTTTCCCTTTTTATGAAGTATGTCAAGCTCTTGATGAGGGAAATGAGGTGATGGAGATTATATGTGATATACCGAAGGCGTTCGATTGAGTCTGGCATAGATACTTTATCAACACTGTCTTCTTTTGACATCAGAGTGAATCTTTTCAACTGGTTAACATAATATTTACTGTAGGAGACAAAAAGTCGTTGTCTCGAATTGTTCTTAATCTTGGTCTGATGTGCCTTTGTGAGTGCCTCATGGCCTGTTTATACTTATAAAAACGGCATCGTTGATGATTGTGTTGATTTGCAGAATGTACTAGCCTGTACGTTGTGGTCGAGACACCTGCAGCTGTAGCTGATGTCATCAATTCTGATCTTGAGAAACGATCCACTTGGTCAGCATAATGGTTTGTAAATTTTAATCCATCTAAAGCAGAATCATATTTTTCTCTAGGAAACATGATAGAGGGATTCCCCCGTTTGTTTATGCACAAATGGTCAAATGGCTAGTTTGAAGTGGGACACACTTGCAATTAGAAGGAAAAACTGGTTTGTTCTCTTTTATAAGATGAGCAAAGTCATGACACACGAATTTCTATCGTCCTTGATTCCCACCAAGTCTCAAATCAGATATCCACTGAGAAACGTTCCCCTACCAGTTTGTCGAAACAAGTCAAATGCGTCATCATTTCTTCCTGCTTCAGTCCGAATTGGAACTCCCTTCCAAAAGCAACAGTATAATCGAAAAAAGTCCAATCTTTTAAATACAAACTTCAAACCTACTCGACAAAACTATCTCCACTTTACGATGTCGGAACGTGATGCATCCAAATCACGCACTTTCGAATAAGACTTTGGTGTAGATCTCTTAAAACCAATAGAAATGATAGCTTTCATTCTCCTTTATGTGCATGCGCCGCAATTGAAAATGCTTCCCATTTTCTCATGATATGCCCTTTATACTCGACCCAGAGACAGGTGATTCAATGAGATTCCTTGTACACCAACCATTCATAACTTAACTTCCTGTGAAGATCGCTTTATTAACAAAACAATGCCATATATATGTGTCTGCAGAGGTTTGTATCAAGAACAAGTAGATTTGATGCCTGATTGGGACTGTACGGAGAGTGTTCGGTGTCGGGGGCAGATTGTCATGCATGCGATTCTTAGCCAAATTTATAACTTCACGTGTTAAAAATGATAACAATATACTAGTAAATATATCATGCATCTAAAGCTTCTAGTTCGGATTTAAATATTTTATCAGTTTGTTGAATTAATAACAATAAGGAAAGAAATTTACATAAGTAACTTGCTTTCCGATCCTGATTCTTTGTATTGTTGTTTAAATAGTTTGTATTTGTAAATTTGAAATGAATACTGTTAAAACTAATCAGACTCTTAATATGGTCTCTCAAAGCAGTGTTTATGCCGAAGATTTTTCTGTGTTCTACATTTTTTGATTACATATTGCAGTTGTTGAATCTTGTACGCAAAATGTTTCGCTGATTTTTTTTAGCCAATGAAACAAGCCATTATAAAACTTGACTTCGAAAACGGAAGTCAAGGTTGATAGAAAAAGCAGGAATACAGAAAACTGTAGATAAAGTAAAAAAAAAAACAACATCGTATGATCGGCGAGTTTCGTCATGGGGTAAGGTCGAGTGTTTGAAAGATAAATATAATGACCTTAAATTCTGATGTTTGTTAGTCTGCATCATTTCATATGAATTGAGTTACTTAGGAAATAAGTGGCCCGGGTAACGTTCAATACCATATAATAATATATAGACTGTACAAAGTGCATAATTATGAAACAAAACTATTTTTCAATGATTTTTTACACTTTTGGCACCGTTATTATCAGCTCGAAATATTAGATTTTTTTTCCAGAAAATAAATACTTTGCAAAACCGGTGCCAGTGTTCTGGCTACATGCCTGTTTTGTATTTTATTTAAAAAAAACGTATCTTCTGTGTCAGAAGTATACCAACTGTATTGGCATTTTAGTAACGTTTTATTTGAACTTCAAACAAAATATATTGTTGACCTAAGGTTATTTTGGTTTGATAAAGTCTGGCTGATACTTCATCAAGATGATACCTTACTTTTTGTTTCGAAAGCCTATGTGTCGAAAATGACAGTTGTGCCGATAATTTTGTAAAAGTGTAGCTACGTTTGTTTATGTTAACAATAAAGCCGTTTTATATAGCAATTGTTAATATATTAAGCTAAAATTCAATCTCAATATGAGGCCGAATTAAATCATAAATTGTGGTTCATGATACCCTATTAAACCCATATTTTACTGCAGACTACAACTTTATATATGTTGATTTTTTTTTCAGTTTAATGTCAAGTCAATGAAAGCACTATGAGAAAGATACTGTTTTAACAGCTCAAGTGTTTCAAACTTCATGTGGATGGCATTTGTTTCCATAAATCTGTAAGTTAAACAGAAGTTGTGTACTTCGTTATTTTCTTGTGATCCAAATGATAGGTTATTTGTTTATTCATTTTTTTAAATTCTATATTCACTAAATACGATATTATGTGAATGTTGATTTCAAATTAATTGACAATGTTACGTCAATGGTTTTTTCAACTATATATTTATCTTTTTAAAACGTTTCTCGTGAATTAATGTATACAATAATTGGATTTTAAAGATTTGTGAAACCCTCTATACCACGTACGTTTTTCCCTTTATGATTCTTATTAGCTATAAAGTGAGCCTAGCATGTTATGTACATATTTAACATATATTCATGGTTTAGATATAATTTTCTGTACTTGAAATAGCAATATAAAGATAACATTATAGACACGTCTACAAAGTTTGGATGGTAAGTCCAATATCTAGTTCATATTTCATACGATGTTCAATGTCAAAGTCTATGTCATATGCATTCAAGATCATTATAGTTTGGTTTTATCCGCGTCACGAATAGCTCAGTAGTTTATCACACGGTCGATTTGAGGGTAGAAAATAGGAGGGTCAAAGATCACATCTGTTTACAGTAAGGGTAAATGTTGTATAATAACAACGCACGTACGTTGTGTCCTATGTGTTTCTCAGTTCAGCGACACATTACCTCGCAGTATTTATCTTCCATCTCAACATCAGAGGTGACCTGTATTTGTTAACAACTGCAAACCAATTCGTCATTATTAAGCTTTTTTATTAACATTGACGTACAGATCTTTAGGTGATTCTGAGCATTGCATGAAAATCGAAATTAATTGAAGGAGTTTTATAGTTGGGACTCTAAGATAAATATTGTCAAATTAAGTCATGTCAAACAGCGGGTTTTCACTCATACCATAACATATGGCAAATGAGGTATATACAATGTGGGAAATGTGAACAAAAGAATAATTTAAATGTGAGAATATCGTCAACAACTCAAAAAACTGCACTGCGTTTAATGATTATGTTTCAGTTGAAGTTCAGTTTGTCATAAAAAAATAAGGAACCAAAGCTTAACTTGAACAATTTTAACACAACGTTTTGAAATGGTAATAAATCAGTGAACAATACAAAAATCCGGAATAATTTTGAATGAAATTGTTTAGACGATTGTATTTCCTCTGAATCTTTATGTATTGTTTATTGAGGGGCTCTAAGTTTATTAATGAGTATTTTATCTTTCTGCAATAAGGTGTTGAGACAGTGTTATCACCATCTGCACTAAAGTGAAAAATGAAATGTTTGCTCACACAAATACCACTAAATGGGTTGTTGAGATACACCTGATTAGAGATAACCTAGTTCAATGGTCTTGTGACGATCCTTGAAAACATCCTTACACACAATGTACTGATTTAGGTAGTGTTTGCATCAGAATGACCTAGTGTTTGGTACATGAACTTTTAAAGGGTATCTTTTAATAATCTATATTGAACGTGCTTAAACTACAAAAGTAATTAATATTACCTAAAATACTGACTGTTCAGAGGTCTTGTTTCGGTTAGACAGTCTCTGTTGCAATTTTGTTCGAGTATAATTCGTGTTTATAAAAATATGCTTAATAATAATAATGCTGAATTATTTTGTTCTTTGGCCTTTTTTATGATTCACTTCTTGGTGCTGCTACAAACAACGTCAGCTATTTTATTTATCAGAGAATATACACATAACATAAAGATAAACAGAAAACACATGTACAATGTAGAAAAGGATCAGAAAGAAAGACTGTAAGTATATTCCATGGCCGAGATTGTAAGAAAGATTCATGCCTACACAAACGTAGGGTGTTTTGCGGAAACGAGGTTTACCGAGTTTCCGCAGAACACCATGCGCGAAGGTTGGGATGAACCTACCTGACACGAGCAGCTATGGTAGATGCTCTTTCTCCCACCTCAGCTAAACAAAATAAAGTAAAATTGTATTTTTCGTTGGATCTCTTCTCTGCAAAGTGAAAAAAAATGCGTATAGATTTGTGATAACTCGTGGTTTTCATGGATATGCGAGCAGTGATTCAGATTCTGTTACTAGTCAAATTATTCTTGAAATAGTTCTGAGTAGAGTGCAACATTATTTCTTGAATGGAGCGTAAAAACCTTTTTATGGTGCCGATTGAAGCGAGAAATAAATAATAAGGATGCTAAATATTGCCACAAGACAAGGCTCCAAAGGCTATAAACGTCGGTCTTCAATAAGGGAGGTAATTTCGTGATGATGATAAGAAATGAGTTTCATACGGGTGTTTGTTTTATCTTTGCCCGTGGTTAAGATAAGAAATTCTAGCATTGTCAAATATTTGGATCTTCTTATCTGAGATGGGAGAAAAATATATATCACATGTTTACAGAAAGGAGACAATCCTTGGTGGGGAGAGTTAAAAGTAGTAGGAAGTGACTGTCACTGGCTATCAAATCTTTTTGTCATTTGAATAAAAGAGGTAAACCGCATCAACCAATGTTTTATTTTATTCTTCTGTAAGGGCAGTATCACCGTTAAGTAAATTGCGAAGCGTTACGTCAGTCAAAGCTTCCACAGAGTTGAGCAGAATATCATCTTTGGTCAGTATAACGGGGACAGAAAAGAAGATAATGATACGTAATTTCCCAAACTCCACACGAAAAGAGAGATGTGGGAACAATATTTTTAACAAAGAGGTGATGGTTCAATGAACTGCTTTTGTTCTGTAAGCGAGTGTGAATGATCTGTAATCGGAGTTTTCCATTATAAAATAGAACATTTGGTTTTGAATTATCCGACTTTAAGTAAACTTTGAAACGAGAAACAGTGTCAATGTTTCGTGCTTCAGCTTGGAGACTATTCCATGCTGAGATTGATGAAGGAACGAATGAATTCATATAAAGTGACGTATGTGTAATGAAATACAGATATTGGATGCGTTTCGTAGTGATCTGTTTGATGCTTGACAGACTGTCAGAGGAACAAAACTTGAACGATAATCAGGGAAGAGACCATTTTTCATTTAGTACACGAGTTAAGGCTTGTGTTTTTGACGCGTTGTTTCCAATCTCTCAAATGAAATTCAAATTCAAATACCAAGTAGGCCTAATAAAAGAAAGATAAATAACCCCCAGAGACCTTCTATCCAGTTGTTAGCGTAGACGGTTCAAGATGTTGAGTTTAGATCAAGCTTTTTATTTAATTTAGTTTATGTGAGTATGCCAATTGCTTTCATTAGAAATAACATGAATTAAAATAAAATGCCATGATGTTTGTGAGATTCAATAAACGGAATATCAGTGTCAAACATGTACACATGCGGATGAATGGGTTTGTTTCGTTTTCGCGATATGACCATTGATTCAGATTTGTTTGGATTGAACTTAATATAAGATATATACTTTGTTTATATCTGTCTGTAGCTTTAAACCGATGGATGCATAGACAATATTCTGATCCATGAGCAATATTTTCACGGGAAATGATCGACATTTAAAACGAACTTATCTTTTAGCATTGTACATAAATCGTTGGTGCAGAAAAAGTGGATGTTGGCACTGGAAATATAACCTTTGTTAAATATTACTTGCCTTCCAAACTTTTCTCCTCGACGCCTTATCTGATTATGGACATGTTCACGCTACGTTTTACGCTGAGCGGTATGATCAAACACATTTTAAAAATACGGTAGTGTACATGTGCACGTTTGATGAAAACATGTGTCCGGTAATTATTTGTTTGATTATGGAGCATACACATATGTAACCATTCTAAAACATTACATTAAATATTTATTTTCGTAAACATTCCCATAATCACTGTTATATTCATTTTAACATCAAAGGGTATTCATATACACCCTCTGCATGTGCTGTGCCTTTCACTGTCGCTTGGACAGCTTTGTTACCTTTACGGATATAATTACAGTGATACCGGTAAAAGAACAAAAAGATTAACGTCAGTTTTATGGGCACATTATATTACGTTCATGTTTCAAATGAGGCTCGAAGCCTTGTCGAAACCTTGTTGATAGATCAAAAAGTTTAAAAATATGTTTCAAGTTCTACAGGAAACAACAAAATTTAATTATTTACCAAAACAATTAACGTTTACCAGTTAGATATTTTATTGAATTTAGTCAGGGTGTTTGGTATGTGATGAAATCTATTATAATTTAGCATTGTGACTGAAAACCAATCCAGCACAAAATGCAAATATTAGTTCAGGTTTAATTGCGATATAGTACATAATAATCAAATAGTATTATCATCATAAACAAATTTTGAATATTCATTATAAATAAATATAGCTAAGAATTCACCTTCAAATACATTAGTATTGCAAGTTTAAAAAAGTTTAATAATGAAAACTCCAGGGACAATCCCAGAAATTTAAAATTCAAATGTAAACTTGACCAATGGACACACATGTTATAGTGTCGTGCGAAACAGGAGTATACTGAGGTTGAATTATATAAGCATAAAGCATGTGTTTCCGATGCGGAAAGATAAATCCAACTCATCGGCACGCCTGTAAGCCGGTAACGAGGCTTGCCGAGTTACCTGCCACGCAGCGGCCCGAGGGTTGAATATTTCGAACCGGGCCGGACAAATATCAGTGATATTTTTACTTGCATATCTAAATTTATCAATTTCTGAAATAAATGACGTAAAAACGCATTTTCATACATTTTATAAAAAGCGCGTGCGACGTTGTTTATGGACGTCATAAAGTGGAGTAAATTTATTTGACGTCAAAAAGTTTCTCTAAAAATCGCGTTTTTACGATCATTAATTTTCAATTTAATTTTATTGTCTTGCAAACTTATATATTTGATTGTGCTTTATTGAAGTGGCATTATATTCTTTTCATAAACCATACAATAAAAGACATAAGAAGTGGCGCGTTGTTGTGCGTGAATCCAGCGCTGGTCACCTGACCGGAATCACACGTCCGGCATGCAAGAAAAGTTTTTATCTTCTGACGTCACAAGCGTAAGGGAGATTTAATAATACGAATGTGAAAAACTACAGAAACAAGCTCAGTAGCAAAAGGTTTAAACATAAATCCGGTTTAATGACACTGGGTTAACGCAAAAAACAACATAGATCACGAAAACAAAATCTCACAAACAAGAAACATGGAAGAACAGCACAATATTCCACAAACAGCACAGTGCATACTATATTTATATAAAAAACTAGGTATTTTCATCGAGGATTGTTAGGTACCGCCTTGGAATGGTCAGTAAAATGTAAATATACTGGGGTTTAAACCAGTTTATGTGCACAAACTTCACTCTCATCCTAACAATCCTAAATAAAGAAAAAAAAGAGTAAAAGATAAATCTTATCAAAGAATGCATTAACTTTTAGAAACTTAATATAAAAAAATAATAATAATAAACTTATAGGTCAACCCCTAGTAGTTCAATGATAAGAGATCCCAACTCTATCTGCAGACGGAGGAATACAATTCAGAGCAGCTTATGCAGAAACTGTTCAAAGATACGATGCAGTCATTGTTTGAAACTATGAGCATCACACAAAGTCTGCCTTATAACATAAAATGTTGAAAGCTATGTGATCATAGAGTTTCATAATAAAAAGCATCGTTGTACTAAAACTGGGAACAAATAAAGCAAACATTATAAAAACTAAAAGCGACATATATTAGCTAATATTTTCTTCTAAATGATTACATATGTAAAATATTTGAAGAAAATGACGTCACATGCCAAAACACTCAGAGCCAGCCAAAGAAGGTTATAAAGATAACATGAATTTGCACAATTTTATAAAATCAAAGGACTGAAAGCTTAGTTATGTAAGGATGCTATATTAAATCTTATATTTTGTTTCAGGAATTCATCTTCAAAAACTAGAAGGCAAGTACCCTTCAAAGTATTGCCACGGTCTAAATAAATCCAATTAATTCATTGAATCCATCTGCCGAACTAACTGCTGGAAACATTTTAATTTTACTTGCAACATACATATGTTATACATATATATAAGACTTATCAAGAGCAGAAAACCAGAGAAACCGGCATTAATAAAGACGTATTAGTTTAGCGACACATTTCAACTGTATTATGGCAATTTATGTTTTAAAGTACGACTTTAAACCGTGAACGTTCGTTATGTTGTAGCAATGAAAAGTGAATACTCGCCACCTATCAACTTTTGAAAACAGACGAGTTACCGAGTCACCATATTTTAAATGCATTCAGGTTAGCAGAGTATGATAGCAATACTAATTATACAAAAAACAATAAACGTAATTACATTTATACAATGTTATACAATATAATACCTTCTATCAATATCAACCATAAGGGGGATTAAATAGAAACGAATTCATTTTAACTCAAACAGTCTGTTTTCCATAGTAAAATGATGATGTATGTTCTATTCACCTGCTTTATCGTGACAGAAAAAGGGAAAGTTTGAATGTTTGCTTTGATAACAATTGCATCAATAATAAGAGCTTTTAATTGAAACAACAGAATACATATATATATATATATATATATATATACAAATTCAACCTTTGGGACATTTTGCCTATTTGAACAACCTTTGGAAGACATTATCATAACATGCTATATATCCTATAATAATATATCCTTTGCATATTCCTTCATAAAATATGCATAAATAAATGTAGTAAAGCATTATAAATGATGTTTTTTTCCAAAAATACTAGCCATCGAGAATATACAATTTTTGACTGTCGCCTAAAGGTAAAGCGCCGGATGTTCATGAAAAAGTACAACCTTTGGGAGAAGTACCCCAAATGTTGTACTGTATATGTCGCCGAAAGGTTCAATATAATATATAATGTAATTTGACTACTTAACTCAGTCGGTAGAGAGGTCTGAATGTCTCGCGGCAGACCCTGTTCGAATGTTTTAGTCCTACTGACAACGTTAAGATGCCAGTTCGGTAACCATGATTTATGTAGCCATCTCCTCAATCCTTTCAATATATTGTCAAATTATTATTATTTGCATTTTATTTGCTGTGTTCATGACAATATTTGAAGCTAATTTTAATTCAAAGTCGGGCTAGGTTGTGATCTTACTCTCACACTAAGACGAAGGTTTATGAACCTTAATAAACAATAACAACAAAATATAAGCCATTATTATTAAACCACATACATGTTGTTTGTCCAATGACATGCTCTATTGCCATTTTCATCATTACATTACTCTTGTAAAAAAGCAGCATTGTTTGCAATTATGACTGGGTTGCTGAATTGCTTCAACCATCAGTTGGTGTGTAAGCTTCTTTAAACACGCACTCGGGCCTTGCCCATTCGACGAGTGCTCTGGTAAAAGTGTTAGTTATTTAAAATATTTCGAGAATGGTGCACAGACACAATAAAACCCTGGTTTGAGTCAATCCAATTCTTTGACGTGCCGCAAAGTATAGCACTGTCAAACGGGACCCCGATTAACGTCCATCCCGGAAGATGATTAGTATATTAGTGTTGCGGTTGGGAATAGAAACTGCTGTCCCTGGATTGACTAGTGTGACACAAGACCACGGAACCACCCGGAAAACGTTGACAAGCTATTAACCGTGTATTTCGGTATTTTTTCTCTATATATGGCGATACCGGTGAGCAATGTGATGGTTGTCGGAATAAATCCTCCGGCGGGATTATGTACGCAAAATGCAAAAAACGTGCCCTGGTATCCAAAAGCGTAGTTAGCAGCTAGCCTATTTCATTTTCGTGAGCTGGAAGAACATCAATAATTATGAAACGTGTATAAAAAATACAAGTTATTATGACTATATGCAAAATGCAGCATGAATGACTCATTTAAGTAATAGTTTAATACGAAAAGTTGAAATTGTTGTGTATTGGTCCTCATCCTGTTATGCCAATGCCAAAACGAGATTGTCTGATGGAGGGGCAGACATCGACGGCCCTATACTTGGAGGAAGAATTGGCGATTGGATTTTATATATGTCTCTGGTGTTATGTCGTCTGTGATTTCATACGTTTTCTTCTCAGACTTAAACAGACGTGTCGTTGCAAACCCACTGTTCCTATACTTTAAATAACAAATAGAAACCACTCTTTGCTAATGTTTACCGTAATGGCTTTCCTTAACACACGTAGTGCACGTGCGTTTTTCAAAATCATTTCAGAACTGAAAAAAGAGTGAAATCTATATACATTGTAAATTTATTATGTTTTCAATTTGAAAAGCTGAAATGCTATGAATATATGTACATACTCATTTTGATTAAGTTTCACTCGTATCTGTTTGATTGTTAAACCATTCGAATTAATTATGTGAGGCTTTTTTCCAAGAAAATAATGACTGCAAAACAAATCAGTAACGTATTATTACACTTGAGAAACAACCACCAGCAACCATACATTAAAATTACACTAAGAAAAATAATTTGTTTAAATGAATGTAGTGCAGTTAATCTCTCCAAAAAAGATTTAAAGGTGCACTTGACAATTATACTTTAATATTTGATACGGTATAAAAGCGGTTACAGCAGGCGATAAAATGCACAATATAAGATAAGGAGGTACAACAGTCGCCCAAGGCGGTAGGTCCTGGCGTGAGGCCAAGACTCTCTGTACATCGTCTTTCCGCGTATCTATACCCCATTTAAACAAAGCGACACACGAACCTTCCCTAGATTGAATATCAAATTGATATTGCCAGTAACCGTTTTTTCTTGATTCCATCGTGTATGCGTCGAACAACTTCTTCCTTGTGTCGACCTCTTTGTGGTTAATAAAGTTGATAGGTTGCCTCTTTCCCATTTCTAACCTACGCCCCTTAGAAGGGGTTTACATACTTAACTATTATACGGCCCCAGACATTAATTAAGTAGAATCCGAAAATTAAACAGTGGTGTATTAAACAGCAAACCGCTTCAAAAAAATGTTGTTGTATTTTAATCATTGGCATAACACATGTAAATGGGGGGTGGGGGGTGGGAGACGATAACAAATATAATATATTTTGAACATAACGTTTGAGATTCAAAGATTCATTTAAATATGTATCAAAATGAATCTAGGAACATTTTAATTTATTCAAAAATGGTTCTTATATAGATTTCCCATCAATTTGTAGAAATTATTTCAATTACAAATCGAACTTCAGTTTTCTAGACATACTCATTCACGATGTCTCTCCCAGGGGAGTCCGACTGCAGATATTAATTGTTCAGATATTAAGAATGTGTTTATTGGTTGCACGACACCTAGTTTATTTTCTACTAATTTATGGGATTATATTGTTCCTGAAACAATTCTTAGTCAGGAAAACCTTTAAAATTGGTTAATTTTTGTATTTGAATAACAAGGGACCACATAAATCCGCTGACCACTTTTGGACACCAAATAACTGGGGGTTGACGTTTTCACTTAAACCCAGGTTATGGTTACACCATTGAAGTCGAGACAACCGCTGAAGTATAAAAAACGAAAGGAATGAGGTCACAGGAGCGGCATTTTATACGGGATAATGAGGCCTAAATTGAAATTGATTAGACTATGTTTTTTTATTGAAATCCCTGTAACGGAAAAATAGTTATCACAAGGTTAGAAAAGTCCGCGGTACACACAGAACACAATGCTCGACACACCTATTGACTATTTGACATAAGATTTTGTTTTATTTTGACTGACGAAGAGGTGTATCACTGTTAAATTATTGAACGGCATTTACTGCATGTTTTAAAGACTAATTAACATATAACAAACACTTTGCAAACACATCCTAGCAATAAACGCACAGTTGTGTTCATATAAGGTTTCTTCGTGTTCTTTAACATGACTTTTACCTCGATTATACACCAATGATACATCTGAATCAAGACGTTGAATAAATAACTGAATCGGAAATAAAAACGTATGTTTTATAATTATCAAAGTTTAAACGAAATCCTTATTTAATTTACATGGAAAAGAGCTCTCATATGAGATACGTTTAAGCGACATACAATATTCATTGCTTTTTATTACTTCTTCAGGAAGGATCGCTTAAGATCATATCGTTATTTACATGAAGCTTACATAGGCCATTTTTCCTGCAACAAAATAGAGGGAAAAACAGAACAATAACACTAACATAATTTTACGGAATATTAACATTTGTTTGAATTTAATTAATAATATTTTAAGTTCTTAACCATACGACCTACACTGAGCAGAGATTATCGGTTGAAAATTTAAAACAATTCACACTTCTATACCAAATTAGACATTAACCTTGCTTTAAACATGTGACATTAGTGAGAAAACGCCAAAAGTGTGATTTTTATGCCCCTATTTTTGGGGACATATAAATTTGCATTGGTCTTTAAGTACGAATGTCCTAAAAATATTGTGACAAGCATATCATCACTTTTTATGTATTTACTTCAATCTTTGATTTCGCATAACTTAACGTAAGAAAGTGAAGCTTTCTGTAAGACACAACCGCTTCATTCACTGGCAGGTATATTGTCCTTAAGTCTATAATAAATTCATATAGTGTACTAGATGCCATTTTTTCTAAATCGAACAGCTTATAGAATATTCAGTGTTTCACATATATTTTACTGTATGAAATTATGGAATAAAACGAAAAGGACTTCATGGACTTATGCATGGCATAAAGAACGATATAATAATCAACTTTTAACACTACCGAGCCCGGTAAACAAACTTATTATTACAGTTATTTTGATGATGTATTATCCACGTTGTGATGACAAAACTTTTTTTTCTTTTCTGTTTTCGTTTTTCATGAAAGTATCAGGTATTTCAGAGTATGATTTTAAACATCGGTCTAACCATAAACTATTAAATACATGTCACCACAAAAACATAACGTCAAACGAAAGAACGCATCAAGAAAGAAAATATCGGAAAAATGTATAAATTATAAAGGCTCAACAATTTTTTTAATTCTTCGCATTTAAAGATTGTACACAACCATTGCACTAATAGAAGTCCAGAATGATACATGGTATATGCTATGCAAGGTGATGGTGTTATTTTCATAAAGCTTCGGGTCCAAGTACATTGTAGGTTTTTGAGTCCCACGCCTAATTTATTCAATACAAAATATTCAAATAGAGAAATTAAATTATATCCAGTGAAAAAGAGCATACACTGGACCAGGGGCGACATGTTTATGTCTAGATAGTCCAGTATGGGTGATAATTATCTCGTACTTGAATACTAAATTGGAAAACAATCGAACGATGGCCGTTTGAAAAACAAAAAACAAAACAAACAAAAACAACATACATATGTAGATGAACATTTGAAAAAACAATCAGAAAAATGAGTCAATAAAAAAATGTCAACGTATTCTATGGTATTGAAGAAGTTTTAGAATTCAGACAGAAGTGAGGCAACTGGAAATTCAACAACAAAGGGTCAGTTCACATTATTATATATGTATGCACACTGGACGAAACGTCCTGTTCTCAGAACACTCTCTTGCCTATGCACTGTCCGCGAGTCTTATTCATCCTTTAAAAATATCAAAGTTACCGTACTCTAGCTTTTAGATTTTTAAGAAACGCATGCTTTCCATTTTTAATTTACAACAAGTCAAGACCAATGAAAAAAAACTTATCCAAAATTCAGAGCTGTGGGACCACATGTTTCATTCATCGTAGAGCCCGCGGTTACTCATTTGGCGAATTTCCCTCAAACAAATGGGATTAACCCATCCCCATGGCCTCAAAAATATGTTTCAGTCACACATGGGGCTGTGACGGAGTCAAGCCATAATGCAGCCTCTGTATGGTGCGGGCTGACCTTTATAAACTTAACAACGGCAATAATAGACGCCAAGTGGCGACATGTCAAGCCCGCTTAATGAACCTCAGACACAGTCAGAATGTTTTCCATGTTATTGCAACACAGACCTACATGGAGTGCAACAGTAAGACGAAAACTATTCATATATAATATGATATATAATTTTGTAACGATCAACTTGGAAAATTTAAAAACTCGAACATCCTAATTTATTGTGTACTCAATTAATTAATTAATGTTTCAATAGTACTATTTCAACTGTTGACCTCTCAGTGTTACCTTAAGACCTGGCTGATGTTTGTGCTACGTCGCCTTATAATTGTGAAAACGTTTTGAAAATCCTACTATGTATGATCAATACAGCCAGGACAATGTTTGCTCTTGATGGATTGATGTACTTACGTTTTGTTGAAAATCCTAGTTTACATTGTAAAGTTTCAACCCGGACTAAGTTCAGTCAAAATAAGTTCCATCAACAGTATTCATTTTGATATTTAACTTGTATTGTTTCCTTGACATTTGACGTACAATAATCAGTGTTTATGCGCTAAGGGCTTCATGGTGATACTTTGTACATGGTAAAGACGAAAGCACTTACACACACTTACCCACTCAGTGATTAACTCTTTTGTATAGTCATTTTTTAACTTGACACCGACGCTGAGGCCCCAATCATTCAATATGTATGCGTTTCCAGCTATAGGCTACACGGTTACAATCATGTTATCAATTATTAATATTTTCCGTAAATGAATTAATTAGTGAGTGTCACTTGAAGGAAACAGAACTATTGCTGTGTGTTCATACCGCTTATAGGCCCGTACTTAGGCGGGATTCTGATCGTTCAAAATACAGGCGGGATTCTGATCGTTCAAACTACATAAACAGACAGAAAAAAGGTACATACATTATCACTACGACATTGTGGCTTAATAAAATCTATCTTGATTAACAGAACAAAATAGACCATTCCGAAACAACAGTATTTCTTAAAATCCGCTTTTCTACGATCATCATAATTATCATATCACTATTGAACCCTCGGACAAATCCCGCCAAACATGAGATTCTGCGATGACCGTGATAGTATGCAACTGGCTGGTATGATTTGTCTATTAAGCGAAAACAGTAATCTAAAATCTACAGCGCGCTTAAACGACGAAAGAGACACGTTTAAATTTATAAACATATATATATATGTTATATCACCATTACTGATGATAACATTTTACTGAAAATAATTTATCTATGCCATATTCTAGCATGGCACATACTACTCTTACTGACAATATATTTTCTGATCCCTAAACAATAATTTGCTGTTAGGCAGATATAAAATATAAATGTCATGCGTAGGCAATTAAAAAGGCAATTTACTTCTATGTCCTTTTATATCAAAATGTGTTTACACCTCAGAGGAATACACAGTAGCTTTTGGGTAAAAGACGATTTTTGTCATCTAGTAAAATGATTTCATGTCTCAGAAAGGTTGTTGCGATGTTACCTGAAGGTCGGATTGTGTTAAACATTTCGGACACTATATTAAATCATATTCTTGCTCGACATATGTTACGGGTAACAAATGTCGCATGTGTCAGGTTCAAACATGCAATTTGCATTTTTGTATTGTTATATGAAGTTACAAGAATGTGACCTCACCCTACAGTTTATGGTCCAAGTAGGCACATAACAGGTCAAAACAAGTCCTGAATTGTGCACAAGGTGACCCCAGTTGATGCCCTTATAAATACATATTAGGGACATAATAGGCACGAAGTGAACAGATTATGACGTTGCTTAATTTGTCGCCCTAGTAAACGTATACGCTAGAATTGCTAGTACATAGCTGAATTTATAGCTATCTCCGCCTACTGGTTGTTGTCCTAATAGGCACATCAGAGGAAAATTCCAGCCCTAGACGAAAACCTTTATGTTTATAATAATATATCATTTGGTCACAATCAACTTTGAAAAGCAAATCAATCGAACCTCGTAATTCATTGTGTACTTAGTTAAGAATGAATCAACAATACTATTTAACTGTTGACCTCTGAGTGTTACCTTAAGACCTGGCTGATGGGGAACGACGTCGCCTCATAATGATGAACCTTCATGGCAAAGCCGTTTTGAAAATCTTATTAAGAATGATCAAAATACACCCAGGACAATGGTCGGTTGGGATGGGTGGATGTACTCACGTTTTGTTGAAACTCATAGAATATATTGTTCATCCCGGACTAGCTTCAGTCTAAAAAGGTTTAATCAAGGGTGTTCATTTTGATATTTAATCTGTTAGTGTGTCCTAGACATTTGACTTACAAATCTGTGTCTATGCGCTAAGGGCTTTATAGTGATCCTTTATACTTGGTTAAGATACAGTTCGGGTGGAAGCAATGACAAACATTAACACACTCAGTGATCTTTTTCAATATCATTATTTAACATAACTCAAACGCTGAGGTACCAGTCATTCAATATGTATGCCTTTCAAGCTTTTGGATATACGGTTACAATCCTGTTATCAGTTATTAATATTTCCACAAATGCATTAATTAATGAGTTGTTTATTGCTATTAATCTCTCAATATTCATCTTTGTTATACATGTGTATGGATTGAATTTGAATGAGAGTGTCACTTTAAGGAAAAAGAACTATTGCTGTGCGCTCATACGGTATGTAGGCTCGTATGTAGGCGCGCGCCCGATCGTTCAAACTGCATAAACCGACGAAAAAAGGTACATACATTATCATTAAGAAATTGTTGCGTAATAAAACCTATCTGTATTAATTAGACCATTCCAAAGCAACAGTATTTCTTCAAATCCGCTGTTCTACGATCATCGTTATTATCAAATCACTATTGAACCCTCAGCCGAACCCGCCAAATATGAGATTCTGCGATGATCGTGATATTATGCAACTGACTAGTATGTGTTGCCTATTAAGCGAAAACATTAATCTAAAGTATACAGCGCGCTTAAAAGACGAGAGAAACGTTTAAAATTATGAAAATAAGTATGTGTTGTGGCACCATTATTGATAATAACATTTTACTACAAATAATTCATCTATGCCATATTCTAGCATGGCACATACTACTCTTAACTTTTCTAAACCCTAAATAATACTTGTCTTTAAGGTCCAGGTAAAATGTTTATTGTCATTTTTATATGCAGCTAAAAAGTAAATATAAATGTATGTCCTTTTATCTCAAAATTGTGTTTACACTCATCAGAACATTGGATCAACAAAAAATATAACAAGAATAGTAAATTGGATAACATGAAATTCAAAAACAAACATTTGGAAAAAAACAACAAATTATTATCAAACATAATAACGTTTGGATTACAACAGATTACAACCGATTAAACCGTCTGGTAACATACTTTTTTGTCTTCAAAATGTTGCAACGATGTAACCCAAAGGTCGGATTGCCAAACCATTTCGGACACTTTTTTAAAGCATTTAAGCATTTTCTAGAAAGATTATTGTTGTTCTTCACATATTACTGACCGCAAATGTCGCGTATGTCATGCTCAAAGTGTTGGGAGTTGGGGTCAGGGGGAGAAGGGAAGGGTGACTTTGTACATGTGATATATTCCTTTCTTGTTCATTATTCAGTTATAGAATTCACATTGTATACTAATACATAATAGCCTTACTCGGTAACTCGATTTTATCTCAAGTGACAACAAAGTGACATCATCCAACTGTTTGTGGTCCAAGTACCAATACTAGGGACACACTAGTCCTGAACTTCAAGTGACATCCGCATTATGGTATTAAGAATCATGATATAGACAAGCTTGTTCTGAATTAAACATATAGTGTCTATTGGCATGCCATGGTGGGCTAGTAGGCATAAGGGGGCTACACTGGTACTCAATTGTACATTACGTGTCATCGCCTTAGTAAGCACACAATATGAACTACCAGGCATGAACTGAAACTATATTGACCTCATCCTACATTTGGTCGCTCTGATATACATACTTAAGCGATCAATAAGTCATGTAATGAGCATCATGTGACATTTGCCGACTGGTTGTCGTCAAAATAAGCACATAGTAGGGTCAAATCGGACCTAAGCCTCACATAGTGGCCTTCTCCTTCTTGTTGTGGCTCCAGAAGATACCTTTTGAAACCTTGTTATCAGAATGACGAACGTCGTTGTTCGGGAAGGCGGCCGAACGGCCTGATAGGCGCCAAACATACACACAACAAACATCAAATCAACTTAATTGTAATTCTTACAACACAGACTGAAACTCTTCTGTCAGTCATTAAAAAGCAGGTTTCGTCGCACTGTGGGGTTTCTTGTTGTATTTGGCATACTGGTGTTCGCTCTAAGAGGAATATAGTGATATTCTAGACCTAAACAAAACGCTTAGTGACTTTCGCCTTATGATTGTATACTTAGTGCAAACATGACAAGTACAAAAATTCTGAACTGACCATAAAGTGATATCTGCCTACTGGCTGCCGTCTTTAAAGCAGACAGCCGTGTTTTTACCTAAACAAGATATATTGGCCCCAACCTACGAATCGTGGCACTACGAGTTGTCGCACTAGCGACAAACTAGTTTTGTAATGGACATTGTGACCTCCGCTGACTGGTTGTCGCCCTACATTTTAGGGACAGGGATTCTTTTAAATTTCCTCCGCAGTTGAAACCCACGGACAAACATATTCGTAACTGAACGTTCATCGTCGTGATAATGAGTGATTGATGAGGTAGTATAGCTCATATATAATGGCATATTTATACAATCTTAATATCAATTAGAATGTATATCTCAACAAATCAGATCACTCACTTGAACTGTTACCGAACAATGCTAAGAAGGGACTGGTCACCAACCTGTGAGGATATCTGGATAGGTAACTTTATTTTTAATATATAAATGCTTTTGTTGTCATTTTGATTTACATGTATAACGTTGTTTTAAGAAAGGAGTATTATAACAAGTTATTCGTCCTTTATTTAAATGGTTTTTCAACATACATTTATTCTGAACGATCACTCGACCAAAATGTTTGTAACGTGTTACTGACATTTTAATCTTGATCATCATTATCAAATCACTTTTTAATCCTTGGACAAAAAGTAGCAATATTGTCATGGTAATTGTGTTACAGCTGTAATCTCACGGTATTAATATACATTAAATGCAGCAGCCCGGTAACATCAAACTCGAAATGTTGATAAAAAGGTTATATTATGTTCGTATTGTCCTGATTTTTCTATCCTGTGATAGATCCCCTCGGATCCCCCATGGTACATTTTACTGTTACTGACAATAAATTTTCTGATCCTAAACAATACTTTACTTTTAGGCAGAGGTAAAATATTAATGTCATGCGTAGGCAATAAAAAGGGAAATTTACTTCTATGTTCTTTAATATAAAAAAAAATGTGTTTACAACTCATAAGAATAATGGATCAACAAAAACAAAAATTGACCAAAAATTAATAAGAGAAAAGCATCAAATAACAAATGCGATTACAGTAAATATAAAAACCCGTATGCAAAATTGTATTCTTTTCAAACACAGTAAATTTCGGGCAAAAGAAGATTTTGTCATCTGGTAAAATAATATCATGTCTCCCAAAGGTCGCAGCGATGTTACCCAAATGTCGGATTGTGTTAAACATTACGGACACTATATAAAATCATTTTCTTGAATTTCTTGAAAAGTCACTGTTGCTCTTCATATGTTATGAGGAATAAATGTCGCATGTGTCAGGTTCAACGCGGGGGAGGGGCAACTACTTCAATTTCAAACATGCAATTTATTCATTTTTTGTTAGAATGTTTACTATATAGTGATAACAATACATGACAGGCTAAAGCGTACAGTCGATATTATTTATATTGTTATGTGAAGTGACAAGAATGTGACCTCATCCTACAGTTTTTGGTCCAAGTTGGCACATAACAGGTCAAATCAAGTCCTAAGTTGTGCATAAAGTGACTCCGGTTTCTGGTTGATGGCATAATATATGCCTATTAGGGAAAATAATGTCCCGAACAGACTATTTAATGTACTTTGCCATGACAACGCGGCAAAGTAGTCAAAATATGGGGACAAACTGGTACTCAGCTGTACATAAAGTGTCATCGCCCTATGAGCACATACTAGGAGCATACGAGATATGACCTTAAGCTATTTATGTGATGTTCAAAGTTGGGGAGCGGTAAATATTTAATTGTTATGTATGCATAATATTCCTCTTTCCTTAGAATGTTCATTAAACAGTAATAAACAATCTCTATGTATACAATTCATGATTTTCTAAAGTGGACACTCTTATAACGTTACATCGTGTGACAACAAAGTACTGTTTGTGGTCCTATTAGGGACACAAATAACCTGGGCAGACGGCTGGAAATATAGTAGTCCTCCCATTAGCACATATTATGAGCGTATCAAGCTTGAGGTGAACCTTTGAAGACCACCGCCTGCTTGTTGTCACCTAACACTAGTAAGCACATAACAGGGACCATACTAGTCATGAGTTTAACACATAGTTACCTCAACAAACTAATTGTCGACCTTTTAGGTACATACAAGGGACGAGACCTCTTGTGAACTAAGCTATGTGTTCTTTACATTTTGTTTCGAAATTATACCAATTGAATGGATTACATGGAACTTCGAATTATTTTCTTTAGCCGCGTACCAAATAAGACGTTTTTAATTATCTATACAGTCAAACAGTCGAACCCCGTTGGCATGACATTTTCATTACCAGATGTAGAGCAACATTAAGGAAATACTCAATAAATGCGTGTAAATAATGTCAAAAATAATTTGACAAATACAACCTTTGGGTAACATCGTTGCGACCTTTGGGAGACATTGAAAATTTTCACCAGAAGGTCATTTCTTCTTCGCTTATAGTATTGCTTACATTTTTATGTAACATGTTTTATTATCCCAGTTGTTATTTGAAAAATATATTGAGTTTTGTTTTGTTTTTGAACCAACGTTCTGATGAAATGGATACACGCGTTTTTATTCGGACGGTGAATTGATTTTTGCTTTTTTCATTTCCTAGACATCACACCTTATTAATTCTCTACTTAGGACTTTAAAATAAGGCATCGTTTATTGTAACAAACAAATATGAATTACACGGTACTTCAAATTAATTTTCTTTGACGCGTACCAAATAAGACGTTTTTAATTACATATATACAATCGAAATCCGTTGGCTCGATATATCAGGGACTGGCCATAATACTTCGAGCCTCGCGAATATTGAGTCAAGCGGTATTGCGTATTGTATGTATATATTTATACGTTAAAGAAAGACTTGTTAACCTCGTTTGCTGTTTGCTACGTTATCTCCTAAAGAGTAATTATTACCGTGTGCGTATCGTACAGTTCACAATAGGACAAATAACGTGATCAGTCGAATATCACCAGTATACAGATTGCGTGGGAGGACGAAAACGATATTTATTCATAAATTTACCGCTGTCGCAAGATTAGCCGAGTTGTATGTTAATTTTTATAATACAAACATTGATGACTCAGTTAATCAATTTACTGAAATATTGCAAAACTGTGCAAAAAACACAATGGGTAATGATAGAAATAGGTAAATGATTGTTAAAATACTTATAATAATGATAATAATACGGTCAATGATTGTAATAATAAAAATAATAATAATAATTATAATAATAATAAATGAGGGTGCTAGAATTACTAACAGGGCAAAACCAAATCAGTTTTAGAAATATTTTAATAATCAGAACAAGAAAAATATACCCAGCTCAAAAGGCTTATCTATGGATGATTTGTATAAGCGTTTTAATAACCTTTTTGATGCTGCGAATAATGAAAGAGAATTTAAAGTGTCTTTTAAGGCAGATGAATCGCTAGATGGGATAATCTCGAAATCAGACATTAAAACATCTATATCTTATCAAAAAACGAGAAAAAGCCCCGGCAATAATAAGTTAATGATGTTTTTTAAAAAAAAAAAATTAAAATGGCTTCTCCGTATTTCCTTAAATTGTATAACAGAATGTTAATAACGCAGAATACTCGCAGTCATTGAGAGAGTGTATGATGACACCAATATAAAAAGGTAACGCCAGTGAATCTAAAACGTATAGAAACATAATGTTAAGGAATATATTAAATAAGGTATAGAAATGGGGACCCAAACGAAAGTGCACTCGGAAGTTATCAAATGATAAATATGATATGTTTATATTAGCAGATCGGTCAATGATGCGAATGAATTAATTTTCGATCATAGTTGAAATTTGTTGGCTCGGTATCGCATGGTTCGATACCCACGTTGGCTCGAACGAGATTAAAACTATTTGTTTTTACAATACGTTCATACAATATTCATTGCTTTTTATTACTTCTTCAGGAAGGATCGCTTAAGATCATATCGTTATTTACATGAAGCTTACATAGGCCATTTTTCCTGCAACAAAATAGAGGGAAAAACAGAACAATAACACTAACATAATTTTACGGAATATTAACATTTGTTTGAATTTAATTAATAATATTTTAAGTTCTTAACCATACGACCTACACTGAGCAGAGATTATCGGTTGAAAATTGAAAACAATTCACACTTCTATACCAAATTAGACATTAACCTTGCTTTAAACATGTGACATTAGTGAGAAAACGCCAAAAGTGTGATTTTTATTCCCCTATTTTTTGGGACATATAAATTTGCATTGGTCTTTAAGTACGAATGTCCTAACAATATTGTGACAAGCATATCATCACTTTTTATGTATTTACTTCAATCTTTGATTTCGCATAACTTAACGTAAGAAAGTGAAGCTTTCTGTAAGACACAACCGCTTCATTCACTGGCAGGTATATTGTCCTTAAGTCTATAATAAATTCATATAGTGTACTAGATGCCATTTTTTCTAAATCGAACAGCTTATAGAATATTCAGTGTTTCACATATATTTTACTGTATGAAATTATGGAATAAAACGAAAAGGACTTCATGGACTTATGCATGGCATAAAGAACGATATAATAATCAACTTTTAACACTACCGAGCCCGGTAAACAAACTTATTATTACAGTTATTTTGATGATGTATTATCCACGTTGTGATGACAAAACTTTTTTTTTCTTTTCTGTTTTCGTTTTTCATGAAAGTATCAGGTATTTCAGAGTATGATTTTAAACATCGGTCTAACCATAAACTATTAAATACATGTCACCACAAAAACATAACGTCAAACGAAAGAACGCATCAAGAAAGAAAATATCGGAAAAATGTATAAATTATAAAGGCTCAACAATTTTTTTAATTCTTCGCATTTAAAGATTGTACACAACCATTGCACTAATAGAAGTCCAGAATGATACATGGTATATGCTATGCAAGGTGATGGTGTTATTTTGATAAAGCTTCGGGTCCAAGTACATTGTAGGTTTTTGAGTCCCACGCCTAATTTATTCAATACAAAATATTCAAATAGAGAAATTAAATTATATCCAGTGAAAAAGAGCATACACTGGACCAGGGGCGACATGTTTATGTCTAGATAGTCCAGTATGGGTGATAATTATCTCGTACTTGAATACTAAATTGGAAAACAATCGAACGATGGCCGTTTGAAAAACAAAAAACAAAACAAACAAAAACAACATACATATGTAGATGAACATTTGAAAAAACAATCAGAAAAATGAGTCAATAAAAAAATGTCAACGTATTCTATGGTATTGAAGAAGTTTTAGAATTCAGACAGAAGTGAGGCAACTGGAAATTCAACAACAAAGGGTCAGTTCACATTATTATATATGTATGCACACTGGACGAAACGTCCTGTTCTCAGAACACTCTCTTGCCTATGCACTGTCCGCGAGTCTTATTCATCCTTTAAAAATATCAAAGTTACCGTACTCTAGCTTTTAGATTTTTAAGAAACGCATGCTTTCCATTTTTAATTTACAACAAGTCAAGACCAATGAAAAAAAACTTATCCAAAATTCAGAGCTGTGGGACCACATGTTTCATTCATCGTAGAGCCCGCGGTTACTCATTTGGCGAATTTCCCTCAAACAAATGGGATTAACCCATCCCCATGGCCTCAAAAATATGTTTCAGTCACACATGGGGCTGTGACGGAGTCAAGCCATAATGCAGCCTCTGTATGGTGCGGGCTGACCTTTATAAACTTAACAACGGCAATAATAGACGCCAAGTGGCGACATGTCAAGCCCGCTTAATGAACCTCAGACACAGTCAGAATGTTTTCCATGTTATTGCAACACAGACCTACATGGAGTGCAACAGTAAGACGAAAACTATTCATATATAATATGATATATAATTTTGTAACGATCAACTTGGAAAATTTAAAAACTCGAACATCCTAATTTATTGTGTACTCAATTAATTAATTAATGTTTCAATAGTACTATTTCAACTGTTGACCTCTCAGTGTTACCTTAAGACCTGGCTGATGTTTGTGCTACGTCGCCTTATAATTGTGAAACCGTTTTGAAAATCCTACTATGTATGATCAATACAGCCAGGACAATGTTTGCTCTTGATGGATTGATGTACTTACGTTTTGTTGAAAATCCTAGTTTACATTGTAAAGTTTCAACCCGGACTAAGTTCAGTCAAAATAAGTTCCATCAACAGTATTCATTTTGATATTTAACTTGTATTGTTTCCTTGACATTTGACGTACAAATCAGTGTTTATGCGCTAAGGGCTTCATGGTGATACTTTGTACATGGTAAAGACGAAAGCACTTACACACACTTACCCACTCAGTGATTAACTCTTTTGTATAGTCATTTTTTAACTTGACACCGACGCTGAGGCCCCAATCATTCAATATGTATGCGTTTCCAGCTATAGGCTACACGGTTACAATCATGTTATCAATTATTAATATTTTCCGTAAATGAATTAATTAGTGAGTGTCACTTGAAGGAAACAGAACTATTGCTGTGTGTTCATACCGCTTATAGGCCCGTACTTAGGCGGGATTCTGATCGTTCAAAATACAGGCGGGATTCTGATCGTTCAAACTACATAAACAGACAGAAAAAAGGTACATACATTATCACTACGACATCGTGGCTTAATAAAATCTATCTTGATTAACAGAACAAAATAGACCATTCCGAAACAACAGTATTTCTTAAAATCCGCTTTTCTACGATCATCATAATTATCATATCACTATTGAACCCTCGGACAAATCCCGCCAAACATGAGATTCTGCGATGACCGTGATAGTATGCAACTGGCTGGTATGATTTGTCTATTAAGCGAAAACAGTAATCTAAAATCTACAGCGCGCTTAAACGACGAAAGAGACACGTTTAAATTTATAAACATATATATATATGTTATATCACCATTACTGATGATAACATTTTACTGAAAATAATTTATCTATGCCATATTCTAGCATGGCACATACTACTCTTACTGACAATATATTTTCTGATCCCTAAACAATAATTTGCTGTTAGGCAGATATAAAATATAAATGTCATGCGTAGGCAATTAAAAAGGCAATTTACTTCTATGTCCTTTTATATCAAAATGTGTTTACACCTCAGAGGAATACACAGTAGCTTTTGGGTAAAAGACGATTTTTGTCATCTAGTAAAATGATTTCATGTCTCAGAAAGGTTGTTGCGATGTTACCTAAAGGTCGGATTGTGTTAAACATTTCGGACACTATATTAAATCATATTCTTGCTCGACATATGTTACGGGTAACAAATGTCGCATGTGTCAGGTTCAAACATGCAATTTGCATTTTTGTATTGTTATATGAAGTTACAAGAATGTGACCTCACCCTACAGTTTATGGTCCAAGTAGGCACATAACAGGTCAAAACAAGTCCTGAATTGTGCACAAGGTGACCCCAGTTGATGCCCTTATAAATACATATTAGGGACATAATAGGCACGAAGTGAACAGATTATGACGTTGCTTAATTTGTCGCCCTAGTAAACGTATACGCTAGAATTGCTAGTACATAGCTGAATTTATAGCTATCTCCGCCTACTGGTTGTTGTCCTAATAGGCACATCAGAGGAAAATTCCAGCCCTAGACGAAAACCTTTATGTTTATAATAATATATCATTTGGTCACAATCAACTTTGAAAAGCAAATCAATCGAACCTCGTAATTCATTGTGTACTTAGTTAAGAATGAATCAACAATACTATTTAACTGTTGACCTCTGAGTGTTACCTTAAGACCTGGCTGATGGGGAACGACGTCGCCTCATAATGATGAACCTTCATGGCAAAGCCGTTTTGAAAATCTTATTAAGAATGATCAAAATACACCCAGGACAATGGTCGGTTGGGATGGGTGGATGTACTCACGTTTTGTTGAAACTCATAGAATATATTGTTCATCCCGGACTAGCTTCAGTCTAAAAAGGTTTAATCAAGGGTGTTCATTTTGATATTTAATCTGTTAGTGTGTCCTAGACATTTGACTTACAAATCTGTGTCTATGCGCTAAGGGCTTTATAGTGATCCTTTATACTTGGTTAAGATACAGTTCGGGTGGAAGCAATGACAAACATTAACACACTCAGTGATCTTTTTCAATATCATTATTTAACATAACTCAAACGCTGAGGTACCAGTCATTCAATATGTATGCCTTTCAAGCTTTTGGATATACGGTTACAATCCTGTTATCAGTTATTAATATTTCCACAAATGCATTAATTAATGAGTTGTTTATTGCTATTAATCTCTCAATATTCATCTTTGTTATACATGTGTATGGATTGAATTTGAATGAGAGTGTCACTTTAAGGAAAAAGAACTATTGCTGTGCGCTCATACGGTATGTAGGCTCGTATGTAGGCGCGCGCCCGATCGTTCAAACTGCATAAACCGACGAAAAAAGGTACATACATTATCATTAAGAAATTGTTGCGTAATAAAACCTATCTGTATTAATTAGACCATTCAAAAGCAACAGTATTTCTTCAAATCCGCTGTTCTACGATCATCGTTATTATCAAATCACTATTGAACCCTCAGCCGAACCCGCCAAATATGAGATTCTGCGATGATCGTGATATTATGCAACTGACTAGTATGTGTTGCCTATTAAGCGAAAACATTAATCTAAAGTATACAGCGCGCTTAAAAGACGAGAGAAACGTTTAAAATTATGAAAATAAGTATGTGTTGTGGCACCATTATTGATAATAACATTTTACTGAAAATAATTCATCTATGCCATATTCTAGCATGGCACATACTACTCTTAACTTTTCTAAACCCTAAATAATACTTGTCTTTAAGGTCCAGGTAAAATGTTTATTGTCATTTATATGCAGCTAAAAAGTAAATATAAATGTATGTCCTTTTATCTCAAAATTGTGTTTACACTCATCAGAACATTGGATCAACAAAAAATGTAACAAGAATAGTAAATTGGATAACATGAAATTCAAAAACAAACATTTGGAAAAAAACAACAAATTATTATCAAACATAATAACGTTTGGATTACAACAGATTACAACCGATTAAACCGTCTGGTAACATACTTTTTTGTCTTCAAAATGTTGCAACGATGTAACCCAAAGGTCGGATTGCCAAACCATTTCGGACACTTTTTTAAAGCATTTAAGCATTTTCTAGAAAGATTATTGTTGTTCTTCACATATTACTGACCGCAAATGTCGCGTATGTCATGCTCAAAGTGTTGGGAGTTGGGGTCAGGGGGAGAAGGGAAGGGTGACTTTGTACATGTGATATATTCCTTTCTTGTTCATTATTCAGTTATAGAATTCACATTGTATACTAATACATAATAGCCTTACTCGGTAACTCGATTTTATCTCAAGTGACAACAAAGTGACATCATCCAACTGTTTGTGGTCCAAGTACCAATACTAGGGACACACTAGTCCTGAACTTCAAGTGACATCCGCATTATGGTATTAAGAATCATGATATAGACAAGCTTGTTCTGAATTAAACATATAGTGTCTATTGGCATGCCATGGTGGGCTAGTAGGCATAAGGGGGCTACAATGGTACTCAATTGTACATTACGTGTCATCGCCTTAGTAAGCACACAATATGAACTACCAGGCATGAACTGAAACTATATTGACCTCATCCTACATTTGGTCGCTCTGATATACATACTTAAGCGATCAATAAGTCATGTAATGAGCATCATGTGACATTTGCCGACTGGTTGTCGTCAAAATAAGCACATAGTAGGGTCAAATCGGACCTAAGCCTCACATAGTGGCCTTCTCCTTCTTGTTGTGGCTCCAGAAGATACCTTTTGAAACCTTGTTATCAGAATGACGAACGTCGTTGTTCGGGAAGGCGGCCGAACGGCCTGACAGGCGCCAAACATACACACAACAAACATCAAATCAACTTAATTGTAATTCTTACAACACAGACTGAAACTCTTCTGTCAGTCATTAAAAAGCAGGTTTCGTCGCACTGTGGGGTTTCTTGTTGTATTTGGCATACTGGTGTTCGCTCTAAGAGGAATATAGTGATATTCTAGACCTAAACAAAACGCTTAGTGACTTTCGCCTTATGATTGTATACTTAGTGCAAACATGACAAGTACAAAAATTCTGAACTGACCATAAAGTGATATCTGCCTACTGGCTGCCGTCTTTAAAGCAGACAGCCGTGTTTTTACCTAAACAAGATATATTGGCCTCAACCTACGAATCGTGGCACTACGAGTTGTCGCACTAGCGACAAACTAGTTTTGTAATGGAATTTGTGACCTCCGCTGACTGGTTGTCGCCCTACATTTTAGGGACAGGGATTCTTTTAAATTTCCTCCGCAGTTGAAACCCACGGACAAACATATTCGTAACTGAACGTTCATCGTCGTGATAATGAGTGATTGATGAGGTAGTATAGCTCATATATAATGGCATATTTATACAATCTTAATATCAATTAGAATGTATATCTCAACAAATCAGATCACTCACTTGAACTGTTACCGAACAATGCTAAGAAGGGACTGGTCACCAACCTGTGAGGATATCTGGATAGGTAACTTTATTTTTAATATATAAATGCTTTTGTTGTCATTTTGATTTACATGTATAACGTTGTTTTAAGAAAGGAGTATTATAACAAGTTATTCGTCCTTTATTTAAATGGTTTTTCAACATACATTTATTCTGAACGATCACTCGACCAAAATGTTTGTAACGTGTTACTGACATTTTAATCTTGATCATCATTATCAAATCACTTTTTAATCCTTGGACAAAAAGTAGCAATATTGTCATGGTAATTGTGTTACAGCTGTAATCTCACGGTATTAATATACATTAAATGCAGCAGCCCGGTAACATCAAACTCGAAATGTTGATAAAAAGGTTATATTATGTTCGTATTGTCCTGATTTTTCTATCCTGTGATAGATCCCCTCGGATCCCCCATGGTACATTTTACTGTTACTGACAATAAATTTTCTGATCCTATACAATACTTTACTTTTAGGCAGAGGTAAAATATTAGTGTCATGCGTAGGCAATAAAAAGGGAAATTTACTTCTATGTTCTTTAATATAAAAAAAAATGTGTTTACAACTCATAAGAATAATGGATCAACAAAAACAAAAATTGACCAAAAATTAATAAGAGAAAAGCATCAAATAACAAATGCGATTACAGTAAATATAAAAACCCGTATGCAAAATTGTATTCTTTTCAAACACAGTAAATTTCGGGCAAAAGAAGATTTTGTCATCTGGTAAAATAATATCATGTCTCCCAAAGGTCGCAGCGATGTTACCCAAATGTCGGATTGTGTTAAACATTACGGACACTATATAAAATCATTTTCTTGAATTTCTTGAAAAGTCACTGTTGCTCTTCATATGTTATGAGGAATAAATGTCGCATGTGTCAGGTTCAACGCGGGGGAGGGGCAACTACTTCAATTTCAAACATGCAATTTATTCATTTTTTGTTAGAATGTTTACTATATAGTGATAACAATACATGACAGGCTAAAGCGTACAGTCGATATTATTTATATTGTTATGTGAAGTGACAAGAATGTGACCTCATCCTACAGTTTTTGGTCCAAGTTGGCACATAACAGGTCAAATCAAGTCCTAAGTTGTGCATAAAGTGACTCCGGTTTCTGGTTGATGGCATAATATATGCCTATTAGGGAAAATAATGTCCCGAACAGACTATTTAATGTACTTTGCCATGACAACGCGGCAAAGTAGTCAAAATATGGGGACAAACTGGTACTCAGCTGTACATAAAGTGTCATCGCCCTATGAGCACATACTAGGAGCATACGAGATATGACCTTAAGCTATTTATGTGATGTTCAAAGTTGGGGAGCGGTAAATATTTAATTGTTATGTATGCAAAATATTCCTCTTTCCTTAGAATGTTCATTAAACAGTAATAAACAATCTCTATGTATACAATTCATGATTTTCTAAAGTGGACACTCGAGCCTCTTATAACGTTACATCGTGTGACAACAAAGTACTGTTTGTGGTCCTATTAGGGACACAAATAACCTGGGCAGACGGCTGGAAATATAGTAGTCCTCCCATTAGCACATATTATGAGCGTATCAAGCTTGAGGTGAACCTTTGAAGACCACCGCCTGCTTGTTGTCACCTAACACTAGTAAGCACATAACAGGGACCATACTAGTCATGAGTTTAACACATAGTTACCTCAACAAACTAATTGTCGACCTGTTAGGTACATACAAGGGACGAGACCTCATGTGAACTAAGCTATGTGTTCTTTACAGTTTGTTTCGAAATTATACCAATTGAATGGATTACATGGAACTTCGAATTATTTTCTTTAGCCGCGTACCAAATAAGACGTTTTTAATTATCTATACAGTCAAACAGTCGAACCCCGTTGGCATGACATTTTCATTACCAGATGTAGAGCAACATTAAGGAAATACTCAATAAATGCGTGTAAATAATGTCAAAAATAATTTGACAAATACAACCTTTGGGTAACATCGTTGCGACCTTTGGGAGACATTGAAAATTTTCACCAGAAGGTCATTTCTTCTTCGCTTATAGTATTGCTTACATTTTTATGTAACATGTTTTATTATCCCAGTTGTTATTTGAAAAATATATTGAGTTTTGTTTTGTTTTTGAACCAACGTTCTGATGAAATGGATACACGCGTTTTTATTCGGACGGTGAATTGATTTTTGCTTTTTTCATTTCCTAGACATCACACCTTATTAATTCTCTACTTAGGACTTTAAAATAAGGCATCGTTTATTGTAACAAACAAATATGAATTACACGGTACTTCAAATTAATTTTCTTTGACGCGTACCAAATAAGACGTTTTTAATTACATATATACAATCGAAATCCGTTGGCTCGATATATCAGGGACTGGCCATAATACTTCGAGCCTCGCGAATATTGAGTCAAGCGGTATTGCGTATTGTATGTATATATTTATACGTTAAAGAAAGACTTGTTAACCTCGTTTGCTGTTTGCTACGTTATCTCCTAAAGAGTAATTATTACCGTGTGCGTATCGTACAGTTCACAATAGGACAAATAACGTGATCAGTCGAATATCACCAGTATACAGATTGCGTGGGAGGACGAAAACGATATTTATTCATAAATTTACCGCTGTCGCAAGATTAGCCGAGTTGTATGTTAATTTTTATAATACAAACATTGATGACTCAGTTAATCAATTTACTGAAATATTGCAAAACTGTGCAAAAAACACAATGGGTAATGATAGAAATAGGTAAATGATTGTTAAAATACTTATAATAATGATAATAATACGGTCAATGATTGTAATAATAAAAATAATAATAATAATTATAATAATAATAAATGAGGGTGCTAGAATTACTAACAGGGCAAAACCAAATCAGTTTTAGAAATATTTTAATAATCAGAACAAGAAAAATATACCCAGCTCAAAAGGCTTATCTATGGATGATTTGTATAAGCGTTTTAATAACCTTTTTGATGCTGCGAATAATGAAAGAGAATTTAAAGTGTCTTTTAAGGCAGATGAATCGCTAGATGGGATAATCTCGAAATCAGACATTAAAACATCTATATCTTATCAAAAAACGAGAAAAAGCCCCGGCAATAATAAGTTAATGATGTTTTTAAAAAAAAAAAAATTAAAATGGCTTCTCCGTATTTCCTTAAATTGTATAACAGAATGTTAATAACGCAGAATACTCGCAGTCATTGAGAGAGTGTATGATGACACCAATATAAAAAGGTAACGCCAGTGAATCTAAAACGTATAGAAACATAATGTTAAGGAATATATTAAATAAGGTATAGAAATGGGGACCCAAACGAAAGTGCACTCGGAAGTTATCAAATGATAAATATGATATGTTTATATTAGCAGATCGGTCAATGATGCGAATGAATTAATTTTCGATCATAGTTGAAATTTGTTGGCTCGGTATCGCATGGTTCGATACCCACGTTGGCTCGAACGAGATTAAAACTATTTGTTTTTACAATACGTTCATATAAAATTCGATCGACTAGCTCGATATTTTGAGGTTTACGCATTTTGCGGTCCTTAGTAAGAAATTCACATTTTTTTGTTTGTTTGCTGTTCTTGATGTCATTTTGGTGGGATCAGGTATGAATTTCACACCTTGGTTTGTTTGCTTAGCTTTATAAGCCTAGGCGCTTATCGATTGGATTTGCTTGATTGGTATCATAATAATTCATATCAGATTTAAATGGTTTAACAGTTTGAGCAAACATGCTTTTACTTTAATTTCGGTCTATAATTCGCTTGAATACATAATTATATACCAATTGAATGGATTAAATGGAACTTCGACTTATTTTTTAAGCCGCGTACCAAATAAGACGTTTTTAATGATCTATACAGTCAAACCTCGTTGGCATGACATTTACATTAACAGATGTAGAGCAACATTAAGGAAATACTCAAAAAATGCTTGTAAATAATGTCAAAAATAATTTGACAAATACAACCTTTGGGTAACATCGTTGCGACCTTTGGGAGACATTGAAAATTTTCACCAGAAGGTCATTTCTTCTTCGCTAATATTATTGCTTACATTTTTATGTAACATGTTTTATCATCCCAGTTGTTATTTGAAAAATATATTTGATTTTTGTTTTGTTTTTGAACCAACAATCTGATGAAATGGCTACACGCGTTTTTATTCGGACGGTGAATTGATTTTTGCTTTTTTCATTTCCTAGACATCACACCCTATTAATCCTCTACTTAGGACTTTAAAATAAGGCATCTTTTATTGTTACAAACAAATATGAATTACACGGTACTTCAAATTGAATTTCTATGACGCGTACCAAATAAGACGTTTTTAATTATATATATACAATCGAAATCCGTTGGCTCGATATATCAGGGACTGGCCATAATACTTCGAGCCTCGCGAATATTGAGTCAAGCGGTATTGCGTATTGTATGTGTATATTTATACGTTAAAGAAAGACTTGTTAACCTCGTTTGCTGTTTGCTACGTTATCTCCTAAAGAGTAATTATTACCGTGTGCGTATCATACAGTTCACAATATGACAAATAACGTGATCAATCGAATATCCCCAGTATACAGATTGCGTGGGAGGACGAAAACGATATTTATTCATAAATTTACCACAGTCGCACGATTAGCCGCGTTGTGTGTCAATTTTTATAATACAAACATTGATGACTCAGTTAATTCATTTACTGAAATATTGCAAAACTGTGCAAAAAACACAATGGGTAATGATAGAAATAGGTAAATGATTGTTAAAATACTTATAATAATGATAATAATAATACGGTCAATGATTGTAATAATAATAATAATAAATGAGGGTGCTAGAATTACTAACAGGGCAAAAGCAAAACAGTTTTAGAAATATTTTAATAATCAGAACAAGAAAAATATACCCAGCTCAAAAGGCTTATCTATGGATGATTTGTATAAGCGTTTTAATAACCTTTTTGATGCTGCGAATAATGAAAGAGAATTTAAAGTGTCTTTTAAGGCAGATGAATCGCTAGATGGGATAATCTCGAAATCAGACATTAAAACATCTATATCTTATCAAAAAACGAGAAAAAGCCCCGGCAATAATAAGTAAATGATGTTTTTTAAAAAAAAAAAATTTAAAATGGCTTCTCCGTATTTCCTTAAATTGTATAACAGAATGTTAATAACGCAGAATACTCGCAGTCATTGAGAGAGTGTATGATGACACCAATATAAAAAGGTAACGCCAGTGAATCTAAAACGTATAGAAACATAATGTTAAGGAATATATTAAATAAGGTATAGAAATGGGGACCCAAACGAAAGTGCACTCGGAAGTTATCAAATGATAAATATGATATGTTTATATTAGCAGATCGGTCAATGATGCGAATGAATTAATTTTCGATCATAGTTGAAATTTGTTGGCTCGGTATCGCATGGTTCGATACCCACGTTGGCTCGAACGAGATTAAAACTATTTGATTTTACAATACGTTCATATAAAATTCGATCGACTAGCTCGATATTTTCAGGTTTACGCATTTTGCGGTCCTTAGTAAGAAATTCACATTTTTGTTTGTTTGCTGTTCTTGATGTCATTTTGGTGGGATCAGGTATGAATTTCACACCTTGGTTTGTTTGCTTAGCTTTATAAGCCTAGGCGCTTATCGATTGGATTTGCTTGATTGGTATCATAATAATTAATATCAGATTTAAATGGTTTAACAGTTTGAGCAAACATGCTTTTACTTTAATTTCGGTCTATAATTCGCTTGAATACATAATTATATACCAATTGAATGGATTAAATGGAACTTCGACTTATTTTTTAAGCCGCGTACCAAATAAGACGTTTTTAATGATCTATACAGTCAAACCCCGTTGGCATGACATTTACATTAACAGATGTAGAGCAACATTAAGGAAATACTCAAAAAATGCTTGTAAATAATGTCAAAAATAATTTGACAAATACAACCTTTGGGTAACATCGTTGCGACCTTTGGGAGACATTGAAAATTTTCACCAGAAGGTCATTTCTTCTTCGCTAATATTATTGCTTACATTTTTATGTAACATGTTTTATTATCCCAGTTGTTATTTGAAAAATATATTTGATTTTTGTTTTGTTTTTGAACCAACAATCTGATGAAATGGCTACACGCGTTTTTATTCGGACGGTGAATTTATTTTTGCTTTTTTTCATTTCCTAGACATCACACCCTATTAATCCTCTACTTAAGACTTTAAAATAAGGCATCTTTTATTGTTACAAACAAATATGAATTACACGGTACTTCAAATTAAATTTCTATGACGCGTACCAAATAAGACGTTTTTAATTATATATATACAATCGAAATCCGTTAGCTCGATATATCAGGGACTGGCCATAATACTTCGAGCCTCGCGAATATTGAGTCAAGCGGTATTGCGTATTGTATGTGTATATTTATACGTTAAAGAAAGACTTGTTAACCTCGTTTGCTGTTTGCTACGTTATCTCCTAAAGAGTAATTATTACCGTGTGCGTATCATACAGTTCACAATATGACAAATAACGTGATCAATCGAATATCCCCAGTATACAGATTGCGTGGGAGGACGAAAACGATATTTATTCATAAATTTACCACAGTCGCACGATTAGCCGCGTTGTGTGTCAATTTTTATAATACAAACATTGATGACTCAGTTAATTCATTTACTGAAATATTGCAAAACTGTGCAAAAAAACACAATGGGTAATGATAGAAATAGGTTAATGATTGTTAAAATACTTATAATAATGATAATAATACGGTCAATGATTGTAATAATAAAAATAATAATAATAAATGAGGGTGCTAGAATTACTAACAGGGCAAAACCAAAACAGTTTTAGAAATATTTTAAAAATCAGAACAAGAAAAATATACCCAGCTCAAAAGGCTTATCTATGGATGATTTGTATAAGCGTTTTAATAACCTTTTTGATGCTGCGAATAATGAAAGAGAATTTAAAGTGCCTTTTAAGGCAGATGAATCGCTAGATGGGATAATCTCGAAATCAGACATTAAAACATCTATATCTTATCAAAAAACGAGAAAAAGCCCCGGCAATAATAAGTAAATGATGTTTTTTAAAAAAAATAATTTTAAAATGGCTTCTTCGTATTTCCTTAAATTGTATAACATAATGTTAATAACGCAGAATACTCGCAGTCATTGAGAGAGTGTATGATGACACCAATATAAAAAGGTAACGCCAGTGAATCTAAAAGTATAGAAACATAATGTTAAGGAATATATTAAATAAGGTATAGAAATGGGGACCCAAACGAAAGTGCACTCGGAAGTTATCAAATGATAAATATGATATGTTTATATTAGCAGATCGGTCAATGATGCGAATGAATTAATTTTCGATCATAGTTGAAATTTGTTGGCTCGGTATCGCATGGTTCGATACCCACGTTGGCTCGAACGAGATTAAAACTATTTGTTTTTACAATACGTTCATATAAAATTCGATCGACTAGCTCGATATTTTGAGGTTTACGCATTTTGCGGTCCTTAGTAAGAAATTCACATTTTTTTGTTTGTTTGCTGTTCTTGATGTCATTTTGGTGGGATCAGGTATGAATTTCACACCTTGGTTTGTTTGCTTAGCTTTATAAGCCTAGGCGCTTATCGATTGGATTTGCTTGATTGGTATCATAATAATTCATATCAGATTTAAATGGTTTAACAGTTTGAGCAAACATGCTTTTACTTTAATTTCGGTCTATAATTCGCTTGAATACATAATTATATACCAATTGAATGGATTAAATGGAACTTCGACTTATTTTTTAAGCCGCGTACCAAATAAGACGTTTTTAATGATCTATACAGTCAAACCTCGTTGGCATGACATTTACATTAACAGATGTAGAGCAACATTAAGGAAATACTCAAAAAATGCTTGTAAATAATGTCAAAAATAATTTGACAAATACAACCTTTGGGTAACATCGTTGCGACCTTTGGGAGACATTGAAAATTTTCACCAGAAGGTCATTTCTTCTTCGCTAATATTATTGCTTACATTTTTATGTAACATGTTTTATCATCCCAGTTGTTATTTGAAAAATATATTTGATTTTTGTTTTGTTTTTGAACCAACAATCTGATGAAATGGCTACACGCGTTTTTATTCGGACGGTGAATTGATTTTTGCTTTTTTCATTTCCTAGACATCACACCCTATTAATCCTCTACTTAGGACTTTAAAATAAGGCATCTTTTATTGTTACAAACAAATATGAATTACACGGTACTTCAAATTGAATTTCTATGACGCGTACCAAATAAGACGTTTTTAATTATATATATACAATCGAAATCCGTTGGCTCGATATATCAGGGACTGGCCATAATACTTCGAGCCTCGCGAATATTGAGTCAAGCGGTATTGCGTATTGTATGTGTATATTTATACGTTAAAGAAAGACTTGTTAACCTCGTTTGCTGTTTGCTACGTTATCTCCTAAAGAGTAATTATTACCGTGTGCGTATCATACAGTTCACAATATGACAAATAACGTGATCAATCGAATATCCCCAGTATACAGATTGCGTGGGAGGACGAAAACGATATTTATTCATAAATTTACCACAGTCGCACGATTAGCCGCGTTGTGTGTCAATTTTTATAATACAAACATTGATGACTCAGTTAATTCATTTACTGAAATATTGCAAAACTGTGCAAAAAACACAATGGGTAATGATAGAAATAGGTAAATGATTGTTAAAATACTTATAATAATGATAATAATAATACGGTCAATGATTGTAATAATAATAATAATAAATGAGGGTGCTAGAATTACTAACAGGGCAAAAGCAAAACAGTTTTAGAAATATTTTAATAATCAGAACAAGAAAAATATACCCAGCTCAAAAGGCTTATCTATGGATGATTTGTATAAGCGTTTTAATAACCTTTTTGATGCTGCGAATAATGAAAGAGAATTTAAAGTGTCTTTTAAGGCAGATGAATCGCTAGATGGGATAATCTCGAAATCAGACATTAAAACATCTATATCTTATCAAAAAACGAGAAAAAGCCCCGGCAATAATAAGTAAATGATGTTTTTTAAAAAAAAAAAATTTAAAATGGCTTCTCCGTATTTCCTTAAATTGTATAACAGAATGTTAATAACGCAGAATACTCGCAGTCATTGAGAGAGTGTATGATGACACCAATATAAAAAGGTAACGCCAGTGAATCTAAAACGTATAGAAACATAATGTTAAGGAATATATTAAATAAGGTATAGAAATGGGGACCCAAACGAAAGTGCACTCGGAAGTTATCAAATGATAAATATGATATGTTTATATTAGCAGATCGGTCAATGATGCGAATGAATTAATTTTCGATCATAGTTGAAATTTGTTGGCTCGGTATCGCATGGTTCGATACCCACGTTGGCTCGAACGAGATTAAAACTATTTGATTTTACAATACGTTCATATAAAATTCGATCGACTAGCTCGATATTTTCAGGTTTACGCATTTTGCGGTCCTTAGTAAGAAATTCACATTTTTGTTTGTTTGCTGTTCTTGATGTCATTTTGGTGGGATCAGGTATGAATTTCACACCTTGGTTTGTTTGCTTAGCTTTATAAGCCTAGGCGCTTATCGATTGGATTTGCTTGATTGGTATCATAATAATTAATATCAGATTTAAATGGTTTAACAGTTTGAGCAAACATGCTTTTACTTTAATTTCGGTCTATAATTCGCTTGAATACATAATTATATACCAATTGAATGGATTAAATGGAACTTCGACTTATTTTTTAAGCCGCGTACCAAATAAGACGTTTTTAATGATCTATACAGTCAAACCCCGTTGGCATGACATTTACATTAACAGATGTAGAGCAACATTAAGGAAATACTCAAAAAATGCTTGTAAATAATGTCAAAAATAATTTGACAAATACAACCTTTGGGTAACATCGTTGCGACCTTTGGGAGACATTGAAAATTTTCACCAGAAGGTCATTTCTTCTTCGCTAATATTATTGCTTACATTTTTATGTAACATGTTTTATTATCCCAGTTGTTATTTGAAAAATATATTTGATTTTTGTTTTGTTTTTGAACCAACAATCTGATGAAATGGCTACACGCGTTTTTATTCGGACGGTGAATTTATTTTTGCTTTTTTTCATTTCCTAGACATCACACCCTATTAATCCTCTACTTAAGACTTTAAAATAAGGCATCTTTTATTGTTACAAACAAATATGAATTACACGGTACTTCAAATTAAATTTCTATGACGCGTACCAAATAAGACGTTTTTAATTATATATATACAATCGAAATCCGTTAGCTCGATATATCAGGGACTGGCCATAATACTTCGAGCCTCGCGAATATTGAGTCAAGCGGTATTGCGTATTGTATGTGTATATTTATACGTTAAAGAAAGACTTGTTAACCTCGTTTGCTGTTTG
Source organism: Mya arenaria (assembly GCF_026914265.1). NCBI lineage: Eukaryota > Metazoa > Mollusca > Bivalvia > Myida > Myidae > Mya > Mya arenaria. The sequence continues at coordinate 62,188,993 of NC_069132.1, read as the reverse complement.
CTACGTTATCTCCTAAAGAGTAATTATTACCGTGTGCGTATCATACAGTTCACAATATGACAAATAACGTGATCAATCGAATATCCCCAGTATACAGATTGCGTGGGAGGACGAAAACGATATTTATTCATAAATTTACCACAGTCGCACGATTAGCCGCGTTGTGTGTCAATTTTTATAATACAAACATTGATGACTCAGTTAATTCATTTACTGAAATATTGCAAAACTGTGCAAAAAAACACAATGGGTAATGATAGAAATAGGTTAATGATTGTTAAAATACTTATAATAATGATAATAATACGGTCAATGATTGTAATAATAAAAATAATAATAATAAATGAGGGTGCTAGAATTACTAACAGGGCAAAACCAAAACAGTTTTAGAAATATTTTAAAAATCAGAACAAGAAAAATATACCCAGCTCAAAAGGCTTATCTATGGATGATTTGTATAAGCGTTTTAATAACCTTTTTGATGCTGCGAATAATGAAAGAGAATTTAAAGTGCCTTTTAAGGCAGATGAATCGCTAGATGGGATAATCTCGAAATCAGACATTAAAACATCTATATCTTATCAAAAAACGAGAAAAAGCCCCGGCAATAATAAGTAAATGATGTTTTTTAAAAAAAATAATTTTAAAATGGCTTCTTCGTATTTCCTTAAATTGTATAACATAATGTTAATAACGCAGAATACTCGCAGTCATTGAGAGAGTGTATGATGACACCAATATAAAAAGGTAACGCCAGTGAATCTAAAAGTATAGAAACATAATGTTAAGGAATATATTAAATAAGGTATAGAAATGGGGACCCAAACGAAAGTGCACTCGGAAGTTATCAAATGATAAATATGATATGTTTATATTAGCAGATCGGTCAATGATGCGAATGAATTAATTTTCGATCATAGTTGAAATTTGTTGGCTCGGTATCGCATGGTTCGATACCCACGTTGGCTCGAACGAGATTAAAACTATTTGTTTTTACAATACGTTCATATAAAATTCGATCGACTAGCTCGATATTTTCAGGTTTACGCATTTTGCGGTCCTTAGTAAGAAATTCACATTTTTTTGTTTGTTTGCTGTTCTTGATGTCATTTTGGTGGGATCAGGTATGAATTTCACACCTTGGTTTGTTTGCTTAGCTTTATAAGCCTAGGCGCTTATCGATTGGATTTGCTTGATTGGTATCATAATAATTCATATCAGATTTAAATGGTTTAACAGTTTGAGCAAACATGCTTTTACTTTAATTTCGGTCTATAATTCGCTTGAATACATAATTATATACCAATTGAATGGATTAAATGGAACTTCGACTTATTTTTTAAGCCGCGTACCAAATAAGACGTTTTTAATGATCTATACAGTCAAACCTCGTTGGCATGACATTTACATTAACAGATGTAGAGCAACATTAAGGAAATACTCAAAAAATGCTTGTAAATAATGTCAAAAATAATTTGACAAATACAACCTTTGGGTAACATCGTTGCGACCTTTGGGAGACATTGAAAATTTTCACCAGAAGGTCATTTCTTCTTCGCTAATATTATTGCTTACATTTTTATGTAACATGTTTTATCATCCCAGTTGTTATTTGAAAAATATATTTGATTTTTGTTTTGTTTTTGAACCAACAATCTGATGAAATGGCTACACGCGTTTTTATTCGGACGGTGAATTGATTTTTGCTTTTTTCATTTCCTAGACATCACACCCTATTAATCCTCTACTTAGGACTTTAAAATAAGGCATCTTTTATTGTTACAAACAAATATGAATTACACGGTACTTCAAATTGAATTTCTATGACGCGTACCAAATAAGACGTTTTTAATTATATATATACAATCGAAATCCGTTGGCTCGATATATCAGGGACTGGCCATAATACTTCGAGCCTCGCGAATATTGAGTCAAGCGGTATTGCGTATTGTATGTGTATATTTATACGTTAAAGAAAGACTTGTTAACCTCGTTTGCTGTTTGCTACGTTATCTCCTAAAGAGTAATTATTACCGTGTGCGTATCATACAGTTCACAATATGACAAATAACGTGATCAATCGAATATCCCCAGTATACAGATTGCGTGGGAGGACGAAAACGATATTTATTCATAAATTTACCACAGTCGCACGATTAGCCGCGTTGTGTGTCAATTTTTATAATACAAACATTGATGACTCAGTTAATTCATTTACTGAAATATTGCAAAACTGTGCAAAAAACACAATGGGTAATGATAGAAATAGGTAAATGATTGTTAAAATACTTATAATAATGATAATAATAATACGGTCAATGATTGTAATAATAATAATAATAAATGAGGGTGCTAGAATTACTAACAGGGCAAAAGCAAAACAGTTTTAGAAATATTTTAATAATCAGAACAAGAAAAATATACCCAGCTCAAAAGGCTTATCTATGGATGATTTGTATAAGCGTTTTAATAACCTTTTTGATGCTGCGAATAATGAAAGAGAATTTAAAGTGTCTTTTAAGGCAGATGAATCGCTAGATGGGATAATCTCGAAATCAGACATTAAAACATCTATATCTTATCAAAAAACGAGAAAAAGCCCCGGCAATAATAAGTAAATGATGTTTTTTTAAAAAAAAAAATTTAAAATGGCTTCTCCGTATTTCCTTAAATTGTATAACAGAATGTTAATAACGCAGAATACTCGCAGTCATTGAGAGAGTGTATGATGACACCAATATAAAAAGGTAACGCCAGTGAATCTAAAACGTATAGAAACATAATGTTAAGGAATATATTAAATAAGGTATAGAAATGGGGACCCAAACGAAAGTGCACTCGGAAGTTATCAAATGATAAATATGATATGTTTATATTAGCAGATCGGTCAATGATGCGAATGAATTAATTTTCGATCATAGTTGAAATTTGTTGGCTCGGTATCGCATGGTTCGATACCCACGTTGGCTCGAACGAGATTAAAACTATTTGATTTTACAATACGTTCATATAAAATTCGATCGACTAGCTCGATATTTTCAGGTTTACGCATTTTGCGGTCCTTAGTAAGAAATTCACATTTTTGTTTGTTTGCTGTTCTTGATGTCATTTTGGTGGGATCAGGTATGAATTTCACACCTTGGTTTGTTTGCTTAGCTTTATAAGCCTAGGCGCTTATCGATTGGATTTGCTTGATTGGTATCATAATAATTAATATCAGATTTAAATGGTTTAACAGTTTGAGCAAACATGCTTTTACTTTAATTTCGGTCTATAATTCGCTTGAATACATAATTATATACCAATTGAATGGATTAAATGGAACTTCGACTTATTTTTTAAGCCGCGTACCAAATAAGACGTTTTTAATGATCTATACAGTCAAACCCCGTTGGCATGACATTTACATTAACAGATGTAGAGCAACATTAAGGAAATACTCAAAAAATGCTTGTAAATAATGTCAAAAATAATTTGACAAATACAACCTTTGGGTAACATCGTTGCGACCTTTGGGAGACATTGAAAATTTTCACCAGAAGGTCATTTCTTCTTCGCTTATAGTATTGCTTACATTTTTATGTAACATGTTTTATTATCCCAGTTGTTATTTGAAAAATATATTTGATTTTTGTTTTGTTTTTGAACCAACAATCTGATGAAATGGCTACACGCGTTTTTATTCGGACGGTGAATTTATTTTTGCTTTTTTCATTTCCTAGACATCACACCTTATTAATTCTCTACTTAGGACTTTAAAATAAGGCATCGTTTATTGTAACAAACAAATATGAATTACACGGTACTTCAAATTAATTTTCTTTGACGCGTACCAAATAAGACGTTTTTAATTACATATATACAATCGAAATCCGTTGGCTCGATATATCAGGGACTGGCCATAATACTTCGAGCCTCGCGAATATTGAGTCAAGCGGTATTGCGTATTGTATGTATATATTTATACGTTAAAGAAAGACTTGTTAACCTCGTTTGCTGTTTGCTACGTTATCTCCTAAAGAGTAATTATTACCGTGTGCGTATCGTACAGTTCACAATAGGACAAATAACGTGATCAGTCGAATATCACCAGTATACAGATTGCGTGGGAGGACGAAAACGATATTTATTCATAAATTTACCGCTGTCGCAAGATTAGCCGAGTTGTATGTTAATTTTTATAATACAAACATTGATGACTCAGTTAATCAATTTACTGAAATATTGCAAAACTGTGCAAAAAACACAATGGGTAATGATAGAAATAGGTAAATGATTGTTAAAATACTTATAATAATGATAATAATACGGTCAATGATTGTAATAATAAAATAATAATAATAATTATAATAATAATAAATGAGGGTGCTAGAATTACTAACAGGGCAAAACCAAATCAGTTTTAGAAATATTTTAATAATCAGAACAAGAAAAATATACCCAGCTCAAAAGGCTTATCTATGGATGATTTGTATAAGCGTTTTAATAACCTTTTTGATGCTGCGAATAATGAAAGAGAATTTAAAGTGTCTTTTAAGGCAGATGAATCGCTAGATGGGATAATCTCGAAATCAGACATTAAAACATCTATATCTTATCAAAAAACGAGAAAAAGCCCCGGCAATAATAAGTTAATGATGTTTTTAAAAAAAAAAAATTAAAATGGCTTCTCCGTATTTCCTTAAATTGTATAACAGAATGTTAATAACGCAGAATACTCGCAGTCATTGAGAGAGTGTATGATGACACCAATATAAAAAGGTAACGCCAGTGAATCTAAAACGTATAGAAACATAATGTTAAGGAATATATTAAATAAGGTATAGAAATGGGGACCCAAACGAAAGTGCACTCGGAAGTTATCAAATGATAAATATGATATGTTTATATTAGCAGATCGGTCAATGATGCGAATGAATTAATTTTCGATCATAGTTGAAATTTGTTGGCTCGGTATCGCATGGTTCGATACCCACGTTGGCTCGAACGAGATTAAAACTATTTGTTTTTACAATACGTTCATATAAAATTCGATCGACTAGCTCGATATTTTGAGGTTTACGCATTTTGCGGTCCTTAGTAAGAAATTCACATTTTTTTGTTTGTTTGCTGTTCTTGATGTCATTTTGGTGGGATCAGGTATGAATTTCACACCTTGGTTTGTTTGCTTAGCTTTATAAGCCTAGGCGCTTATCGATTGGATTTGCTTGATTGGTATCATAATAATTCATATCAGATTTAAATGGTTTAACAGTTTGAGCAAACATGCTTTTACTTTAATTTCGGTCTATAATTCGCTTGAATACATAATTATATACCAATTGAATGGATTAAATGGAACTTCGACTTATTTTTTAAGCCGCGTACCAAATAAGACGTTTTTAATGATCTATACAGTCAAACCTCGTTGGCATGACATTTACATTAACAGATGTAGAGCAACATTAAGGAAATACTCAAAAAATGCTTGTAAATAATGTCAAAAATAATTTGACAAATACAACCTTTGGGTAACATCGTTGCGACCTTTGGGAGACATTGAAAATTTTCACCAGAAGGTCATTTCTTCTTCGCTAATATTATTGCTTACATTTTTATGTAACATGTTTTATCATCCCAGTTGTTATTTGAAAAATATATTTGATTTTTGTTTTGTTTTTGAACCAACAATCTGATGAAATGGCTACACGCGTTTTTATTCGGACGGTGAATTGATTTTTGCTTTTTTCATTTCCTAGACATCACACCCTATTAATCCTCTACTTAGGACTTTAAAATAAGGCATCTTTTATTGTTACAAACAAATATGAATTACACGGTACTTCAAATTGAATTTCTATGACGCGTACCAAATAAGACGTTTTTAATTATATATATACAATCGAAATCCGTTGGCTCGATATATCAGGGACTGGCCATAATACTTCGAGCCTCGCGAATATTGAGTCAAGCGGTATTGCGTATTGTATGTGTATATTTATACGTTAAAGAAAGACTTGTTAACCTCGTTTGCTGTTTGCTACGTTATCTCCTAAAGAGTAATTATTACCGTGTGCGTATCATACAGTTCACAATATGACAAATAACGTGATCAATCGAATATCCCCAGTATACAGATTGCGTGGGAGGACGAAAACGATATTTATTCATAAATTTACCACAGTCGCACGATTAGCCGCGTTGTGTGTCAATTTTTATAATACAAACATTGATGACTCAGTTAATTCATTTACTGAAATATTGCAAAACTGTGCAAAAAACACAATGGGTAATGATAGAAATAGGTAAATGATTGTTAAAATACTTATAATAATGATAATAATAATACGGTCAATGATTGTAATAATAATAATAATAATAAATGAGGGTGCTAGAATTACTAACAGGGCAAAAGCAAAACAGTTTTAGAAATATTTTAATAATCAGAACAAGAAAAATATACCCAGCTCAAAAGGCTTATCTATGGATGATTTGTATAAGCGTTTTAATAACCTTTTTGATGCTGCGAATAATGAAAGAGAATTTAAAGTGTCTTTTAAGGCAGATGAATCGCTAGATGGGATAATCTCGAAATCAGACATTAAAACATCTATATCTTATCAAAAAACGAGAAAAAGCCCCGGCAATAATAAGTAAATGATGTTTTTTAAAAAAAAAAATTTAAAATGGCTTCTCCGTATTTCCTTAAATTGTATAACAGAATGTTAATAACGCAGAATACTCGCAGTCATTGAGAGAGTGTATGATGACACCAATATAAAAAGGTAACGCCAGTGAATCTAAAACGTATAGAAACATAATGTTAAGGAATATATTAAATAAGGTATAGAAATGGGGACCCAAACGAAAGTGCACTCGGAAGTTATCAAATGATAAATATGATATGTTTATATTAGCAGATCGGTCAATGATGCGAATGAATTAATTTTCGATCATAGTTGAAATTTGTTGGCTCGGGTATCGCATGGTTCGATACCCACGTTGGCTCGAACGAGATTAAAACTATTTGATTTTACAATACGTTCATATAAAATTCGATCGACTAGCTCGATATTTTCAGGTTTACGCATTTTGCGGTCCTTAGTAAGAAATTCACATTTTTGTTTGTTTGCTGTTCTTGATGTCATTTTGGTGGGATCAGGTATGAATTTCACACCTTGGTTTGTTTGCTTAGCTTTATAAGCCTAGGCGCTTATCGATTGGATTTGCTTGATTGGTATCATAATAATTAATATCAGATTTAAATGGTTTAACAGTTTGAGCAAACATGCTTTTACTTTAATTTCGGTCTATAATTCGCTTGAATACATAATTATATACCAATTGAATGGATTAAATGGAACTTCGACTTATTTTTTAAGCCGCGTACCAAATAAGACGTTTTTAATGATCTATACAGTCAAACCCCGTTGGCATGACATTTACATTAACAGATGTAGAGCAACATTAAGGAAATACTCAAAAAATGCTTGTAAATAATGTCAAAAATAATTTGACAAATACAACCTTTGGGTAACATCGTTGCGACCTTTGGGAGACATTGAAAATTTTCACCAGAAGGTCATTTCTTCTTCGCTAATATTATTGCTTACATTTTTATGTAACATGTTTTATTATCCCAGTTGTTATTTGAAAAATATATTTGATTTTTGTTTTGTTTTTGAACCAACAATCTGATGAAATGGCTACACGCGTTTTTATTCGGACGGTGAATTTATTTTTGCTTTTTTTCATTTCCTAGACATCACACCCTATTAATCCTCTACTTAGGACTTTAAAATAAGGCATCTTTTATTGTTACAAACAAATATGAATTACACGGTACTTCAAATTAAATTTCTATGACGCGTACCAAATAAGACGTTTTTAATTATATATATACAATCGAAATCCGTTAGGCTCGATATATCAGGGACTGGCCATAATACTTCGAGCCTCGCGAATATTGAGTCAAGCGGTATTGCGTATTGTATGTGTATATTTATACGTTAAAGAAAGACTTGTTAACCTCGTTTGCTGTTTGCTACGTTATCTCCTAAAGAGTAATTATTACCGTGTGCGTATCATACAGTTCACAATATGACAAATAACGTGATCAATCGAATATCCCCAGTATACAGATTGCGTGGGAGGACGAAAACGATATTTATTCATAAATTTACCACAGTCGCACGATTAGCCGCGTTGTGTGTCAATTTTTATAATACAAACATTGATGACTCAGTTAATTCATTTACTGAAATATTGCAAAACTGTGCAAAAAAACACAATGGGTAATGATAGAAATAGGTTAATGATTGTTAAAATACTTATAATAATGATAATAATACGGTCAATGATTGTAATAATAAAATAATAATAATAAATGAGGGTGCTAGAATTACTAACAGGGCAAAACCAAAACAGTTTTAGAAATATTTTAAAAATCAGAACAAGAAAAATATACCCAGCTCAAAAGGCTTATCTATGGATGATTTGTATAAGCGTTTTAATAACCTTTTTGATGCTGCGAATAATGAAAGAGAATTTAAAGTGCCTTTTAAGGCAGATGAATCGCTAGATGGGATAATCTCGAAATCAGACATTAAAACATCTATATCTTATCAAAAAACGAGAAAAAGCCCCGGCAATAATAAGTAAATGATGTTTTTTAAAAAAAATAATTTTAAAATGGCTTCTCCGTATTTCCTTAAATTGTATAACATAATGTTAATAACGCAGAATACTCGCAGTCATTGAGAGAGTGTATGATGACACCAATATAAAAAGGTAACGCCAGTGAATCTAAAAGTATAGAAACATAATGTTAAGGAATATATTAAATAAGGTATAGAAATGGGGACCCAAACGAAAGTGCACTCGGAAGTTATCAAATGATAAATATGATATGTTTATATTAGCAGATCGGTCAATGATGCGAATGAATTAATTTTCGATCATAGTTGAAATTTGTTGGCTCGGGTATCGCATGGTTCGATACCCACGTTGGCTCGAACGAGATTAAAACTATTTGATTTTACAATACGTTCATATAAAATTCGATCGACTAGCTCGATATTTTCAGGTTTACGCATTTTGCGGTCCTTAGTAAGAAATTCACATTTTTTGTTTGTTTGCTGTTCTTGATGTCATTTTGGTGGGATCAGGTATGAATTTCACACCTTGGTTTGTTTGCTTAGCTTTATAAGCCTAGGCGCTTATCGATTGGATTTGCTTGATTGGTATCATAATAATTCATATCAGATTTAAATGGTTTAACAGTTTGAGCAAACATGCTTTTACTTTAATTTCGGTCTATAATTCGCTTGAATACATAATTATATACCAATTGAATGGATTAAATGGAACTTCGACTTATTTTTTAAGCCGCGTACCAAATAAGACGTTTTTAATGATCTATACAGTCAAACCCTCGTTGGCATGACATTTACATTAACAGATGTAGAGCAACATTAAGGAAATACTCAAAAAATGCTTGTAAATAATGTCAAAAATAATTTGACAAATACAACCTTTGGGTAACATCGTTGCGACCTTTGGGAGACATTGAAAATTTTCACCAGAAGGTCATTTCTTCTTCGCTAATATTATTGCTTACATTTTTATGTAACATGTTTTATCATCCCAGTTGTTATTTGAAAAATATATTTGATTTTTGTTTTGTTTTTGAACCAACAATCTGATGAAATGGCTACACGCGTTTTTATTCGGACGGTGAATTGATTTTTGCTTTTTTTCATTTCCTAGACATCACACCCTATTAATTCCTCTACTTAGGACTTTAAAATAAGGCATCTTTTATTGTTACAAACAAATATGAATTACACGGTACTTCAAATTGAATTTCTATGACGCGTACCAAATAAGACGTTTTTAATTATATATATACAATCGAAATCCGTTGGCTCGATATATCAGGGACTGGCCATAATACTTCGAGCCTCGCGAATATTGAGTCAAGCGGTATTGCGTATTGTATGTGTATATTTATACGTTAAAGAAAGACTTGTTAACCTCGTTTGCTGTTTGCTACGTTATCTCCTAAAGAGTAATTATTACCGTGTGCGTATCATACAGTTCACAATATGACAAATAACGTGATCAATCGAATATCCCCAGTATACAGATTGCGTGGGAGGACGAAAACGATATTTATTCATAAATTTACCACAGTCGCACGATTAGCCGCGTTGTGTGTCAATTTTTATAATACAAACATTAGATGACTCAGTTAATTCATTTACTGAAATATTGCAAAACTGTGCAAAAAAACACAATGGGTAATGATAGAAATAGGTAAATGATTGTTAAAATACTTATAATAATGATAATAATAATACGGTCAATGATTGTAATAATAATAATAATAATAAATGAGGGTGCTAGAATTACTAACAGGGCAAAACCAAAACAGTTTTAGAAATATTTTAATAATCAGAACAAGAAAAATATACCCAGCTCAAAAGGCTTATCTATGGATGATTTGTATAAGCGTTTTAATAACCTTTTTGATGCTGCGAATAATGAAAGAGAATTTAAAGTGCCTTTTAAGGCAGATGAATCGCTAGATGGGATAATCTCGAAATCAGACATTAAAACATCTATATCTTATCAAAAAACGAGGAAAAAGCCCCGGCAATAATAAGTAATGATGTTTTTTGAAAAAAATAATTTTAAATGGCTTCTCCGTATTTCCTTAAATTGTATAACAGAATGTTAATAACGCAGAATACTCGCAGTCATTGAGAGAGTGTATGAATGACACCAATATAAAAAGGTAACGCCAGTGAATCTAAAAGTATAGAAACATAATGTTAAGGAATATATTAAATAAGGTATAGAAATGGGGACCCAAACGAAAGTGCACTCGGAAGTTATCAAATGATAAATATGATATGTTTATATTAGCAGATCGGTCAATGATGCGAATGAATTAATTTTCGATCATAGTTGAAATTTGTTGGCTCGGTATCGCATGGTTCGATACCCACGTTGGCTCGAACGAGATTAAAACTATTTGATTTTACAATACGTTCATATAAAATTCGATCGACTAGCTCGATATTTTCAGGTTTACGCATTTTGCGGTCCTTAGTAAGAAATTCACATTTTTTTTTTGTTTGCTGTTCTTGATGTCATTTTGGTGGGATCAGGTATGAATTTCACACCTTGGTTTGTTTGCTTAGCTTTATAAGCCTAGGCGCTTATCGATTGGATTTGCTTGATTGGTATCATAATAATTAATATCAGATTTAAATGGTTTAACAGTTTGAGCAAACATGCCTTTTACTTTAATTTCGGTCTATAATTCGCTTGAATACATAATTATATACCAATTGAATGGATTAAATGGAACTTCGACTTATTTTTTAAGCCGCGTACCAAATAAGACGTTTTTAATGATCTATACAGTCAAACCTCGTTGGCATGACATTTACATAACAGATGTAGAGCAACATTAAGGAAATACTCAAAAAATGCTTGTAAATAATGTCAAAAATAATTTGACAAATACAACCTTTGGGTAACATCTTTGCGACCTTTGGGAGACATTGAAAATTTTCACCAGAAGGTCATTTCTTCTTCGCTAATATTATTGCTTACATTTTTATGTAACATGTTTTATTATCCCAGTTGTTATTTGAAAAATATATTTGATTTTTGTTTTGTTTTTGAACCAACAATCTGATGAAATGGCTACACGCGTTTTTATTCGGACGGTGAATTGATTTTTGCTTTTTTTCATTTCCTAGACATCACACCCTATTAATCTCTACTTAGGACTTTATAATAAGGCATCGTTTATTGTAACAAACAAATATGAATTACACGGTACTTCAAATTAAATTTCTATGACGCGTACCAAATAAGACGTTTTTAATTATATATATACAATCGAAATCCGTTGGCTCGATATATCAGGGACTGGCCATAATACTTCGAGCCTCGCGAATATTGAGTCAAGCGGTATTGCGTATTGTATGTGTATATTTATACGTTAAAGAAAGACTTGTTAACCTCGTTTGCTGTTTGCTACGTTATCTCCTAAAGAGTAATTATTACCGTGTGCGTATCATACAGTTCACAATATGACAAATAACGTGATCAATCGAATATCCCCAGTATACAGATTGCGTGGGAGGACGAAAACGATATTTATTCATAAATTTACCACAGTCGCACGATTAGCCGCGTTGTGTGTCAATTTTTATAATACAAACATTGATGACTCAGTTAATTCATTTACTGAAATATTGCAAAACTGTGCAAAAAAACACAATGGGTAATGATAGAAATAGGTAAATGATTGTTAAAATACTTATAATAATGATAATAATAATACGGTCAATGATTGTAATAATAATAATAAATGAGGGTGCTAGAATTACTAACAGGGCAAAACCAAAACAGTTTTAGAAATATTTTAAAAATCAGAACAAGAAAAATATACCCAGCTCAAAAGGCTTATCTATGGATGATTTGTATAAGCGATTTTAATAACCTTTTTGATGCTGCGAATAATGAAAGAGAATTTAAAGTGCCTTTTAAGGCAGATGAATCGCTAGATGGGATAATCTCGAAATCAGACATTAAAACATCTATATCTTATCAAAAAACGAGAAAAAGCCCCGGCAATAATAAGTTAATGATGTTTTTTAAAAAAAATAATTTTGAAATGGCTTCTCCGTATTTCCTTAAATTGTATAACATAATGTTAATAACGCAGAATACTCGCAGTCATTGAGAGAGTGTATGAATGACACCAATATAAAAAGGTAACGCCAGTGAATCTAAAAGTATAGAAACATAATGTTAAGGAATATATTAAATAAGGTATAAAATGGGGACCCAAACGAAAGTGCACTCGGAAGTTATCAAATGATAAATATGATATGTTTATATTAGCAGATCGGTCAATGATGCGAATGAATTAATTTTCGATCATAGTTGAAATTTGTTGGCTCGGGTATCGCATGGTTCGATACCCACGTTGGCTCGAACGAGATTAAAACTATTTGATTTTACAATACGTTCATATAAAATTCGATCGACTAGCTCGATATTTTCAGGTTTACGCATTTTGCGGTCCTTAGTAAGAAATTCACATTTTTTTTTTGTTTGCTGTTCTTGATGTCATTTTGGTGGGATCAGGTATGAATTTCACACCTTGGTTTGTTTGCTTAGCTTTATAAGCCTAGGCGCTTATCGATTGGATTTGCTTGATTGGTATCATAATAATTAATATCAGATTTAAATGGTTTAACAGTTTGAGCAAACATGCTTTTACTTTAATTTCGGTCTATAATTCGCTTGAATACATAATTATATACCAATTGAATGGATTAAATGGAACTTCGACTTATTTTTTAAGCCGCGTACCAAATAAGACGTTTTTAATGATCTATACAGTCAAACCCCGTTGGCATGTACATTTACATTAACAGATGTAGAGCAACATTAAGGAAATACTCAAAAAATGCTTGTAAATAATGTCAAAAATAATTTGACAAATACAACTTTTGGGTAACATCGTTGCGACCTTTGGGAGACATTGAAAATTTTCACCAGAAGGTCATTTCTTCTTCGCTAATATTATTGCTTACATTTTTATGTAACATGTTTTATCATCCCAGTTGTTATTTGAAAAATATATTTGATTTTTGTTTTGTTTTTGAACCAACAATCTGATGAAATGGCTACACGCGTTTTTATTCGGACGGTGAATTGATTTTTGCTTTTTTTCATTTCCTAGACATCACACCTTATTAATTCTCTACTTAGGACTTTAAAATAAGGCATCTTTTATTGTTACAAACAAATATGAATTACACGGTACTTCAAATTAAATTTCTATGACGCGTACCAAATAAGACGTTTTTAATTATATATATACAATCGAAATCCGTTGGCTCGATATATCAGGGACTGGCCATAATACTTCGAGCCTCGCGAATATTGAGTCAAGCGGTATTGCGTATTGTATGTGTATATTTATACGTTAAAGAAAGACTTGTTAACCTCGTTTGCTGTTTGCTACGTTATCTCCTAAAGAGTAATTATTACCGTGTGCGTATCATACAGTTCACAATATGACAAATAACGTGATCAATCGAATATCCCCAATATACAGATTGCGTGGGAGGACGAAAACGATATTTATTCATAAATTTACCACAGTCGCACGATTAGCCGCGTTGTGTGTCAATTTTTATAATACAAACATTGATGACTCAGTTAATTCATTTACTGAAATATTGCAAAACTGTGCAAAAAAACACAATGGGTAATGATAGAAATAGGTAAATGATTGTTAAAATACTTATAATAATGATAATAATAATACGGTCAATGATTGTAATAATAATAATAATAATAAATGAGGGTGCTAGAATTACTAACAGGGCAAAACCAAAACAGTTTTAGAAATATTTTAAAAATCAGAACAAGAAAAATATACCCAGCTCAAAAGGCTTATCTATGGATGATTTGTATAAGCGTTTTAATAACCTTTTTGATGCTGCGAATAATGAAAGAGAATTTAAAGTGCCTTTTAAGGCAGATGAATCGCTAGATGGGATAATCTCGAAATCAGACATTAAAACATCTATATCTTATCAAAAAACGGGAAAAAGCCCCGGCAATAATAAGTTAATGATGTTTTTAAAAAAATAATTTTGAAATGGCTTCTCCGTATTTCCTTAAATTGTATAACAGAATGTTAATAACGCAGAATACTCGCAGTCATTGAGAGAGTGTATAATGACACCAATATAAAAAGGTAACGCCAGTGAATCTAAAAGTATAAAAACATAATGTTAAGGAATATATTAAATAAGGTATAAAAATGGGGACCCAAACGAAAGTGCACTCGGAAGTTATCCAATGATAAATATGATATGTTTATATTGGCAGATCGGTCAATGATGCGAATGAATTAATTTTCGATCATAGTTGAAATTTGTTGGCTCGGTATCGCATGGTTCGATACCCACGTTGGCTCGAACGAGATTAAAACTATTTGATTTTACAATACGTTCATATAAAATTCGATCGACTAGCTCGATATTTTCAGGTTTACGCATTTTGCGGTCCTTAGTAAGAAATTCACATTTTTGTTTGTTTGCTGTTCTTGATGTCATTTTGGTGTGATCAGGTATGAATTTCACACCTTGGTTTGTTTGCTTAGCTTTATAAGCCTAGGCGCTTATCGATTGGATTTGCTTGATTGGTATCATAATAATTAATATCAGATTTAAATGGTTTAACAGTTTGAGCAAACATGCTTTTACTTAAATTTCGGTCTATAATTCGCTTGAATACATAATTATAAACCAATTTAATGGATTAAATGGAACTTCGGCTTATTTTTTAAGCCGCGTACCAAATAAGACGTTTTTAATGATCTATACAGTCAAACCCCGTTGGCATGACATTTACATTAACAGATGTAGAGCAACATTAAGGAAATACTCAAAAAATGCTTGTAAATAATGCCAAAAATAATTTGACAAATACAACCTTTGGGTAACATCGTTGCGACCTTTGGGAGACATTGAAAATTTTCACCAGAAGGTCATTTCTTCTTCGCTAATATTATTGCTTACATTTTTATGTAACATGTTTTATTATCCCAGTTGTTATTTGAAAAATATATTTGATTTTTGTTTTGTTTTTGAACCAACAATCTGATGAAATGGCTACACGCGTTTTTATTCGGACGGTAAATTAATTTTTGCTTTTTTCATTTCCTAGACATCACACCTTATTAATTCTCTACTTAGGACTTTAAAATAAGGCATCGTTTATTGTAACAAACAAATATGAATTACACGGTACTTCAAATTAAATTTCTATGACGCGTACCAAATAAGACGTTTTTAATTATATATATACAATCGAAATCCGTTGGCTCGATATATCAGGGACTGGCCATAATACTTCGAGCCTCGCGAATATTGAGTCAAGCGGTATTGCGTATTGTATGTGTATATTTATACGTTAAAGAAAGACTTGTTAACCTCGTTTGCTGTTTGCTACGTTATCTCCTAAAGAGTAATTATTACCGTGTGCGTATCATACAGTTCACAATATGACAAATAACGTGATCAATCGAATATCCCCAGTATACAGATTGCGTGGGAGGACGAAAACGATATTTATTCATAAATTTACCACAGTCGCACGATTAGCCGCGTT
The DNA here is from genome assembly GCF_026914265.1 of Mya arenaria. Taxonomy (NCBI): domain Eukaryota; kingdom Metazoa; phylum Mollusca; class Bivalvia; order Myida; family Myidae; genus Mya; species Mya arenaria. Next base: position 62,172,796 of record NC_069132.1, on the reverse strand, counting down.
GTGTGTCAATTTTTATAATACAAACATTGATGACTCAGTTAATTCATTTACTGAAATATTGCAAAACTGTGCAAAAAAAACACAATGGGTAATGATAGAAATAGGTAAATGATTGTTAAAATACTTATAATAATGATAATAATAATACGGCCAATGATTGTAATAATAATAATAAATGAGGGTGCTAGAATTACTAACAGGGCAAAACCAAAACAGTTTTAGAAATATTTTAAAAATCAGAACAAGACAAATATACCCAGCTCAAAAGGCTTATCTATGGATGATTTGTATAAGCGTTTTAATAACCTTTTTGATGCTGCGAATAATGAAAGAGATTTTAAAGTGCCTTTTAAGGCAGATGAATCGCTAGATGGGATAATCTCAAATCAGAACTTATAACATCTATATCTTATCAAAAAACGGGAAAAAGCCCCGGCAATAATAAGTTAATGATGTTTTTTAAAAAAAAAAATTTGAAATGGCTTCTCCGTATTTCCTTAAATTGTATAACATAATGTTAATAACGCAGAATACTCGCAGTCATTGAGAGAGTGTATAATGACACCAATATAAAAAGGTAACGCCAGTGAATCTAAAAGTATAGAAACATAATGTTAAGGAATATATTAAATAAGGTATAAAAATGGGGACCCAAACGAAAGTGCACTCGGAAGTTATCAAATGATAAATATGATATGTTAATATTAGCAGATCGGTCAATGATGCGAATGAATTAATTTTCGATCATAGTTGAAATTTGTTGGCTCGGTATCGCATGGTTCGATACCCACGTTGGCTCGAACGAGATTAAAACTATTTGTTTTTACAATACGTTCATATAAAATTCGATCGACTAGCTCGATATTTTCAGGTTTACGCATTTTGCGGTCCTTAGTAAGAAATTCACATTTTTGTTTGTTTGCTGTTCTTGATGTCATTTTGGTGGGATCAGGTATGAATTTCACACCTTGGTTTGTTTGCTTAGCTTTATAGGCCTAGGCGCTTATCGATTGGATTTGCTTGATTGGTATCATAATAATTAATATCAGATTTAAATGGCAAGCATGCTTTCACTTTAATTTCGGTCTATATTTCGCTTGAATACAGACGTCGAAGTCAATTCAAAGTTTTGATTAACATAAACATAAAATTATTGCTATTATACATAATACGATAATGAATGACGATAAACAAATCATTTACATACAAACACAAATGTTACACTTGGTAATGATAAAAATATGTTGTTAAATGTTTACAAAGTGAATTATATCAGTTTAAGTTATCCCTAACTTCCCATGAACACAATACTAATTTAAGTTTGTAATAACATGCACTTGTCCTTATCGAAACACATTGCGACCCCCGTCTTCTTGTTGACGTCTTATCAGCCACATTATAGTGGCATACTTTACATTATCTAAACATATAGTTGTCGCGATAATGAGCTGCTAGTAGAGACATTCTTGTTGCAAGCTTAACACAGAGTGACCATTGTCTAATGGTTGTTGTCCTAGTACTAACGTAGCAGGGGCATATAAATCCTGAACTGAACATAAATGATAAAAGCGAGATAGCACTAATATTAATTATTAAACGTACACTGACTATTGGTCGAAAGAAGATATGACCTTCTGGTGAAAATTTTAAATGTCTCCTAAAGGTCGCAACGATGTTACCCAAAGGTCGGATTTGAACGAATAATTTGACATTATTTACAAGCATTTTTTTTATTATTTTCTTACTATAGCCTTTCAACACCATGTCGACGAAATCATTATACATTAGCGAAATATACCTTCAACCACCTAAAAGTTAAATATGCGCGATAAGGTTTTCAAAACGCAAGCCTGTCAATAGGAATGCATGATGCTGAAGTCGTAACTATATAAGGAACGATTATCGTTATATATTTTTAAGCATTGTAATCCCACTTACATGTCCTTACTGATATATGTACGCGTATGTAAGATTACTTTACGTCATTGATTTGAATCAATATAAATTATAATAATTTATAAATCAATTAGGCGGTAATGATAAGAGTTCATTTCAGAACAATTTTTAGTACAAATGCTTATAAACATGTTCAGATATACTAGATTCATGAACATTATATAACTAAACCGTTACAGTCCAAATAAATCACATCACGTATATATTTACATTAACACTTCATTCCTTAACGATGGTTGTTGTTTATCAATTTCACATTATTTCTGTATAAAGTGCAATGGCATTTCCCATCGATATAGCGTGCGTTTGTTCGATACTTCTGTCCTGTCATTGGGCACAATAATACTAATGGGTGGGGCATATTTACTACGAAACTATTTCTTTTTTCAATGAAATTGTAGTAAAATTATTGGCAACATGCAAAACAAGATTGATTTAATGATTCGGACTCCACCCATTTTGAACAGCCCCATTGCATACCATACCCCAATAAAATGTAACATGTCGAATTTTAATCCTTAAATATAAATAAATCAGAGATGAAATTGTACTTCATTTTAATTACTGGTATCTGACCTTATTTTTATAACTGTTACAGTGTTAAATATTTTTCATTGCATACATAATTTCAAGCATGACAATAAGAGCATTGTTCAATTCGTTCTGGCCATTAAATAACATTTAACAGTCTTTCCTATTTATGTTTACAAGATATTTTGTGGAAATAATAAGAAATAAACAGTAGTTATTAAAAGAAAATAAATTGGACCACATTGAGTAGTTGGGTTGTGTAATTTGCTATGCATTACCTCTTCATAATTTGAGATCTGTCATGTTGTTTAATATGTATATGGAAGAATACAGGTCACAAAAAATGTTATCTATAATAACCCACAAACCATTTTGCAATGTTCAAAATAAGCTTAATGCGTTTTAATGGTAATAACGTATATTATCAGACTTACAATTCCAGACCTTAGCCCATAACATGTATGTTTTAGACACTGTAAATGATACATGGATATTTACACCCACCTATAAGGGCAAAATAAAATTCCGCACAATCATAAACCATATATTTTCTATATTTAAATTTGTTTCATGAAGACACTGGCTACTGGAGTGAACTTGTACATTGCAATGTGACAATTTCGCAAACAATCTTAAAATGTTGATATAATCACTACAAATACAGCCTTGGGATGCTTGTTAGGGGAGAGGGGGTTTTCATTGCTCTTGCCCATGACGCATCTATATACACAACTTTTAAGATTTCTTTTTGTTAATTATTATTAATACGGAATATAATTTGCGGTAACCTTTTTGCGTATTATTGATGCTTTCTGCATAGTATGGTGAACTCACGATATCGCGTCCATTAAGCATTCGGGCCCCGTCGTTACGGCTGAAAATGTTTAATTAACGACCTCCCTGCAACCACTAGATCGTTTAAGTCAGAAACCGAAACTTTAAACTCATAGTCGCCCTTAAAGCTGCACTCTCACAGATTTACCGGTTTGACAACTTTTTATTTTTTTTATCTTGGACTGAGCAAATTTTTGCGTAAATATCTGCAAACTACTGATATATGACTGCTGACAAAAGATCAGATCGCAGATTTTCATATTTCTGTTCAAAAATGAATGTTTTATGGCATAAACCGATACTAACGGTTTAAGAACAATGCATTAAACATCATTTTTTTAACTTAGATACAAAAATCTGCAATTTATTTTTTGTCAGCTGTCTTATATAACTCGTTTCCATGTAGTTTTGCAAAAATTGGCTCGTTCCAAGACAGAAAATAAACAAATGTCTAAAAGTTCGATCAGTGAGAGTGCAGCAGTGCCAATAATAAGTTTTCAGTTAACTAAGTTCCATAGATGGGCTGTATAGTCATATCGGGACAATGATTCGAAGCTGGGCCTCGTGCGAGACAACTAGGCTGCTCAACCGTATTACACAAATATTCTTTTGAAATGCTTCTACTTGCCGTAAATTCAAAATTTCAAATTTAATGGCACCAACGTCGCACTCGTATCTGATGGTCCAGCCAGCTTCTCAGTGTAACTTTTTGACCTTGCAATATACAAACATCTCACAGACTGCGATGTTAATGTATGACTGCAGCAGTAGGCCTCCAATTCCAAGGCTAGTTTTTAAACTGAGAATATCCATTTGGAAATATTGCAAGGGTTTTTACCGGTTGTCACCATCATATAGAGGGGAGAATTTAGTTTCTTACATTGTAAACATAGCATATGTCATACCATAATTGCTATAAAACGAGAGGCCTGATGGTAAAAGGCAATAATTGAGACATTTAATGCATACAAAATTAAAGCACAATGAAGAATAGGTAGAGTAATATGATCAATATCAAAAGATCTAACAAACAAATACATATGCATACGTTTAGTGGAAATATCGCATCCGTAATTATAAATAAGGGTTGTAGTAAAATATTGAAGAATGTTTTGCTCTCAAGCGCATGTTCTCCAAAGAGGATAAATAAATATCTGCAAGTGATATATGCAGTATAAACATACACTTCACCATATCTCCCCAAATCTTAAGATGCTGGAACAGATAGGTATTGAGTATCTGCTCAATCAGCTTTATATATATATATAACGCGTGTATTTACCTAATTCAATTGTTCATTGAAGCACAACATGGAAGCAATACTTAATTCTTATAATGACCACAAATGTTTTGTGTTGAATCGATGTTAAGAGAATCGTTTTGTGATAATTCAAGGCTTATGAAATGAATATATATGCAAATAGCTACAGAAACATGCTCAGTAGCAAAAAGTTTAAACATAAACCCGGTTTAGTGGCAATTTGTTACCTCTCAATATGAAATACTAAAACATAAAGACAAAATTGAAATGCTCCATTGTTATTTGTTCCTCGCAAAAGCATTGTTTGTGCATCAGAGTTATGATGCTATGCATACCACATATTAGGTTTTTTCATCATCAAACCTTTGATCAATGAGTAAGAAATTTAAGAGAATCGCTATGTTTTTAAGATTCTGTAATGCCAAGATTTTTTTTAGATAAATATATTCCACTACATTATCACAAGCCGTTTCTCATATCATCGTTTCAACTTAACGGAAGTCATCTCAAATAATGTTGCAACAATGTGTTTTTATATATAAAGATCGAGGTTTAAATTTATTATTATAAACTATTATAGTATCGTTGCATTGATAGTAGGTTTTAATTACACCATTATGACACTACTTTTAATATGTGAAACATGTATATTAAAGGGAGGTATTGATCTCTTTTGTTCATTAAAAATGTTAAATTACATCATGTCTGTATATAAAAAACCTCTAGGCAAACATCTTTAAAAATATTCAAACGTAACACTGTACAATAAAACTTAACCAGTAGCAAATCATCTTGTATCAGTGAAGGATGGACTTTCATTATAATTATAACAATTTCGACATAGATGCGAAATGGGTGATTCATACTCACTGGATGATCCAGGTGGTTAGAGACATTAGTGCCGTTTTGCACTTACGGTAAATTATGCCTTAATTTTGCTCAAACGATTGTGTGCCGTTTTTAAAAAAATAAAAATTATCCCCCTCGGGGTTGAAAAAAATATAACCCCATAGATTCGCGTTTTGGGATGTCAATTTATTTTCTAAGCATAATAAAGTTCTTGCATGTCATACTGTGAAATCATTTATATTCGTTGGCATGAAATTTCGTGGTTTGCCGAAAAATTCAATTTCATAGGTACTTGAATTCGTGGTTTTTCATTTTTGAAAACAATTCGAAACTGCGATCGTCCTAGATCGTCTGCGTTATCTCAACGCGCTGGCCCTGATTTCCGTCTTCTACATCACACGGTTTATGACACTTGCTATAGTGGTACGACATGCCAATTAGTGCATATACCCAGGTCCATTATCGAGTAAATTGGAAATAAAGGTCATTAAAGAAGATGTACCCTGATCATAAATACAGATAGGCGAAGCCATTGAATGCCAATTAGGAATTTTGTAAACTGTGAAAACACCGAGAAGGTCCGTATGTTTGAGAAAACAATCCCAAGATAGCTGATGTTCAATATTTATTCACATGTTTTTGTTTAATTATTGTATTGAACGCGTTGTTTTGTACATTGTCACGTTGGGTGCTCAAAACCTCCAATATAATCGATTACTTGTTTCGTTGAAGAAAATAATCGAGAACCGACACTCATCACTCACGTCTTGTTAGCCTGGAGATTTTCATGAACAGCACACGTTTAGGCACGCTTTGTCATTTGGTTCATAAAACACATTCAAATGATTTGGTTTATTATTTTTTAAAGGCAGATATTATATATTAACAAAACGATAATAAGATATACAGTGAGATGTATATTTACCTGTATACTGCGGCCTCTGTAACGAAAATCTAGAGTATATACATAACGTGGCAATTGAAAAAGTGAATAAAGGGTCTATATTTCGTGGGATCTTGAATTCGTGGATCAACCAATCCACGAAAACCACGAACATTAATGATTTCACAGTAGTTAAAAACAACTCCGAATCGTATTAAAAATATTTTAATTTTATTTTTCTAACCTCAGTTTTTTTTTATTTCTGCTAAATTTTGGGTTTAGCAAAAAACAAACGTACATAGTTTGTTTCCACTAGCTAGTTTTAACGCTGAATCCAAAGCTGAAAACCGTTTTACGATATCATGATTTGTTCTACCTGAAAAAAAAAATTAGCCCCAAAATTTTACAGAGGTAAATTATACATAAAAATGTGGAAAAAAGGAATGATGATTTTATATGTTTCTTACACCAGTAAAAATCTGAGGTTACCTGAAAAATACGAAAATTGACCAAACTTTGTGTTCCGTATTTAGTTTTAATGATTATGACGAATCCGAAAATCATTTCGCGTACCTCTTAAAACAAAAAGGTTATTAAAACTGGTCTTTTTGGGGGTTGTGCCTTTTCGCTATGTGGGACTCCCGGCTGTTAAAAAGAGGTATCTCAATTCTGTTTTCAGGTTTGTTTTAAGTGAACCCCAAAAATCCTTCAGAATAAAACAATGGGTAACATGTTGTTGTTTTGAGCCATGGGCGCACATAGAGACGCGTTGACTCCAACGTCTCGAACACCGTACGATGCAGGCATTTTCTAAATGACTGTGTCTAAGTTTTAACAAAATATCTTATAACACAAAACAAGTTATAACAAGAAAACCAATTCCCAAAAAGTATGCAAAAATGGCCATATGCGTACGAACTTACGTCATAACCCCAACGTTTCGTACACCGTTTGTTTTTTTGAATGGCGCCTGTCTAAGTTTCAATAAGATATCTGTTAAGATAAAAAAAAAATGAAAATACAAATAGCATTTTCGTGATAGAGAGCATTTTTCCTTACTGACATTGCCCCGCAACATCGTACGGACGCACAAACGATAATACGCCCATAATTCTTTTGTGTTAAAACCAGTATACAATATACTACAAACTGACGACATTTCAAAAGCATTGCTCAGATAATAAAGGTAAAACACAAATTTCACACCAGGACGCTTCTTTAAATATATGTAAAACTCGGCCCAAATAGCACTACTTCCACTTTTGGTCTCAGAAAGGCGGACAAGCGTTGTTTATTGCACTCATTTTGAAATGCACGTATATGACATATATACCAATTATAAATGTGGTTTCTTTGAACATGTTCCGTATATGTTGGTCAGGATATAAAATCCCTACTTGTGAAACAACCCGTAAATTAGCTAGTGTTGTTTACAACAATTTGCGTGATTATATATTTACTCGGTGGTGTACAAAACACTCCATTGTTGATGGTTTTTTTTTTGTCCAAATCTACCGAAGAATCAATTTCCGGTGCTCTTAGCTGGCTGCCGCCGTACCGGAAGTGGATCTATCTCTACAATGAAATCAGATATTCCATTCTGTTTTCATATTCGTGTTTAATAAATACCAATGTTGCTGGCAATTCGAGTCTTATTTGTTTTATATATATTCCATGGGTGAAAATAGCGCCTACTTTGTCATTTTACTGAATCACTGTAACTGAGTTTCAATAAACGCTTGAACGACATCGACACATACAATGGGTCCTTTTAAACAACCGAGGATTACTCGGTAAAAAGATATAATTGCAGCCAAAATGCAATAACTAAACATTTAAAAAAATACAAAACCAAAACCACAATTGAACAAATTGTATAACCGTATCAGCTAATTAGCGAAAGTTATTGCATATAGACTGTTAAATGCATGGTTCTGTTAAATAAAAATCTAAACAGACGTTCTCTGTGTTTACATTATTTATTTTAAATAATAAGACCACTCTTTACTTCAAAAATAGCGATAAGGGTAACAAGGAGAGTACATCTGTTAATAATTAAAAGAAATTACTATTTGACAATTTAGTTTTAAATTGACAAGACACAAGATGGTCCAACACTCGACAAATACAACATTTCCCCAAAACGTATTGCATTGCCAATGCGAGGAACTTACGAGGAATCACGTGGTAGACAATCCAAGTCAAATTCAAATTGGTAAAATGTGCAAAAACTGCGATAGATGCATGAGTCGTAAACGATATGCTACATCATAAAGTAATATTCAATGCGTAGTATATTACGATGATAAATAAAATGCATATTTCATGTCTGTCTGGTAAATGCAATAAAAAACAATTGCTACTGGCAAGTCATATGATATGAGAAATAACATTAACTACATATGCATTAAAGTATAAACAATGTGGATTCAAAAGCATATTTTTGTTTTCATTTTAAACATTCAAATTCAATCTCTAACTCATTTGTGTTGAGAACGAGCTCAGAATTTGAGATTGTTCTTTTTCAATTCATTTCAGGACTAGACTAATTCACACGAACCTATGTCTAAACGCGCGCTTACTTGCAAGAAAACAATAAAAAAAAAATATCATATTAAAATTATACACGTGAATTATACTTTTTTGTATTGACGAGGCAAGTACACTTACACCTCTTAAATAATGGTTTTGCAAATATTCGCAAAATGATTATCGTGTTGTACGCCCGATGTGCCGCGAACACACTACGTTTTAGAGATTTCCGTTAAATTGTTTACAACGTATACACTAAGCAAGCATTGTATTGACTAGGAAAGGAAGATGTCACAAGGGTTTGAAATGTAAAACGTGTGTGTGTATGTCTGTGCGTGTACGAGTGCGCAATGTGTGTGTGTGCGTGCGCGCTTGTGTGTGTGTGTGTGTGTGTGTGTGTGTGTGTGTGTGTGTGCGTGTGTGTGTGTGTGTGCATGTGCGTGTGCGTGCGTGCGTTCGAATGGTTGTGCGCGTGTGTGTGAATTAGCTAAAATGTTTTTGGAAGTGCTGTTTCTGTTTATATATTTGATATTATTAGATCTGAAATGATACTTTATGTGCATTTATCTAAGTTGAAACCATTGTCCAATGTTCTTTTCCGAAACGGTTTACGCAGCTGTAAATGTTCTGATGCTCATTATCAAGTGTAAATTTTTAGATATTTTAGCACAACCGTAATTAGATCCGGATTACAAATTGCACTCGAACAATTTGCAAGTTAACAACAACCGAAATTCAACAATAAAATCACTTTAGCAGTTTAAAACTGAACTGTTGTAAAGCATATAAAGCGAAAAGGCGTATAATCCCTTACATATTTATACCCAATAGTATTGTGTATTCATATCCGATAAGACATTTTAATCCCGCTGGTGTTTACAGAATGCCACTTGTTCAGTAGACCATTTTATTGATTTCTTCTCAGGAAGGTGTATACCGCCGAGTGGGTACTAATCGCTAATTGGTCAGTCTCGATATTTAGTTTCCGCCTACCGTCCATGAATTGGAGTAGGAAAAGGCATACCATCTGTTGAAGGGTAATTTTACAAGCAGAGTGTGTGGGTTCAAACATGTGTTATCAGTAGTTGTAGCGTGGATGCGTAATATATTTCCCTTGCAGTATATAAACACGCTAGTTTGAAATTCGTTAGCATATCCATGCTATGATAGGAGCGATTATTGCTGGTATGCACTGAATATAACTAATAACTTTTTAATTTAATATATATTTTGTTGACAACGATACGTCAGTACTGAAAAGTAACGTACCGTTTAAAAAACCTCGCGTTGGGGTTGGGGTGGGTGGTACTTGTAACCTGGAGCTACCCATGTGGTTGGCATAATGGGATTATTTTTTAGTTGAATTAATAACGAAGGGCCATATGTGGCACCGGTATTGTCAGGCAAATAAGGTTGGAGAATGCTACCAGTCCCATCAAAAGACTTCATCCTTTGATGTAACAAATATGGAGTTAGTTTGCCAAGGAAATTTAAAAGTAGCATTTGATTATTCCTCATTAGTAAAATTCAAAGAAATATTGAAACCGCAGCCGGGAGATATTATTTTCGCGTAACCAAATACCATATCTACGAATTGAACTCATGAAAACGATCCTTTTTAGGGCCGCTGTTTGAATATAAGATTATAAAATGATATTTATTTACATAAACAATAGCATTGTTTTCACACAGGATGAACGAATTCATATATAATAATGAAATAGCTGACTTCTTCCAACTATTAGGTGATCATATCCATGGAGAAAAGATCCACATAATTGTAAAACACTAAGATATCTTTAATGTCAGAAAAGAACAGTTCTATAATGTCGTACACCAACTTCACAAAAGACCGGGTATAAAGTTTAAAAAAAGAGAAGGTGCGAAACTCGTATTAATTTGTTATGCGGATTTTGCTAGTTTGCAGATTGATTTGGACTCCTTTAATACGATCAGACATCATCAGCGATAACTTGTAAGAATTTTCAAATGAAGCCGTCCATTTGTGTGTAAAATTATCCACATGTATAGCTTTACAAGTACAGCGGTCCTTTAATGCGTAATTATTATTGTATTTACTCAACACGCATCAAAGTGCCGAAAAAGGTTTACCCCAAGTAACAACGGCTTTCAATTTATGTATCAAACTGTCACTTAGATAGACCCCCCATCACCACCACCACCACCAACCCCCTTAAAAAGAACGTGTACAGTAGATTACTTCTGTATATTGATCTTTATCTTAATCGCCCTGTGCTGCTTATCAGATCTATGATAGAGTAAATAAATACGTGTCGCAACACTTGTGGGATGTCATAAATCGCGTGATTATAATGTTGTTACAAACGTCACCTGATTCTGTATTTGATGTGGTCTGGTTCATATTTTCCATAAACATGGTTTTATGGAAGAAGAGTGCTTCGCTGTTTAATATATATATATATATATATATATATATATATATATATATATATATATATATATATATGTCACTTAGTCTATAAGAAAAATGATTTTATTGACACTTTCGATTTCCCGACAAAATGTTTCAAATATTTTCATTTGCTGTTTGTTGATTGAACATGTCTGAAAGAATATCATTACGAGCCTTTGAATGTTAATTTATAATTATGTTCATCATTAATTGGAGAACAATGTGTTTTTTCGAAGCTTTTTTCTTTCGGTTGGGGTGTCAGAACAAGGAATTAGATCTTGAAAAAAAAAGAAATTTCATATGCCAAACATATCATTAAATTTTAATATTTGTGTCTGTATACTTTGTACATAAGCGTATTTCGGTAAATCCAGTATCCGGTGAAATCATATGTTCACAAAACCTTGATTGTTTATCATTTGAAGACGATGTAACTATAAAAATACGTGGCTAACCTAAAAAACTTTAATAAGTTTATAATTAATAAAATACGTTGAAATTGAAAGGAGAGCTTCACAATTTGGATAAAATATTGGTGACCATGCATATAAAGTGGCTTTAAATATGTATATTTCAAATTTATGTGTTTATTATTATTTCCAATCGGTATAATTAATAAATACACAAGCTATATTTACTGTTACTCAATAATCTCAATATGTTTTTATTACATCACAGTTAACATTTAAGTATAAGGATGTGAAAACGCAATATATATATGTTAACACAGGTATAAAGATGTGGGTTAATGCTATATTTACTGTTACTACGTATTAGTCAGTCAATCGAGATGATCTACTTTAAAAGTGTCAACCCTAAGTGGCCTGAGCCAATAAGCAAATACACAGGAAATTTGGCCCTACTGTGACACCAGTGCAATAAACAGGCTATGCAAAGCGGGGGATCATCATGCCAAACACTCATTAAACTAAGAGAAGTGACAGCTCGTTGCAATAATTACGTACAATTTGATTAAAACACAACAACAACAACAACAACAACATCAACTTTTAATTCATTTAGGCAATCATGCCTATTAAAGCAAACAAACAGTTTACGAGCAAACAGGTACAATTTAGCAAGAAGCATAACAATAAAATATGGACAAAGATTGTTAGTCAGAAGTAGTGAACTCTTTTACAATAAAAGGACAATCTAGATTGCTTATATAAGCCATTATGTTATAAACAATTTGTTAGATAAAAATATAAGCACGTTATTCACCAAAGTTTGTTTAACAGAATTGAGATGGAGTAGTATTTATCCAGTCTTTTATGACTTGACACCCAAGTGCTATGTGGTACTACAACCAACTTCCATGTATAAAAAGTATAATAAATTTGTGAATGACTTTCCAACCGTAGATATGTAGTAAATCATTTGCAGCAATGTATGGTAAGTTGCAATAATTTGTATAATATAATCCATATGTAGACTGTCCAACTGGTTAAATTGAATACGAGTAATTATGTCATGTATTTTAAGTTATGGGGTAATTTAGTTTAAACATTAATTAATTTTATAACGATTGTGGAACAAGCTATTACAACTTATATTAATCACTCCCGTTGGCACGATGTTGCGCGAGAGTGTGGTCTTGTGTTGTGTGGGAAACCGGGGTTCCCGGAGAAAACCCACTTGTCCGGCTTGGTGAACACAAACAACACTCGCATGCGCCCAGGCCAGGAATCGAACCCGGGTCGGCTTGGTGAGAAGCGAGTGCTCTAACCATTGCGCTAACCGGACAACCAAGGTAATTTCCATGGTATAAATATTTTGCCATATTTATGGTTGTGTTAATGGTTTCTTCGCATAATATTTTGTAAACCTGTGTAAATTAGACCAGTGGCGTATAGTTTAATGAATTGTTTACGTACATCCCGACAGTTTGGGCATACTAAAATAAAATTGTATTCCGATTCCACTTGGTTTGGATTGCAGTTTGTTCACTTTCTCTGTGTTATCTTGTCTATTGTTATATCTCCCCGTTTCTTACTGTAGTGTGTGAGAACTGGTTCCAAATTTTGTTAATTCTATTTTGTATCTTTTACATTAATTCGGTTTAATTCAAGTACAAATTCGTGTTTACATGGACAGTTAGATTACTAGAGTTGTTTATTCTTGAGTACCATGACTGTTTATAGATATCTGTTATTCTTTGAATATTTATTGTAGTGTAAGTTTGAGTTTTTGCTTGGTTCACCCATATGTCATTCATTCCGCATTCTTGTAGAACGCTTGTTATATGAAATGTCCAGTTGGCTTTATTTATTGATCCTTCGATCACTGTATTTTTAAGTATGCCATACAATTTAGATAATAAAAATTGTGGTTACTGTTAAGTAATTTAGACCAGTATTTAACCAAAATTATTTTCCTTCGTTTGTCCATTGGAAGTATTCCAAGTTCTCCATTTAATGCGTCCATATTAATATTCATGCAAAAAGCTACAGAAACAAGCTCAGTAGCAAAAAGTTTAAACATAAACCCGGTTTAGTGGCAATGGGCAACGCCAAAGACATAGAACACAAATTCACAAACAAGAAACATAGAACAGCACACAACTCTACAAACAGCACAGTGCATAAATACTATATATAAATATATATATAAATAATTGGTATGTTTATCAAGAATTGTTAGGTACCGCCTTGGAACGGTCAGTAAAATGTAAATTTACCGGGGTTTAAACCAGTTTATGTGCACAAACCTCACTCTTATCACAACTATTCTTAATAAAGATAAAACGCAAAAGATAAATCTTATCAAAGTATGCATTAATTTGAGGAAACTTATCAATAAAACAAATAATAATAAAAACGAAAAGGTAAACACCAAGTACTTCAATGATTAGAGATCCCAACTCTATCTGCAGATGGAGGGAAACAATTCAGAGCACCTAATGCAAAAACTTATCAAAGATACGATGCAGTCATCGTTAGAAACCAAAAGCTTCACACTCAGTCTGCCTTAAAAGACACTTCCCCATACTGGTCACTCCTGCCAAACCCTTTTTTCAAATCCGACCATGAAAATGCAGACTTGACAAAAATGGGACGGACTAACGGACAAATACTTAGTTAAGAAGGTTTCTGTAACCTTGACCTTGATGTTAGGGGCATGGGTATTGAGCGCTACACATCCTCATGCTATGGTGGTCACTTCTGCCAGGAATGAGAAAGATATAGAGTCGACAAAAAGGGACGGACGTACCGACTGTTGTACAGACGGACGTGACAAAGCGAGTGATTCCTATATATAATCCCTACCTCACTTTGTGAAGCAGAAGTATAATGAATACATATTGTTTTTCTGTGACCAAAACGTAAATAAATCAGGTGCATTGGTTGTTAATAAAGGTGCAAACAAAAAATAGCATAACACAAATTGCAGCAAAGTTATGCATGTTCCATCCTTTATCATAAACAAGAACCGAAATGAAAACATTGTGATTTCATGTTTTAACGTTTAATACTTAAATTTGTGTATGCGATTGGGGGTTTGAAATACTCTTAATGGGATTATGTATATCCTTTTTGTATGCAAACATGTACCCCCTTTTCATTTTTTTGATACATCATTCAGGACAAATTCAATGCTCACATACTGCAGTATTGGTCAGAACAAGAAACATCATGGAATAGGAACACACAGTAAATAGCCCAGCAGGATGCTAAGTGGTGATTAATTGACTGGTTCAATTTCATGCTGATTTCATGTACTGATAAGCCCTTTTCTCAAAGTGAGGGGTTTGGGAGGCAATTTTCCTGGACTGATAAGGTGGAAGGGATATATTAATTTCATTCATAGTGTATAAGTCATTTAATTTTGTTTGGGTCGAGTCAAGGCGTATTATTTGTGTTTCTGTACTAATATTTTACATACATAATAATGCACTAAACAAAGTTTCTATAGATGAATATTCTTTATAATGTCGCGCAGGTTAATGACTGGCCTGACACCCGATTACATGAGAATTGTAATATTTCACGTCTATAGTGCATATATTTACAACAGATCGAATGAGTTTAGTAATTAATAGGTTTAGCCAGTTAGCAACACGAACGTGCATTCCATAACTGCTGATGTTACAAACAACGGCTCTACGGCACAGCTGTAGTGGGCAGCTTCACTTCTGTGTCATGGGCAATAACAAAAAAAATGCAATATACGCGCTAACTTTTATTCCATATAAATTGTAGCGTAGAATATACTAGCAAAGCGGTTATCTGAAAGTTAAACATACTCTCAGATAAACATAAAATACAAAACAAAATGGATACAAATTCATGCGTGCATATGAAAATTAACAAAACACAATAAAAGGTATGTTTACAAAGAACTGTGGGAATCCTGCCACAAGTGATCGAGACACAGTTTTATTAACCTTAATAATAAAATGTAATCGTATAGTATCTTAACAATAAGAAATGTTATTATCTTAGAACAAAATTATTTAAATGCATAACTCCTACGAACGAAGGCAAATAAAACAAAAGTAAACTTACTGAACAATGATATTTCTGCCCAAAACGTAGTGAGAAAATTATAGCCAAGATTCGTACTTAAAGACCTAGATCGGTTGTCCTGGAGACCTGGTCTGTGATTGACAGGAGGAATTTACACAAGCTGGGTAATGGGTCATTGAAAAGCAGTTTGCTGGTCATAATCATTATTAGCAGCACGGGTCAGTCTGGAATTTTTGTGCTTTGGTATAAAGAGAAGAAATATATGAATCCAAATAGTTTAGAGAATGTTTATAGCTTTATATATTATAATGCAAGGCCATGTAGATTAAATTAAATAAAATTTAATTCAATACATTATTACCATCAATAATGAGTGTATATATGTAATAGGATAATGACGTAAAACATAATAAAAAAACACATAAATATATGAAACAGTTTTGTACAAATAATTGTTACATGATAAATGTGAAGGGATGCATACCAATAATACAAATTAAATTTGATAGAGTTATACAGTATGTAAAAATCTAGTAAATACCTTTTCAAAATGAAAAAGAAGGTATTTTAATTCTACACATTGTTTTTAAACGTTGAACAAGGTATACTACATACAGTTGTAAGCTACAACTACGTATAGCACTAGTTGTAGTATAAGTGAGGCTATTGAGACTGTAATAATCATGCACATATATTTGGCTGTTCATTATAAATGATAATGTTTGAGGAAAATAGTATACATATTATTCTTAATATTAATAAATATTAATCATTGCAAAAACGTTGTTATCATAAGTAGGTACAAAATATTTTAAATTTCCTCATCATAATGATCAACATTATCTACATTTTGGTCATTTGCTCCTTGTATGATCTGTCCGTCTTCTTTCACACTTACAAGGAGAGACCAGATGTCATTTACAAATTTTTACGGTTTTTCTTTTATGCTTTTCCCCCAAGGTTTCTACGATTATGCTGAATATTTTGTCAATTGGACCGGGACGTGTATGGTCAATCAACATGCTTGTTCCAGCTAAGCGTTGCTAGATCTATCCTGGTTTGGTAGCTTGATTTTTATAGTGTATTCGTTGTTGAAACTTTCAACATAAAATGTGACTTTAGATAGTGCATAGTCTGCAGCATTTTTATAAAAAAGTGAGACTAAGGAGGAAATTTTGCAAAAGTCTTACAGCCACTGGGTCTCGTAACACGAAATCTAAACTTCAACTGCGCCCTTGGAAGGCGGCAAATCTTGCATTTGCATATGATTATTATGCCAAGGGACAGTTTGGACTAACCAAAATGCAGGTAGCGCCCTCTAACAAAAATAAATTCAAAGTTTCATTTTATACATATGGGACAAATTAATTACAAGTGACCCAACATTTTGGCAGGAACCAGAACGCACTAAACTAACACTGCGCTGGACAGTTGACATGTTGTATATAAATTAAAACACAGTGAACACCCCGATAACTAGAAATAAGCACAAACATTCGGAGTCTGGAACAATAGGCATCAAACATTAATATGCATTGACACTGAGTGTCCACTTGGAGGCAAAAGAGGTTACGCGAGACTTGAAGGAAGCAGCCACTACATGGGTAAACAGTGGTCACATATCATTGAAGCTGTTTTCACCAGATAATATTGCAATGAATAGTGACCTCTCATTTGTCAAGTATATAAGGAGCGGGGAGCCTGGAAATAGCCATTCTGCTGCACGGCGCCTTAGTGTATTAATATCACTCTTACGGAGGTCATTTAAGTATAACAGGTACACATAGAAGAAAAAGATATTCTTTTCATTTTGTGTTGATGGGAATCTGGGAATGGAGCTTACAAGAGGAAAGCAGGCTGTGAGTACTTACCCAAACTATCTTGTTTTCTACATGTGTCCGTGTTCTCAGTGTCTGTGACGTTTTGATGAATGCTGTAGTAAGAGTCTGAGGTTGGTTATCACGTGTCAAGGACACATTGTATAATAGTTGCTCTTATATTATTGTAGGTTTGCATACATTTATGTATTCTGTCGGCCTTCGGATTTTTTTATCATCTGGCATTACTTTTCTTTTACAAATCATAACATGTAGTTTACTCAACATGAAAATATTTCGGAGTTGGTCCTGTCATGTCAAAAGCTTTGATAGTTTAAAAAGCAAATGTTTGAGGAATGCTTATTTTATATTATAATCATACATATTTTTGACGACATCTTTTCATTACAAGATCATCATTATTTAAATCTGAGTGTAACATCCGCTGTCGGAAAAAAATAATAGGACCCTTATCGCATTGCAAATTTGTGAAAGACGTTCTGGAGACTTAAAGGACGGGGTTATAGATTATTTCATTCCGTATTAAACAAACAACTGTAGAAAGGGTTAAAGGGAGCTTTATTACATAAACTAAACTATTGCTCCAAACTACAGAAGCGCGCGAACAATACATATATAAAGCACAGGCAAAATATAATATGGCAAACAATTACATAATATGATAAGCGCATTACAATATGAACAAACATATAAACACTCAATAATTTAAATTGCATCTGTTGACAAAATATAAAACTAATCGTCATACCCATAAGGCGTAGAAAACTAAAAGAAATAATTGTACCTAGAAATTGGGAATGGGTGGGAGGGTAATTTAAACATATGGCAATCGTCCAGTCTGATAAGCGCGCATGTAATAACTAGCATGAAGCGAGGAATTGGCTCCCAGAAAAAAACATTAGAGGTCACATGACCAGAAGGTGTGAAAAAAGGGGGCGCCAGCAGTAGTTTGTCTAAATACAATTAAGTAGCTTAATTAAACGAAAACCACGGGGAAATCGAGCGCGTTTCTGACCGCTATGTTGTTTTATTCGAAAATTCTAAGTCATTTCAAAGGCATTAGTTTATCAAAGATATTTGGTTACATTGATCACGATCGGCTGAGAAATTGTAAAACACTGTATTGTATATTCTGTATATTTGTTTGTGCTTCCTTTGTAACTATTAAAATGCAATGATAGTTTAGCTTCCGTAACATTAGTTTGAGTACAGGCCGATTTTAATTTGGTTCTACGTTTAAAATTAATTTATTAATTTATTTTTTATTTTTTTATTTTTTTATTCATTCATTGATTCACCCATCATTGATTCATTCATTGATTCATTCATTGATTCATTGATTCATTCATTTGTTCATTAATTAATTAATTCATTCATTCATTGATGGATTGATGGATTGATTGATTGATTGATTCATTCATTGATTGATTGATTGATTGATTCATTCATTCATTCATTCATTCATTCATTCATTCATTCATTGATTGATTGATTCATTCATTCATTCATTCATTCATTCATTCATTCATTCATTCATTCATTCATTCAGTCAATGAGTCAGTGATTCATTCATTTATTCATAAATTAATTAATTCATTCATTTATTCATAAATTCATTCATTCATACATTCATTCGTTCGTTCGTTCGTTCGTTCGTTCGTTCGTTCGTTCGTTCGTTCGTTCATTCATATATCCATTCATTCGTTCATTCATCATTCAATTATTTATTAATTAGATACTTATGTACTTATGTACTTGTCAATCTACATATCCACCTATTTACCTAAGTACTTATACATCGATCAACCAATCTCTATGTGCTTATGTACTTGTCAATCTACATATCCACCTATTTACCTAAATACTTATACATCTATCCGCCAATCTCTTTTTCTGTTTATGTTTATTTGTAATTTTTAATTATGCAGCAGTCAATTATTACCACGCCCCCCCCCTTATCCAAAACTGTCCGGCTTCTGGCCTGACAGTATTAGCACCTACCACTGTGTAAGAATGGTGATTGAAAAAGTACAAAGTAACACATAAACAAACATAAATAGATATTAGCCCATGCTATTTAATTTGAATATCTGTGAATATTTATTTTATTATTCAAAATGTCCGTTATTTTTTCTTGTATTTGATTGCCATATCATGTCCAGTGGGTGTAAGCCATCCCACTGAAAACATAACTCCTTTTTCGTTAAGTCAAAGGATAAAAGATATTCAGTGTAGCATCTTATAATTTTCAATTTCTTCTATTTTTTAAAGCAATAAGGTATTATTGAACATAAACAAGATCGACCTGTCCAAGTCCAGTCAGCCTTCTAAATTACAGGACGTTTAGGGTTCACTTAATTTCTTTAAGGGACTGTTCCATACGGCGTGAGACCACAGTTATTTTTACTATATGTTTCATATAGACACTAACCTGGCTTTTGACTTTATACACATCCCAATTGAAAAACAAGGACATGACATCTCTAGAACAATTCAAGACACAAAATATAATCACAAGAAAACACCATGTTGACCATTGACCCAACTGTCAAAATTGAGTCAAATACATAACCCTTCCGCCAAGGAGTCAATCGGCTCCAAACAACTAATTTTCAGACTTCCACAAGCTATGAATTTTCCAATATTTACACTTAAAACTATCAATTTCTGCAATAGAGTGTCAAATTCAATCAAGTTCTCTGCAAAAAGAACATTTTTTGCTTCTTTTTCATTCAATTTTAATAAAATATTGATACTTGGACACAAGCACTCTTTTTCTGTATTCACATCCGGATCTTGGTCGGGGGGGGGGGAAGATAACTGTGGTCTTGAGCCATACCTTTTAACGGGATTTTCCTGAAGTTAAATGAGATATCACGAGATGTTTAGATATGATGGTGACTCATCCTGATTGGCTCTTAATTTGAAGAAAGCCAGTTTGAAATTACAGGATGCCCCCGGGGAGCGGGGGCGTTTGGCATGGATTTTATCAGCAGATGGTCCGCACAGGGCGGGGATTTTACCTTGGATTTGCTGGGCCAAAAGTCAAAGTCCCAAATGTTCCATGGACCTGAGGTTGCGTGGTAACAATTGACTCGTGCATTAGTCATCAGCAGTTGAGGAACTGTATTGGCTATAATAATTGTTTAATTACTTAGAGAACCCTCTTTCTAACTTATTAGGTGGTAAGTTCATTATATGGTGTTATTATTGTTTTCGGACCTATCTTATCAAAATATTAATATTATCTAAGTTGCACTAATTTTAAACGTTTAAAATGATTAAAATACAATAAGTGGTTGTTCTACTGTAGAAACTTATAAGCTTATTGTCTGCACCTTGCCAATATATTCGTTTTATTTATTTTAACTGCCTTACAAGCCATGATAACTATTTATGTTGACATAGAAAGCTACACACTTGATGAAGAATGAAAAGGTGATTTATTCGCATTTTCCAATCGTATTTTAACCTTGGGTGTGCATGTTTAAAATTATCGCTAGGTCTAGATTATAAAGAAGGACGGACTGACGGGCGGACAACTAGAATTAAGTCTACATCTCCGCCGATGATACACCGACATTTTATGTATAACCCCGACCATTGTTTCTATTGGCATATTGAATATATGTAGCGCATTTGTGTTAAGTTTAACACAAATGACGTTTTTGAACAGTATTTAGGAAAATGAGTTATTTTCATAATACACAGCGTATTTTGAGGGTAAGGTTTTGATGTATACGATACATAATTACGACAAAGTTCCCGTTATAATATCTAAGACTGTTTTCACTTTTAGTTTTGATCATATTATGAACCCGGCGAAATTGTTTTTGAGCTTAATGGTCAAATTTACAGCTACTTTAAATGGGTCTCTTTAATGGACCGGTATGAGGCAATGTATGGCTTGCATTACTTGGATTAATATGTTTTCGATGGCTTTCAAAATCTGCATTTTTTGAGAACTACTTTGGGCTAGCGCATGTTAATCACTTGTTTTATGTATTTATGTTAATTGCAAATAACTTTCTGTTTTTACCGGTAATGCATACTTAGCAGAACAGATGATAATGTTTATTCAACTTAAGCATATATAGCTCAACGTTATAAACACAAAAATATTTACACATATTAAATATTGCATTCATGAAAGAACAAAATGAATAATTTGGCATTCTATTAATAGCAGTCAAGTTATACAATACCGCGAGAGAAAAAAAGCGAACTTAAGATACTAATTTACTAGAAGTAAATGTGAGGAGGTCTTAAGGGGTGATTTATACATTCAGGTCTCTTGTTTTAAAGGCTTTGGTACAGAAAATGGCTAATCTTTCAAACAGAGATTTATTGTCAGAATTGAGTTATGATATAAATTAAACCATACTAGGATGTCTGACACAATATCTAGGAATATAATTCTGCCTTATATCATTATACATTGGACAAACTAATTCACAATAAATTTCATTTTCAATACCGTTTAAATTACACATTGTACATTATATATATTGTGTATGAATATTGTTATGTCTCCCAAGTTCAATATTTTGATTATGGGAGGATAATCGGAGCTTAGC
Organism: Mya arenaria; assembly: GCF_026914265.1. Taxonomy (NCBI): domain Eukaryota; kingdom Metazoa; phylum Mollusca; class Bivalvia; order Myida; family Myidae; genus Mya; species Mya arenaria. Next base: position 62,150,632 of record NC_069132.1, on the reverse strand, counting down.
TAAAATATTTCTTTATTTGAAATGTTCCAGTTAAACAATGTAAGTAAATATTTTAAACGTTTCCTTGACTTCATTACACATACAAGGTCAAGTGTGTTTTTATGGTAGCACTCCAAACGGTTACATACATATATTTTAACCTGTCTCTGAGCATAGGGACAAATGCACACACATTTACAGACTCTGGAAATTGCCGCAAACCCGGATGACTGAAGGATAGTTTTTAATACGTCGGCCCAATTTAGACTTTTTGGGGTAACATGAAGTTGTCGGTATTGCTCTGTAATAATTGCCTTGAGAATACAGTAATCATGTTTCTCATTGTATAATTTGAGAAAATACTTAATAATACGAATATGTCGCTCAATATGTAATGGAAATCGGCCTAGCTCACCAAGTGACCAGACATTTGTAGAGGGTTTGACGTAGTTAGCCTTTATAAATCTTGCAAGGATATTGGTCTACTTGGGCAGAAACAGTTTAGAATTTCATAATTTACAGATGCTGCAGGAGTATCGTTACGTAATATATTTCTTCTAATTCACAGGTGAGAGCAAGCTTATCGGTGAACTCATTCCAGCAGGTAATGACCAATTTAAACCAAAAATGACTGGACTAGCAAACATAACATACAAGTGCTAACACTTACATGAGCAGTGACCTTTATCATAAACGTTTTATTGAATTCATAGCATTTAAGAAAATGAAATGATATGCCTATTATTGATCCCAAGTGTTCCAATCTTTATCTATTCAAATGTTTAAATTACATCATAAAACTGCTAACCATGATGCCACAAACTGTTGTGCGCAATACAATCAGTAAGCTATAAGGTCAAGGTCACGCAGGGATGTTCAAGTTTTAATATGAATACGATACAGTTTGTCCGGACAATGTATCTGTTTGATACATAAACTCACCAATATGATATGATTTGTCGAACGTAGACCTCATTTTCGTAAAACGAAGTCACATTAAGAGGTCTGCATTGAACATGGGTACCTAGTAGAGCTAAATATATCGTTTCTTGACTCAAGTGTCTACAGTACTTATCATGTATTGTTTCACCGAAGTCTTTGGATTGTGTCCTTTTTGGAATCAAATTCTGGCTAGACATTGCTGCCATTTGGATGACAACAATCTAGTATTTGTTACAGTTTTATTACACTGTATAAAAAAGACGACGGTAATTTTTGCAAACTACTTAATTAAGTAAAACATATGTACACACGTTATCAAGTTATTAAGTAGGCAAACGGACTTAATCGTCTTGTGGAGAGTACTTGCAAAAAACTTAGACAAAAGGCCTGTTGTTAAACGCTATTCATATTTTCAGAAAAAAAGAACCACTCCGATACAGGATGCAAGGTTTTGGTGTGAAACTGGCCTAGACAAGAATGGTTTTAAGAAACAATACATTGACAAAGATATAGGTAAGCATACGTTCCTTAATCTGGATAAACTTTTTTCTCCGTTGATTAAGTGACACCGCTCATCTGTATGTACGCTTGTATCAATATACTTTTGGTTTTTAACTTTCTTTTGACGAATGTTTGCGATAAAATATTCTGAGATTATGTGTTTTTGATCCAGGATATGGAGTTTTTGCAACAACAGACTTCAAACAAAGTCAATTTCTTTTGGAGTATGTTGGATCTTCTATATGCACTAAGGAAGCGGCAAGGCGAAGTCGGTTGTATACACGTCAAAACAAGTCATCACTGCCCAGATGCTACATGTATTATTTTCACTTTAAGGGAGAGGAACGGTGGTATGCGATATTCGTTGAAAAAATAAATAGAGAATTAATATTGCTTTTAACTTTTTGAATAGTGTTGATGCATTAAGCGGGACTTGTTTTAACATTTTGGCTGCTGAGCTTGTTTCTGTAGGTTTTTTCATATAAATAATGATTGTAAAACATAATTTTAAACTATATATGTTTCATCTCTGAATTTCGGAAGAGTTTAGCACAGAGTCAAATATACCCATTACAGAGTCACACTCCATCATCAAATTCTCACTTATTTACAATGTTCTGACATAAGCTACAATCTAAACATGTGACGAATAGACTAGTGGTTATTTTATTTGAGTGAATATTATCTAGGTTCAACTATGTTGTATTTCCTAAAATAACTCTTAACATAGTTATACGCTATGAACTCATCTCCATTACAGGCTAAAAATTAAACAGATAGCGTTGGCTCTGTTTATAAGTGACCTGATGCGATCAAGAAGTTAAACCATTGAATAAATAACAGAGTGAGAGATTTATATATCGAGTGTTTGTATGTATAACATTCTAAATATTCAAATTTGTAACCGACTCACACTATCATAAAAATATCGTTGCGTATGAAAACTTATATTGTAGAAATGAGTTATATCTTTGCTTTCAGTATCGACGCTACTGCAGATACTCAGAGATTGGCCAAATTTGTAAACGATGCGCCATTGAGGAATCCGAAGTGCAACGCCAAAATGAAATTAGTGGTGTTTGGAGGCAGGCCAAGGCTGTGCTTGTTTGCACTCAGGGATTAAAGTTTGGCGAGGAAATTCGTTATGATTATGGCGAAGATGATCGGCTTCTGTTTTGGAGAAGCAAGGTGACTCTTAATGTTACTTACGAGAGGGAACTTCAATGTTAGGTGTTTTTTGTCTGCCCAATTTAGTTTTTTTTAGCATTGTGTTTAAATACTGTTAATTTGACACAGTAAACAAGTATTTTTTAAACAAACTATTTAAATATGATAAATGAGCAGTTTCTAGAAAATGTAATAACTATTAATTCTTATTTCAATGAAATCATCACCTGCATTTGATTAATGTTTTTACAGGCGACTACGACCAAGCCCGAAGGTGGTAAAAGAAAAGCAACGGAACAAGAAGGTAGGTTTAGACATTCACTGTTCAATACGGCAGAAACGTCTGTACCATGGGAATATGGTTTCCTGTATAAGTGTTTTCGACAGTGCACTTCGGTATAATTTATCATTTATTAACATTCAAATTTTGTTGTGTTTTCATGTTAAGATTCTGATGACGATCCGTTCGATGTTGAACAGGAGCGCAATCAACAACAACCAAAACAACACCAAACGTCTGACGAACATGGTATTTTCTGAAATCAACTAACATGCAATTTTGAACATAGGAAAATATTTCTATACAAAAAGTTTTCAACTTTGCAAATTATATTTGTTTTCTTAAATACTATTCAGTATCCGTGTGCCTTCGTGATTAAATGAAATGAAAACAGTCATTTCTTGAAGCTCAGAATATATATATATAATATTTATTTAGATCAGTGTAAGATCGTATTTTATTTTACGAGTGAGTTAAAAACATATTCTCACGATTGGAAATTTAGTTTATCTATGATCGAGAGGGAATTTTAATACGATCTTACACTGAGTTAAACGAGTTTTCTTTTTCTTTTATGCTTATTTTTGGAGTTTTATAATATCTAATTGATTTTCTTGAAAAGGTGTTATTTACACCGCTACCCATGGGGCGCGCCTCACACAAAATTAAAGTTGATGACGTAGCTGTCAATTTTCTATAATTATGAAAGTACCCTTATTTTTATATTCAATGCTAATATAACTCATTTATTATTGCATTTCATTTCAGGTATTGATATTTCGGATGAGCAGTATTCGGATTATGGCCCGGAGAAAAGTGACTGCCCTTCTTTAAGTACGTTTAAGTATTGGAAATAAGTAATGTCTATAACTGTTTTGGGTCCTGTTATATTAACTGTTTTATTTTAACTAACAAATCAAATGTGAAATACTTAAAATGCAGAATGATGAGTTTTGAGCCGAATACAAATCAACAACGTAATTATTGCTTCAATTGGCAATACGGTTGTATGTTCGGAAGGATAAATATAATTATATATATACATTTGTGTTGTGTATTTAACATGGTTATAACAGATATTGAAGTCCTCTGGAGACAAGAGAACGCACTCGACAACACACTTTTGGGGAAGATCGGATCAAATTCACTCCTTAAGTCAAGTTTCTTCTATTTGAAGAATACCCTGACAGATGAGGTACATATGCATATATTTTAGTTTGTTTTATGATAACTGTAATGCCTTGATATCTATTAGCTGAAATCGTTGTGTGGTGTAATTGTTGACTTCCATTCGTTATAGAATTTCAGGAAACAATAAAGCAAGAATTATGTGCCTCATGGCGTAATTAGGGTTTTGGTATTAATATGGTTATACAGAAATAAAAAAATGAATTTATTTTAATAGACAATATACTAATAGAAGCTTAAGAATTAAGACAACTGAAGAATGTTTTATGATGTAACCAATAATTTCATTTAAATGTTTATTTGTGAGTGCAGCCGTCTCCCCAAAAAGCTTTGAGCACATAACAGTTACACGCGTATAAAAGCGTGTCTGTAACTAAAAAAATAACCGGTATGAGATCTATAATGATATTTTAAACGATACTACATGACGCTATGAAATGGCTGGACTAAACAAATAACCCGTTTTATTTTCTCTGGAGGAACAGGAAAATTCAAACTGTCCAAATAGCAATCAGGGTAGCCGACGATTCTGTTAATCGGCTTGAGGTATCCCTTGGCATGCAGTTGTGCCATATTAGCATTTGGGTTATTATATGGTAAATTTGTTAAACGACTTTCAGATAATAGATTCCTATATGTCCCTTATTGTTCGCGGAAGAAACGTGCTGTATATAGACACTATTACCGCAACCAACATCTTTGAAGGTCGACTAGAAAAGACTAATTTGCTACGAAATGTAAGATGTTTTAACTGAGTTATAATTATATTTAATCAGAAACTGTTCCTGCAATTGCTTTTTACCATAATGTTACAAAAATGTGACTGAGAAACACCGTTCTTTACGATCGACATTTGTAAATGTCGAGACGCCCTGTTTTTAAAATTGTTTAATTGTTTAAAGATTATTAGAACGTCATACTTATATAAGTTGAATACACACACTTATATGCAAATGTACGTTTTTTATCATTTCAGGAAATCATTGAAGAATATGATGTTTGTTTTGCAGTTGTAAATGAAAATGGTGGTCACTGGGTTCTGTTGGTATGTACATTATTTCAACAAGTGTACGTTGATAAATTTGAAATCATTTACAATTAAATTGACCTCAGGGTTAGTTAACATAGAACATAAGCTAAACAATTTGCATCTGTTTTAAAACCAGAATTCCTTATTACGTTAATTCGTAATATACATGGTTATAAAATATATTTTTCTGATTCTTTACCGTGACCATTTACAATATAGCTTGACTATTGACTTTTTCCTTTTTTATGTTTAGATTATTCTTGGAAAAGAGCGGGAAATTATATACGTTAATCCCCAGGGAGAGACAGAGTCATCAGTTCAAGACTATTGCAATCACTGGCAGTAAGTAGCATATTAATATTCATCTTATTTATATTATTATAGATGCTAGATTAAGTTTTATAATACTGTTTGTATAAGCATGCTGCTGTTTCTTAATAAAATAATCAATGACCACCAAACTTTATGCTAAAGCATTCAGTCGCATATATTTTCAACATAAAGTATGCTTCCGAAATGGAAAATTGTTTAATGGTTGTTTTCTGATGCTAGATTGTTTCCTGTGAATGGTATGATTTACTGGTTTATATCCAAATCAAACCTTGCCTTACATAAATCCGGAAGTAGCTGCTTTAAAACATCAATCCTTAAACGTACCCTTAAACTCAGTTCGATGATAAATGATCATGTCAATAAACTGATACTTTTTGTAACAAAGCATGCATTTGTACTCGTACCTCTTAAAACAACTGTGCGTAATTATAGTTAAAATAATTCATTTCTAGCCACTTTTTGGAAAGCAGATCAACAGAAGGATTGTACGATACGCATTCAACACCTTGGAAAATGTCCACCATTGATCACACGAAACAAATGGATAGTATTTCTTGTGGGATATTTGTATTGAAGGTACCGTCTTATTGACACTTTAATTGTTTAAGTATGTTACAATACATCAATGTATTCAAATAATAAACGTCTTACTGAACACCTGCTTTGGAATGCTAATTTAAAACTATTGCTCAGAGATTACAATATTCAAAATTAAAACATCACACTGAATATGCCATTGGAATCAAAGTTTGCAGAACAGTACCTGGAGGGAAAACCATTGACGATTGCTGGCAGTATAGAACAGATCAGGAAAGAGGTCGGGACAAAGCTATTGGCTTCATTGGGTATGCAAGTACTGATGTGTTATTTATTAAATTCTAAAAATCTGACAATAATATTTCATTGCCAAGGAAAATGTTAATAGGGATCGAATGAAAAGTTCTAAAAAATAGTTTTAATGTGGTAAAGTAAATGATAAAATAATACTAATAATACCATACATTGCAATGAAATTAATTACAAATATAAACGAATACAGACCTTCAGGAAAATTAAATAAGCCACGAAGAATGTTTTTAAACTTGTATTTGTTTAAATATTGCATTAATGTTTTAATGAAATCGGGCGATTGTAGGCGAACTGGTTTTATATCATAGTACTTTATGCGTAAGCCTCCGGTGTATATCACATATTTTATTTAATAATCAGGCATTTGATTTAAGATGATCAAAGGTTCCTTTTGATCTCTGGTTTTCTTTTTTTCCTTTTAGATCTAAACAAAATGGCCATTGCCTGAGATATTTCTATTAATTCTTTTGATACACCTTTCGATTGCTTGTTTCAGATGCACAATCACTGGATAGTAATGCTGGCGGAACAGACACCAGTTGCAAACCCATTGCGACGACTGAGCGATCCAGTACGTTTGCTGGTTTTGCCATTCATATTTGTTTTAGAAAAGCGTTATCGTACGTATACAAGTCAGTCTCTATTGACTGTCTTTCATTCTCTAGTTTACATGCAGTGAGCGTCAGGTAAAAATAATAAATTACTAAAATAAAGTATTCCATAATTATTATGTTATATACGAATAATCTGACCTTTTTATTATTTCAGAAGCTACTGCAGCACGTGGTATTTGTCGTGATAATTTAGTAGACATCAGCAAGTTACCCAAGGCAAAGTTTGGGCACACTGGTTAGTTGTAATTTGTTTTCGTATGCTATTAAGTTGTAAATATGACTACCTATGTTGCCCAAAGAACGAAATGCGTAGAGGTATTTGTGAAATGTGCTACATTTACGTTTTTTCTGTTTGTTCGGTAACAAATTCACTTTATAAGGCTTTTTAGAAATGTGTTAATGGTCATTTGTATTTTCTCTATTTGGCATACTTTAAAACGTTTTGGCGTAATTATAAAACACTATTCAAGTTCGTGTGTATATTTCAGATTATATCAATTAATTATTTCTTCAATTCAATTAATTAATTCAGAAAACGTTTCCCCAAGAAAATTAAGATGAAAAACAAAATATAATTAAACTGTGTAAGTTGTTGACATGATAAAACGAAACTGTATAACTTACTTGCGGAAAAGATACTATTTGCACGCCTTAAACTAAGGCTGGAAGTAGTTACAACAAAGCATTCATGGCGGATAAAATACAATACATGAAGTTTCTGAAGCATCAAATTTATCTACCAAACTTTTTTGTATAACCTACCCGTGTCATTTCGTTTTTGTTCTTGTTTCTGCTTATGAGGGCCTACCCTTTATCTGTCAATTTGTACGAGGACCCCTGTCGTGTACCCGATCACACAACCATACTTATACATACATTTGATTGACGTTAAGGTGGTACATATTCTCAGCACTGTACATAAAAACGGTGAATTTTGATAACCTAAAATCGTTGGTACTGAAGTGTACCGTAAAACGTTTTAACGGGATAGAACGGTACTTCCTGACTGACCGGAAATACACATTTGGTATTAAAAACCAGGCTGCTCTACCGACTGTCCTACTAAGAGGTCTGGCATATCAGTAATATATATGAGCCAACCATGTAGCTTTTATTTTCAGAGGAGCTTCTTTGCGATATTTGCCAGAAAGTATTTAAGAAGCAGGGGGCTCTTACCACGCACATAAAAAGTCACTTGAAAAACACTGGTAAGAATTATTCGTCTTAATTATGACTAACAATCGTACAGTTGCATAAATATGTTTGTCTGAATGCCGACAAGGATTGATCAGAAACATCATATGTTAATGATTTAAAAAGATAAATCAATGTGTTATTCTTGACATAAAACTTAAAAAGATGCACTCTAACTCCCAAAAAAGATAAACCACAATTCATGCAATTGTTTAAATATACCAAAAACAATAAATGTATGCCAATAAATATGGTTATTATGAAGGATACTGAGTTGTAACTTGAAAGAAAGGTGCAGAAAACACGGTATTTCTACCCTATGGGAAGATAGTAAATCCCTGTTAATCTTTTGCATTCACCAATCATTTGATATTTTAGCATTTACAGCAATGAATACACGGTTACAATCGTGTTTTCAGAAATTTATTTTTACTATAAAAGCATTTTTTAGTAAGTAGTTATATTTTTTTCACACAGAATTTAGGTTTCTTATACATGTATATATACTGATTTTGAATAAGAGTGTCACTATAACCAATATTATGTAAATCACACCTCTTTATGTTCTGTTTCGAAACAGTGTAATCATATACAATAAGAGTAGCTTTTGTTTTAGTATTTATTCATGATTATATCTTTCTTATGAAGAAACTTATGAAAAACCGAAAAGACCATGTCCCTTCTGTGAGAAACTGCAAACACAATTACGTCGACACATAACATCAGAGCATGCTGAAATACCTGCGGTTATTGAAGTTATGATTTTTCCGGAAAATTCAAAGGAACGGCGGGCAGGGTTTGACCAGTTACGAAAGGAAGGTATTGACGTTTATAACCGAAAACAGGCGGCACAAGAAGTTCCAGCATACATGGCTGAAAGGAAGGTTGATGATGAAGGTTCGCTGGTTCGATGTTCAAAATGCAAAGGATATTACAAGAGAACATTCTTTTACAGACATAAAGAAATATGCATCGGGGATGACGCACAGATTCCACGGAAGTTGGAGATGAGCAATCGAAAAGTACACTCGCATGACGAAGAATTTCAAGCAGACATATTAAGTCGTTTTCATAGAGACACTGTTGGCAATCTTTGTCGGACAGATGACACTTTATTTGTGATCGGAAGACGACTATTCCAAGTAAAAAAAAAAGAGTTGACAAAGATATGGAAATACGGAAGTCTGTCATGTCAGATATGCGTCTGCTAGCCAGGGTTTACATTGAATTTCAGGAGTATAATCCAAAATCTTCAGCACTAGAAGATATGTTTTTGAGAGAAAATTTCTCAACTTTAGAAAGTGCAATTGAAAACGTGACCATGGAACAGGACGGAAAACTGAAGCACGGAGTAAAGAACTCCCTTTATTTCTTGCTAAGGACATCAGTTGACTACCTTGTTGGTCATCATAATATCAATAGAAATGACAAAAAGGTAGTGGAATTAGAGAAATTCATTAAAACTTTAGAGTTTCATAAAGACATTGTATTTGGCGATGCAGCATATGCTATAGAACTGAACAGACTTGAACGGCTTCGCGTGCCAGAAAACAGGTTGATAGATGAAGATGTTGAAGCATTGCGTAATCACACACTTCAGGTGATTAAAAAGATAACAAGTACATTCACATTCATTGGCGTGCATGAATACATTTTATTACGAGATGCACTGTGTAGCCGACTTACGCTATATAACGCGAGGCGTGGTGGAGAGCCTAGCAGATTGAAAATTTCAAATTTTATAGAAGCAAAGAACAAAAGATGGATAGACAGTAACAAAGTAGACAGCTTGCCGGAGTGGGAGAAAAAACTGTTCCAAAACCATTTAATAACGTATCAACCGGGAAAAGGAACCCATCTCGTTCCTGTGTTAATACCGCAAGACTGCGTCGATGGTCTTGACATATTAATATGCTCGGATACTAGACAACGGGCTAAAATATGGAAAGAAAACAGCTATCTGTTTCCGAATACAGGCTTTTCTGCTGATCACACGTCTGGTTGGAACGCTACCCACAAATTAGCGAAAGAGGCCGGGGTTAAACGCCTTGATCTAGTTAATGCCACGAAACAAAGACACAGAATATCAACCTTATACTGTGCCTTAGAAATACCGGAAAAAGAGAGGCAATATTTCTATAAACACATGGGGCATACGAAGGAAGTAAATTGGGGAACATACCAATATCCCCCTACCAATCATGGAGATCACTAAGGTTGGGAAACACCTTCAAGATATAGACAAAGGTATTAAAACTTAATTCAATAAATATTTTCTGTCTCAAATGTTTGATCAGTCATTGAAAACGATAATAATCGTGTAAAAACATATAACTGTATTTGTTTAAACATAGACAAAAATGTTAAGAGACGTGTTTCAATTAAACATAAATTCTATAAAATATTCATCTTATTTTAAATATATGGTATGCTTGTGCGACGTCTATTTAGTACTTTAACTTTCATTATGTTTCGAGTTAAGTACAATTTATATGGGATGTAATTCAGCGTAGGTATAATGCGAAACAATCATTCCATAGTGTTTTTATCCAGAAAATATTATATATATCACCGGGTATTCAATTTTGAAGACTACATTTAACGGACTTCATAACTATTAGGAATTTGCATTTTCTTAAACATCGGGTGTTCCTTTGTTACAATACCCAAACACACACGACTTCGAACGTTTCATAGTTACTGAATTAAAAACAAAGCCACTGACACTGATAATTGATCGGTGCTAGTAGTATTGTCTATTGTTCTTTGCATTACTAAGTTAACATAATGTCAAAACAATCGGAAATCATTTTATATTTTTTTTATGTAGTTTCAAACCTTAATAATGTGCGTAGGAGTAAAAGTTGGGCATTAATCAAAGACTGTTTAATGCACAGAACATACCAACAAGAACATAAAAATAGTTTAAATATCATGTTTTAAAAACTTACGGACTATATATATTGATTATTTATACATGTATATATACTGCAATAACTTATACAGGAAGGAAACGCATAAGATAGATTGCTTAAATAACATACAACTTTAAAAAGGCCGAGAAAAACATTCGGTTTTACAAATTCTTATTTTTCAGGAACAATGAAACATACAAATAGCTCAAACAGTCTTAGCAATGAACATATCCTTGCTCATCAACCAGCCAACGAAGACGATCAAAGCGAAGCGGCTGACAAAGACAGTCGTAGCGATGAACTTATGCTTGCTCATCAATCAGCCGACGAGGACGATCAAAGCGAACCGGCTGACAAAGACAGTCGTAGCGATGAACATATGCGTGCTCATCAACCAGCCGACGAGGACGATCAAAGCGAACCGGCTGACAACGCAAAGAACTCTGATGCAAATAAATACAAAGGTGGTTTAAAAATATACGAACGTATACTGAATCTGATTGTCATGGTAAATCATGTCAGTGATACTTGTTAATCACCAAAGTTACAAAACGTACTCATGAATTATGTGTAAAGTCGGAATGCCTAAACAGATAATGGATGGAGTTTATGACAACAAGAATAAATTTATTTTTAAACACATTCTATATTTTGATATAAAGTTGTGTCTTTTTTGTTTTTAAATAAACTTGGATGTTACTTGCATTTTATGTTTACAGGATCGTCAAAGCAAGACAAAGAGTCTGGCAGCTGCCAAAATAAACATATGTTTGATCATCGAACTATCGACAAAGGTGTTAAAAGTAAACAGGGTGACAAAGAAATAAGTTCAAAGACAAACAATGGTAATTTACCTATTTACTTATTTATTGTTGTTAACGATCCTAGTGAAATAATTGTTTTACCTTATTTTAAAAACATTTCAACAATTTTACGAATTGCATTTGTTAGCATAAACATGAGCCAAGAACCTAACCAGAGTTAACATTTATGAAGTATTATGGGAGATATAAGACGTCGATTCAAAGAAAATGATAATTGGCGCTGACCCAAACAATTAGTTATTTTGATCATAGGAAACGACACGTGTATGTGAAAACAAACCTAAATTGATAAACAAAGACAAACGTCCATCGATATTTAATTCGCTTTATGTTGACAGATGGTTCTGGCAGGGAATATTTCAAATGGACATCAGATGAGACACAGTCGATAAAAAAAGCATTTAAACATTGGATTGAGATGCCAGAAGGAAATACCCTACCAGGTCAGTGTTTAATCATTCAACTAAATTGGCTTAGTTCCATTGTATTATAAATAATTGATCTTAATGTTGTTTTATCATGACTTCGAATTTCGTTAAATATCGTTGAATACTAAATGGTTCGATATACATTAAACGATACTTACTTGTTTTAATAGGTAACTTAATTTATTTATTTTCGTTATAGGGGCACGTCTTTTAAAGGACTACATGGAAGCGAACGTTTGCAGATTTACAGCCGCCAAACTCCGAGTAAAGATCATGAATGAGCAAAATAAATGTCAGCGCTTAGTTAAAAAAAGATTGATAAACATGTCATGAAAAGTTTGTCCTCGGCTATAATATTTCATCGAATTGATCAACACGGAACAACCTTCTAAGGTTTATAACACCTGGATATTTTTGTCATAAGGCACTGACAGAAATGCGAAATATTAAGCAATAATGTCATAATTATGTTGGGTCAGGATTAAAAGAGATTACCTTTGAAAAAGAGGACTAAAAAGTGAATACTGTGAAGAAATAAAACATTTTAATACAAGAATTGTTAGAATGTGTTTAATTTGGCTGAAAATTTTAACGAGTTTGCGCTCGGGCATTACCGAATCTTGCGGGTCTCTGCATATCCTTATGCACACAAGAGGTATGTTATTCTCACTTTTTGCTTAGATGCTCCTGATTATTCTTTGATGATTGAGATTTAGACTGACTTCAACTGAAATTTTAAACTGGTAGATAGAGAGAGCATATCGTAAGACACTGGCTCAAATATTTATCAAGAAGTGTTTTCAATTTTCTATAAATTTCACCATATCATGATCTCAACCCTCTCGCTCGTTTGGACGAAAGTTCAAAGTATTTTCAGTTTAAACCAAATAGATAGCGTCTGAGCATGTAATTGTTTAACAAATGTTCAGGTTCGATGTTTTACCATGCCATTTATGTACTGATTGAAAGTAAGCCGTATATGTTGTCAATGTGAGGAAGCATCCTCGAATGTCACTTATGTCCTATATGTCACAATTAACATCAAATGTATAAAACGGCGGTATATGTCATACCTACCTTATATGTCATATATTTTTGCGGTCATTTTTTTGAACTTATATATAAAAATCTGCCATCTGATGTTTTGTCAGCAGCCTTATATAACTGATTTCCATGGATGTTCGCAAAAATTGGCTCGTTCCAGGACAACCAATGAAAGTCGTCAAGTCGTCCAATCTGTGAGAGAGCAGCTTTAAGTTCTTTGCAGAAATATTTTGTGAATTTCGACAGCATGTAAAAAATAACAAATTTATTTGCATATTTTCACCTTGAATCTAACGTAAGAAGGAACTAAATAAAAACATGTTGTAATTTTAACTACCTTTACACATATTTTCTCGAAATGTACTTTCATTTATGTAAATTATACGTTCGTGTTCATACAATATAAAAATGTATGTGTTGTAGGCGATGTACAATATAAATGAGCCCCAATATATCTGTTTTGTTCTGTTATATTCCCTAACAGCACTATGCAATTAACTGTAACATATGTTAAAGGTACATTTAGTAAGGATTAATAGGTGGGTATTAACTACACGTGGAAACTACATTCATTGACAAATTAATAATTGTGATCAGTATAGGTATTTTACTGCTTTACAAAGTTTGATGCCAATTCACGCCGGTAAAACTAGGGAAAAATAAATTCCAATGTCTATCTCACTAGCAAACTGGACTTTAGCCTTAGTATTTGATTTTTTTTCCGCAAAGTTAACAATACATTGGACACACCATGTGACAATACTTACATTAACACTTCATTCCTTATCGATGGTTGTTATTTATCAATTTCACCTTATTTCTGTATAAAGTGCAATGGCATTTCCCATCGAAATTGCGTGCGTTAATTCGATACTTCTGTCCTGTCATTGGGCGCAATGATACTAATGGGCGGGGCATATTTACTACGGATTTTTTTTTTAATGAAATCGTAGTAAAATTATTGACAACATGCACAAGTTAAAACAAAAAAATGCAACGATAATTAAATTGATTTTAATTTAGATGATATCATGATGGATGGAACAGTTGAAGAAATATTACATTACAATGATGACGACTTATTTCGGAATTTGGAATTGATATCTGGTAAAAATAAAGCATCTGACAGTGACAAAACATTAAATCTAGGAAGTGAAACAATAACATATTGCATACCATACCCCAATAGAATGCAACATGTCTAATTTTAATCCTTCAATATCAACCTTTTCGCTGTTGACGCTATTACGAACATTTAAAAAATATGTTTAAGCAATTATCGACACTATATACAGCTTTTGGTCTCTCGAATTTAACACACCTACATTCGTTTCCACACTTATAATCGGCGTAAACAAAACGTACATTTAACGAATCATGGACGAGAACCCATCTACAATTGTTTTAGTATACAACATTGATATTTTTCATTTGAAAATACATGCGTCACATTCATTGTAAAAATATGAGCTATTTTTTTTTTTTTTGTAAAAGTTCATTTGAAAATGTTAAATACTTCTCCATGCTTATATGGCTACTGCTCAGGTACTATTTACAAAGCATTATGTCCGCCAACTTATCCACCGCATAAGCATATAATGAGTCAGTGGTCCAGCAAGAGAATATATAGATATAGCTATATAAATCGGTTCTGAACATTCAGTTCGCGCCAACCCGGAATTCGAGCCAAGCAAGTTTGAAACAACGGTGATCGACTGTATATGATACTCTAACGTAGTTCTACATTCTATTTTATGATTTTCTCTCATTAATTATCCTGAGGGCTCTAGGAATTTTAACTCTTGAGAACACTCTCAATTAAACATTTAATATTGTATATATATATATATAATAAAATAAAAAATGAAAATATAAGTTTAATAAACACAACGGCTTGGTGTTTTCTGGCATTGCGATTTCGGGCTATCAGTTTAAACAAGTAAACCATTATTAATAATAATAATAATAAATGAATAAGAAAAAACGTTTACTGACTTTATATCTTTTTTACCTTCAACAGTACTTTATTTTAAGACCTAAGTAAAGAGTATAATGTCTATGCAAATTATATGAGAAACAGCAGAAACAAGCTTAGTAGTCGGAAGTTTGAACAAAAGAATAAGTTTACAAGCAGAATTTATGTATTTTAAATATATTTCAAATCAAAACATGTGTATACAATTTTAATATTTAAAATACACACTTACTTAGGCGAAAGAGAATTAAATTCTCAAGCTACATACTATAAGGTATCCCAAAGGTTGCAACAATGGTTCCAAATTTGCGGATTGGTTAAACAATCTCCTTTTTTTATTATGTACTTTAAGAGAAAAATGTTTTATTCTTTGAATTTGTCCTTTTTATTTAATTTTATACATATACAATATATGTCAAACAATTATAGCGTCATGAAAGTAACATACTGTTCAACAAAACATTTTCAAAAAAAAACTATTATAATAAGCACTTTTGTCATTTGTGTCTTTAAACTTTTAAATAAAGTAACTAATGCAACAAAAAGTACAGGTCCTTCATATATTTTGTAAAGCATTGAATTAACATCAACCTTTAGGCGACACAAAAACACGGATTGTACGCGTATTTCGAAAATATTTTTTTTAGGCAATTTTGGAATCATTTTAGTTGAACTCAATAAACGTTTCTGATAAAAAAGGTTTTGTTCTTCACATTTATGAATTCTTGTCTAACACATACAACTAAGACAAGAACATTATTAATAAAAAACAGAATGTTACCCAAAGGTTGTTTTCAAAATATACATAAAAAAATTTTTTTTATGATTTTTCCTAAAATAGTATTCCTGCTGATCAGTACTTAATGACTTGACCTTTATAAAAGCGTTGAAAATCGTTTGTAAAAAGGCTTTATTATTTCAAAAGTTATTTAATAGAAAAAAACACAATTACTTTTGGGCGACACAACATATATCCTATGGGCGACACGAGTCTCCCAAAGGTTGCACCAAAGTTACCCAAAGGTTGCATTGGTCTAAATATATATATATATATATATATATATATATATATATATATATATATATATATATATATATATATATATATATATATATATATATATAGTTTACATGTCGTACCTAGAAATTACATATAAATAGTAATCTATGGTACATTTCGCAAAATTATTCAAAAAACGAGATGACACATTTATGTTTAGATAATGACTTTGGAGAACATTTAAAACGAAGTATAAATAATTTAGGATATTTACATCAACTGATCATCGTTTGCTTTCAAAGTATGTCTTATAGATACAGTACGCTATTTGGCTAAGGACAACATTTACAACATTTTTTGTCTATTTATATTCTTTGACAATATATTAATGTGTTTAAAAGTTCTGTTAAAACCACATTTTTTGAACACGTTATTCATAGAGTTCCAAAAAAACCCAGACAGGTAGGGACAATGTATGAAAAAAATGTTTGTAATCTTCTACTCCAGTACAACTGATATACAGAGGGGAATCTTTTTTCTTCCAAGTAAACAAATTAAGCTGGTCGGAACGAGGTTATTTAGAAATTATATTTTAAATTGTTTTACTTTGTTGTCAACGACTGATTTATGTGTTATTTAATAGCAAGATTTCCAATAAATATTTTCATGTATGCGCTGATTCCAATAAGTGTGCATCAAGGGCGTTTCAAAATTGCGTTTTATGTAGATCTGGAAAATGCCTTTATTCGTCATACCTTTAAGAAATACGTTTTGCATGATGGTAATAATTAAGCATTCACTTTTGCATTCATTGATGTGTCAGTTGTAAGTGTGTTTTTCCAACGATTTTGAAAGGCTTTTCTTAGAATATATATTTCTGCAATCCAGTTAAGTTTATTTTTTTTTAACTTACTTAAGATGATATTTTTGTCTATCTTTCCTGAGTTAGAAATAATGTGGTTAACGAAAACTATATAAGAAGCGATCCAGTTTCGAAACAAGAAATTCGAAAATCATAGAGTTTATTGTTTTAATCACTTCTACAGGTGTAATAATATTTTGAGCTAGGTATACTACTTTCGGAAATAGTAAGGATTTGATGACTGTTATTTTACCAAAATATGTTAGTTTTCCTTTTTTATCCACGCATTTATTAATTGTTTACATTTTTCAATTTTATCTTTTTAGCTAAAATGCACACATTCATATTTACTATTACCAAAATACACCCCAAGTGATTTAACGTAATTCGATGTGAAATTAATATTGTATATGAATGTGTCTTCTCTTCTTTTTAAATTCCCAATCCAAAGATGTGTGTTTTTGCTCTATTAAGTTTTAATCCCTAATGTTTTCCTAAAATTATCAATGATATCAAGAACAATTGGAATTTCAGTTTGATTTTTAAAAAAAATATGTAGTGTCATCTGCAAGCTGAGTTACTTTTAGGTGTTTTGTTTTATATCTTAATACCTTCATATACGATAGACGTTTTAAATTTAGTTGATAGTACCTCAGACACGATAATAAACAGGAGAAAAGACATGGGAAAACCCTGTCGGATACCCTGTTATAACGAAAAAGATTCTGATATCCACCCATTATTTGCTATTTTTGAAGTTATATTCGTGTATAAGGTTTATATTCACTTCAGAAAGATATCTTTAAACCTATTTTTTGCTAAAATGTCTATCATAAAAGGCCACTGAACCGTGTTAAATGCTTTCTTTAAATTCGTGCTTGTGTTTGTTGGAGTATGTATTGGTGATGTGTTGATGCGTGCATGGGTGCGTGTGTTTGTCAGTGTGTCAGTTGGCTTTCATGTTGGCGTTTGCGTGTGTTGGTGTGTGCGATGGTGTGTATGTGCGTGTGTGTTCGCGCGAGCATCTGTGTATGTGTGTTGGTTTGTATGTCGGTTTGTTTGTTGATGTTTGATTTGTCGGTTTGGCTGTTAAAGTGCGTGTGTGCGTTGATTTGTATAATTGTGTTCCTGTCGTTTTGTTTGGGTTATGGGTTAATTGATGTTTTGGTTTGTGTGTGTTTGTAATGATGAGTGTGTTTTGGATTGTTTTCCAAGGCGGTACCTAACAATCCTTGATAAACATACCCATTCTTTATATATATAGTATGAATGCACTGTGCTGTTTGTGAAGTTTTGTGCTGTTCTTCCATGTTTTTTGTTTGTGATTTTTTGTTTTTATGTTCTATGTCCTTGGTGTTTACCCAGTGCCATTAAACCGGGTTTATGTTTAAACTTTTTGCAGCTGAGCTTGTTTTTGTAACTTTACACATAAATAGTGTGCTTTTTTGAGTATTGGTAACCGTGTCAGTGTAGGCGTGTGTTGAACTGTGTTTGTTAGTATAGGTCACTTGAAGACTGGACAATCTAAGTCTGTATGACAGACTGACTGAACATACAAAAATACACAAAAAATCAAATTTTAGATTTAAAATTCGGAAAAAAATACTCATAATTTTAAATTCTTACATTTTTCTATCCTCACCAAACAAAAGCGTCCAGGCGCAATGCATAGTAATGATATTTTTTTAAATACTAATAAAAACAGCAAAATCACCCATTTTACAAAATAAATCTTAAAATATGACAATCCAAATAATTTCCATACTGTATCTATTATTATATGTGATTGAAGTATGAATAGTTTTCAAAATTCCTGATTCCACTAACTGCGTCAATCCTGAGGTCTCGCCACCATCTGATTCATGTAGTAAGAATCGAATCTCGCTGGCATCTTCCTAGTCTTGAGGATCTTCGCGGTCCTAATTCTTCAGCGTCTAGATGACGTCTAGCATCATTTTCTTCTCTTCTCTGTCTTAGATCTTCTGTATTTGTTTCTATATTCCTACTCCTACATTCTTCTCGTCTTTCTGTTTCATTCTCGTAGTTTCTTATTAGTATATCTTCTGTATCTGTTCTTGTTGTTTCTTCTATGGCTCTTGGTTCTCGTTTTTATTCTTCGTGTCTACTTTTTAGGGCTGTTTCATCATTAGCAACAACGGTATTTTCTCTATTTGCATTAATTTTACTTTCCGCTCCATCTCACGTTCTATTTTCTCTTCGGCCTTCTTTAGTCCTTTCACTACCGGTTTCAGTACTATTTGGACCATCTTAATGTTCACCAGCTTTTACTTTAATTTTTTGAAGTGGGGTAAATCCACGCTCTATCTCTGTATGAGGCTTGATCTCTTCTGCTATTTCTATATTTCCTGTAGCACTTCCTATAGTTCTATCTTTATCTTCTTTATCAACCACATTTTCTTTCCTACTTCCACCTGGGTAATTGGCGTCCCTATTGATGTATGTAGTGTCTACATTAAAATACCCAAAAGCTTCTGACTGCTCAGAATCTGACTCATCATCGTTCGTGACGTCAGTCTCAATTACATCTTCTCTTTTATCTATTCCACTTTCACCTCGTTTATTTACGGCATCATCTTATGGTGCTTTCTCTGCCTGTACACCATCATTCTTGTCTGTTGATGTTTCCTCAGGCTTATAATCAACTTCCACTTCCTCATCTAACTCTTGCTGGTATTTTACAGGGACAAGATGACTCCTGTGCAGTGTTTTCACTTTCAGGCTCATTTCACTTCTAACCTTAAACACCGGTTTGTTGGGTCTATGTTTCTCGATAATCTCATATTTCCCTTCTTCGAATATATCTTGGATTTAATGTTTGCCATCGAAAGCTAGGATCTTAACCAGTATTCGAACTCCTTCCTGCACATTTGGTGCACTTGCTTTCTTATCATAAAAACCCTTCTGCTTGTTCTGGGCCTTTTCCGTTTGCTGCTGTACAATCTCTTCCGTCTTGGCAATTTTTTCTTGCATTTCCTCAAATTATCCCTTGTGGTTTGGTTCTCAGGTCGTTCTCCTGTATCTAGCTCAAATACCGCATCGATTTGCAATATGGGGAACCTTTCATACATCAACTAGAATGGTGCTTATCCTGTCATTTCGTGCAGAGTACAATTGTAAGCGTATACAAGAGGTGATACAAACTTTTTGCAATCTTGCTTCTTGTCTGGTTTCAATGTGCGCATCAATCCTAGTAAGGTTCTATTAATTCTTTCTGTAATTACATTGCCCATCAGATGATATGGCGTTGTTTTGCATTTTTGTATGTTCAGAATGTTACAAAATTTTGAATGATCTCCGACTCGAAGTTTGCTCCCTGATCTGAATGGGGGATAGTAGATTTTTTTCTGTTTGGAATTGCCAAGCGTGACAATGCGTTAATTAATTCCAAATAACCACATATACAAAAATGTATGAATATATATACATAGTTTACATGTCGTATCTAGAAATTACATATAAATAGTATCGTTGGTACATTTCTCAAAATCATTCAAAAAAGAAGATGACACATTTTAGTTTGAATAATGACTTTGGAGAACAATCAGATCGCAGTACAAATAATTTAGGATATTTACATAAACTAATCTTCGTTTGCTTAAAAAATATGTCTTATAGATATTATATCCTTTGACAATATATTTATATGTTTAAAAGTTCTGTTAAAACCACCTTTTTTGAACACGTTATTAAGTTCCAAAAAACAGACAGGTAGGGACAATGTATGAACATATGTTCGTAATCTTCTACTCCATTACAACTGATATACAGAGGGGAATCTTTTATCGATTTGTTGTCAACGACTGATTTATGTGTTATATAATACCAATATTTTCAATATATATTCTCATGTATGCGCTGATTCCAATAAGTGTGCATAAAGGGCTTTCGAAAATTGTGTTTTATGTAGATCTTGTAAGATGTACGTTTTTGCATGATAGTAATAATTTTGTATTTACTTTTGTATTCATTGATGTGTCAGTTGTAAGCGTGTTTTTCACCAACGATTTGGTAAAGCTTTTCTTAGAATATTTATGCAATGCAGTTATGTTTATTTATTTTTTTAACTTACTTAAGATATTTTTTGTCTACCTTTTCTGAGTTAGAGAGAAAGTCGTTAACGAAAACTATTTTAGAAGCAATCCAGTTTTTGAAGAATATTTTTTGTTGCATTTGATAACTTTATTACCCAATATTATTTGCTTTCTTATATCATGTTGTCTAATTACGTCAGTCTTATTAACTGTTTCAAATCATTGTTGATCTCTTTATTTTATCTCTCTTTCCATTTAAAAAAAATCGAAAATCATTGAGTTCATTGTTTTAATCACTTCTACAGGTGCTATAATATTTGAGCTAGATGTACTAGCTTAGGAAAGGATTTGATAACTGTTATTTTGCCAAATATGTTAATATTCGTTTTTTTTCCACGCATTTATTAATTGTTTACATTTTTCAATTTTATATTTCCAGCTTAAGTCACTCATTCATATCTATTAGTACCAAAATGCACCCCAAGTGATTTACCGTAATTCGATATGAAATTAATATTGCATATGAATGTGTTTTCTCTTCCTTTTAAATTCTCAATCTAAAGGCCGTGTATTTTGCTCTATTAAGTTTTAATCCCGAATGTTCTCCAAAATTATCAATGATCAAGAACAATTGGAATTTCAGTTATTTAAAAAAAAAATATTTTGTGTCATCTGCAAGCTGAGTTACCTTTAGATGTTTTTTGTATCTTAATACGTTCTTAATTTAATTGATAGTACTTCAGCGACGATAATAAACAGGAGAGCGGACATGGGACATCCCTGTCGTATACTCTATATAATCAAAAAGATTCTGACATCCACCCATTATTTGCTATTTTTGAAGTTATATTCGTGTATAAGATTTATATCCACTTCAAAAAGAAATCTTTAAACCCAATTTTTGCTAAAATGTCCATCATAAAAGGCCACTCAACCGTGTCAAATGCTTTCTTAAAATCTAAAAATATTACAGCAACACATATTCAACACAAGTCTGCATAATTAATAGTATCGTCTATTTGTCTAATATTAAAGCATATATTTCTATTTTTTTATATAACCTTGTTGATTTAGGCTTATTATACTTGAACAAAATAACTGAAGCCATTTTGCCCCCCCCCCAAAAAAAAAATGAGTTTCAAATATTCTATTTTTGGCTATTGTCACTTGAATTAAATATTTTCCTGCTTTGTCGAAAATTTTCAAGGTTTAAAAAATATTTCGAATTAGTTTCACCCTTTTTAATAAATTCAAACTTGGTACGTATTTGTGCACCTCTCGCCTTGAATTTGTATATTTCGTTTATTTCTGATTCTATGTCATTGATGCGTATAGATACGTGTTCGTTTGGGTTAAGGTCATGAGAAGTCTAAAGGTCTTTCAGTTCTTTTTCTTTTTACACAACTGATTATAACGATCCCTCGAATTTTGTTTGGAAAAATCAATGGTTTTATATCGAACTTCCATTTTTTTAAACACAATTTCCCACTTAATTTGAGGATTAATGTTTTGTTGAATGATTTTTGTAAGAAGAGTCCTTATCATATTTGTGTAGTGGATGTTTTCAAGAAGAGAGTTATTAAATTTCCAATAACCGGGGCCTCGAGTGTTAGGTATTTTAATCTTAATCGAAATAGCCATTTGGTCCGTGGTTTGTATTATTGCTGGTCGTATGTCGGTAGTATATACTTGAGGTATTAAGTTAAGGTCAATTAGTCAATAGTAAATTCGGCTATTTTCTATATCGTTTTAACGTCGCCATGTATATTGTCTCTTTTCAGCGTTTAATAATTTCCAAATATCACAAAGTTTATGTAGTTTTATAAAATTTGTTAAATTTTTAGCAGTGTTGCATTCTGTTAGCACTGTCTTGCTTATTCGATCATTTATAGGATAGGATCTTCGCGGTCCTAATTACTCAGCGTCTCATCTCTGCCTTAGATTTTCTGTATTATATGTATTCTTCTCTCTATCCCTACTCCTACATTCTACTCGCCTTAATGTTTCATTCTCGTAGTTTTTTTGTTAGTATCTCTTCTTTAACTGTACTTGGTGTTTTTACTATGGCTCTTGGTTCTCGTTTTTTTCTTCGTGTCTTTTTTAGGGCTGTTTCATCATTAGCAACAACGGTATTTTCTCTATTTGCAGTATGTTTACTTTCTGCTTCATCTCTAGATCTTTTTTCTCTTCGGCCTTCTTTAGTCCTTTCGCTACCGGTTTCACTACTATTTGGACCATCTTTATGATCACCAGCTTCTACTTTAATTTCATGAGGTGGGGTTATACCACGCTCTATCTCTGTATGAGGCTTAATCTCTTCTGCTATTTCTTTATTTCCTGTAGCTCTTTCTATATTCATATCTTTATCTTCTTAATCAACTACATATTTTTCCTACTTCCACCTGGGTAATGGGCGTCCCCATTGCTGTATCTAGTGTCTACATTAAAGTACCCAAAAGCTTCTGACTGCTCAGAATCTGAATCATCATCGTTCGTGACGTCTTGCTTTCTTATCATAATAACCCTTCTGCTTGTTCTGGGCCTTTTCCGTATGCTGCTGTACAATCTCTTCCGTCTTGGCAATTTTTCTTTCATTTCCTCAAATTATCCCTTGTGGTTTGGTTCTCAGGTCGTTCTCCTGTATCTAGCTCAAATACCACATCGATTTGCAATATGGGGAACCTTTCAAACATCAACTAGAATGGTGCTAATCCTGTCATTTCGTGCAGAGTACAACTGTTAGCGTATACAAGAGGTGATACAAACTTTTTGTAATCTTGCTTCTTGTCTGGTTTCAATGTGCGCATCAATCCTAGTAAGGTTCTATTAATTCTTTCTGTAATTACATTGCCCATCAGATGATATGGCGTTGTTTTGCATTTTTGTATGTTCAGAATGTTACAAAAATTTTGAATGATCTCCGACTCGAAGTTTGCTCCCTGATCTGAATGGGGGATAGTAGATTTTTTTCTGTTTGGAATTGCCAAGCGTGACAATGCGTTAATTAATTCCAAATAACCACATATACAAAAATGTATGAATATATATACATAGTTTACATGTCGTATCTAGAAATTACATATAAATAGTATCGTTGGTACATTTCGCAAAATCATTCAAAAAAGAAGATGACACATTTTAGTTTGAATAATGACTTTGGAGAACAATCAGATCGCAGTACAAATAATTTAGGATATTTACATAAACTAATCTTCGTTTGCTTAAAAAATATGTCTTATAGATATTATATCCTTTGACAATATATTTATATGTCTAAAAGTTCTGTTAAAACCACGTTTTTTTAACACGTTATTAAGTTCCAAAAAACAGACAGGTAGGGACAATGTATGAACATATGTTCGTAATGTACTACTCCATTACAACTGATATACAGAGGGGAATCTTTTATCTATTTGTTGTCAACGACTGATTTATGTGTTATATAATACCAATATTTTCAATATATATTCTCATGTATGCGCTGATTCCAATAAGTGTGCATAAAGGGCTTTCGAAAATCGTGTTTTATGTAGATCTTGTAAGATGTACGTTTTTGCATGCTAGTAATAATTTTGTATTTACTTTTGAATTCATTGATGTGTCAGTTGTAAGCGTGTTTTTCACCAACGATTT
Source organism: Mya arenaria (assembly GCF_026914265.1). Classification (NCBI taxonomy): domain Eukaryota; kingdom Metazoa; phylum Mollusca; class Bivalvia; order Myida; family Myidae; genus Mya; species Mya arenaria. The sequence goes on along the minus strand of NC_069132.1, from coordinate 62,125,822 downwards.
GGTAAAGCTTTTCTTAGAATATTTATGCAATGCAGTTATGTTTATTTATTTTTTTAACTTACTTAAGATATTTTTTGTCTACCTTTTCTGAGTTAGAGAGAAAGTCGTTAACGAAAACTATTTTAGAAGCAATCCAGTTTTTGAAGAATATTTTTGTTGCATTTGATAACTTTATTACCCCATATTATTTGCTTTCTTATATCATGTTGTCTAATTACGTCAGTCTGATTAACTGTTTCAAATCATTGTTGATCTCTTTATTTTATCTCTCTTTCCATTTAAAAAAAATCGAAAATCATTGAGTTCATTGTTTTGATCACTTCTACAGGTGCTATAATATTTGAGCTAGATGTACTAGATTAGGAAAGGATTTGATAACTGTTATTTTGCCAAATATGTTAATATTCGTTTTTTTTCCACGCATTTATTAATTGTTTACATTTTTCAATTTTATCTTTCCAGCTTAAGTCACTCATTCATATCTATTAGTACCAAAATACACCCCAAGTGATTTACCGTAATTCGATATGAAATTAATATTGCATATGAATGTGTTTTCTCTTCCTTTTAAATTCTCAATCTAAAGGCCGTGTATTTTGCTCTATTAAGTTTTAATCCCGAATGTGCTCCACAATTATCAATGATCAAGAACAATTGGAATTTCAGTTATTTAAAAAAATAATATTTTGTGTCATCTGCAAGCTGAGTTACCTTTAGATGTTTTTTGTATCTTAATAGTTCTTAATTTAATTGATAGTACTTCAGCGACGATAATAAACAGGAGAGCGGACATGGGACATCCCTGTCGTATACTCTATATAATCAAAAAGATTCTGACTTCCACCCATTATTTGCTATTTTTGAAGTTATATTCGTGTATAAGATTTATATCCACTTCAAAAAGAAATCTTTAAACCCAATTTTTGCTAAAATGTCCATCATAAAAGGCCACTCAACCGTGTCAAATGCTTTCTTAAAATCTAAAAATATAACAGCAACACATATTCAACACAAGTCTGCATAATTAATAGTATCGTCTATTTGTCTAATATAAAGCATATATTTCTATTTTTTTATATAACCTTGTTGATTTAGGCTTATTATACTTGAACAAAATAACTGAAGCCTTTTTGCCCCCCCCCCAAAAAAAAAAATGAGTTTCAAATATTCTATTTTTGGCTATTGTCACTTAATTAAATATTTTCCTGCTTTGTCGAAAATTTTCAAGGTTTAAAAAATATTTCGAATTAGTTTCACCCTTTTCAATAAATTCAAACTTGGTACGTATTTGTGCACCTCTCGCCTTGAATTTGTATATTTCGTTTATTTCTGATTCTATGTCATTGATGCGTATAGATACGTGTTCGTTTGGGTTAAAGTCATGAGAAGTCTAAAGGTCTTTCAGTTCTTTTTCTTTTTACACAACTGATTATAACGATCCCTCGAATTTTGTTTGGAAAAATCAATGGTTTTATATCGAACTTCCATTTTTTTTTAAACACAATTTCCCACTTAATTTGAGGATTAATGTTTTGTTGAATGATTTTTGTAAGAAGAGTCCTTATCATATTTGTGTAGTTGATGTTTTCAAGAAGAGAGTTATTAAATTTCCAATAACCGGGGCCTCGAGTGTTAGGTATTTTAATCTTAATCGAAATAGCCATTTGGTCCGTGGTTTGTATTATTGCTGGTCGTATGTCGGTAGTATATACTTGAGGTATTAAGTTAAGGTCAATTAGTCAATAGTAAGTTCGGCTATTTTCTATATCGTTTTTACGTCGCCATGTATATTGTCTCTTTTCAGCGTTTAATAATTTCCAAATATCACAAAGTTTATGTAATTTTATAAAATTTGTTAAATTTTTAGCAGTGTTGCATTCTGTTAGCACTGTCTTGCTTATTCGATCATTTATAGTCAATGTGTTATTATGATCACCTCCAATTTTTTTATTCCTAAGCTTTTCTCTGAAATAATGTTCGATGCATTTAAATAAAAATCGTTCCTCAATGTTTTGTTGTTAGGTGCGTATAAGTTAACAAGTGAATATGTGTTTCCAAGTATCTCTGTATGAACTATTATGTATCTGCCTTGTGGGTCAAAAGTTTTGTCTAAATATTAGTATGTAAATTATTTTTAATTAGTACGGAGCAACCTTTACTCTTCGAATTTCCGTAAGAATTAATAAGCGTCCAATTGATAAAATAATGTTTAATAATTTGTTTAATATCTTCTGTAAACGCTTTTCTTGTAATAATGTAATGTCGGTTTTCTGGGCCTTTAACCATTCAATTAAACGTTCACGTTTTTTCTCGGTATACTTGAACACTAAGCGATATTATTACATAAAATGTGTGTTTTCGGTCCGTTATCGTGGTTTGTTAAAACGCAAAAACCCGGGCGTTATCGGTAGAAAACGTGCATTATTCAGTAAATTCACATGCCGTTAATGACCGGCTTTTTGTTTTACATAAGCGCTATCAGGGCCTGCATCATAACAATAGGAGGCTAAGCGACCAGGGGTGGGTTTCAGATAGATTTTACGATCTGCCATTATCGTAGATTTACGATCATAGTAACGACCAACTTAACGATACTCATAAAGGCGTTTCAGAAACGTCTCGTAAACACTCCGGTCGTATGTAAAAAAATAACGATAAAGCACAGCGTTAAAGCGAGTGACCCAGTCTGATATGAATTGCCGTTACGTCATATTAACCTGATGAGCGCACCCGTCTTTTTTATTAATGATAATTATAATACTACTACTACTACTACTACTACTACTACTACTACTACTACTAATACTACTACTACTACTACTACTACTACTACTACTACTACTACTACTACTACTACTACTACTACTACTACTACTACTACTACTACTACTACTAATAATAATAATAATAATAATAACAATAATAATAATGATAATAATGATAATAATACTGATAATCTCTTGAAGGGAATCATTTAATGTAACTCTCCTTTTTATAATGATTGACACAAATGATACAAACTCGTGGTCTCTATTCTGATTAACCATCTGCTATTTATGTTACAATTGTATCTTAAGTACATCATCATCCGGGATTTTTTGTGATTGAGGCAGTGGCGGGTTCCGACGCTCCCTTTTAAATGTGTGTAATTATAATGAAAATTGGATGACTCAATCATCAACAACCGGCCTTAGTTCAGATTGCGAGTGAAGTTCATACGTTTATGCACCAAAACTGTGACTGAGAGTTATGTATTCGGAAACAGTTCGAAAATACAATTTTGACTGTTTGGATTTTTTGTATAAAGACAATTCATAAATCCATCTTTATGGTGTCAATAGTCGTAATAACAGTTAAATAAACGGTATTTCAGATCCATTCAAAATACATGATAAAATCTACATTGCAGCCATACATCAAATACACCAAATGACTAAAAGAAATACAGTTTTTTTTTACAAGCTCTTCTCATCAAAACACATTATTCAACAAAAAGTATCTTAACTGGTGCAGATTGCCATAGTGGTTAAGTGTTCAGAGTTTCATGCAAATACTATCTATTTTCTATTCCAATCATGTTATGATATACACTGGTATATACTTTATGTAGCATTCTGTGTTTAAACACGAGCCAGTCAAAGAAAAAATAAATGTATTCAGAAATATCAAAAGATTCACATAATTTCTATAAAAAGATAGTATACAGGTTTACATGATCAACGGTAGTGTGTGTTTTATATATTATCATAAATTTGAATAAATGTATCATTTAAATTTTCCTATATAATTAAACAGTGTTTTAATCCTTAGAGGAAACATGTACAACTGGATATACATCACAGTTGAAACTGTATAAAAATAATATATATTTGGGAAATCCAATGCTAAAGGTTTTTAAATACAAAGTCAAACTTAAAAAAAATATAAGAAATTTCATTTCAAATAATGAAGGTTACACACAAATGCCTCACTGCCTATTTAACAGTTTAAAGTCTTATGTTGTGTTGGGATATGCAATTAATTTCAGGTTCTGTGTCAATATATCTGTAGTTATCTGCTGGGTCTGGTATCTCAAGTGTATGTAGGTATAAAATACTGTTCTGACAAAGTCTCCTAAAACACACTGGAACCTTTAAGGTGAGTATCTTGAAGACTGACTGTGAGCATATTCTAGATATTTAAAACCTTGAGTCCTGAAAAAGACAAAAAGTTATAAAATATTGTTTAATACAGCACAATATAATACATTTATGTAAATGCCTTTTAATGGTTAAACTACAAGTAACACATACCTTACATACCCATTTTTCAACTGAAATAGTTTGCATATTTTATTATTTTTTATTATATTTTTATTTTATGTCTTTTTAAAAAAAATAAAAAAAATAAGTAGGCTTTTTAAGAAAACATTAAAAACACCATTCTGGTCACATTTATTTCTTGTTAAATGTTCATATAAGTTAAATAACAAATACGTTATACCAGTTAACTGCTCAAAGTAAGATGCTCAACATTGTATCAATATAAAATTAATCTTATTGTATTATTCATAAAATTGCATTTTATCATTTCCTACCTAATTTTACATTTCCCTCCATTGCCAGCTTGAAGCATTCCTGATAGTTTTCTATCACCAGCCTGAATTAATTAACTAAAACAAATATTTAACAAGCAAAAAAAAATGAACACATAAACTATCATTAAGCATCTGTACATAGCTTGTGCATTAACTGCAGGTACACAATATGGTTTTGCAGTTTAGTTTCTACATTAGTCCTTATGACAATGTGTTCAAATATACCTCCATTATTATTCATAAAACCAACATTAGAATTGAATTCCCTTTTCCAAACCATTATTAAACAGAGGTCAATGAAGAGCACAGCATTTTCCACCAAGACCATGACACTTCTGTTGTCAATTTTCATTTCAGATTTTATTGTACACTTGGTATCAAATGGTATGACTAAAAAAGACCATATTTAACCTTTGTCATTTGAAAACTCACATATGTACATATACTACAAAGTTCTACATAAACCATATGATACCTTACTAAAACAAGTTTTAATTACAAGTAAAGGTAAACTAAAATGATTACATTGTAACCTGATAGTGTCCATGGAATTAAAGTAGCCAATAATCAACTTATTTGTTGTGTCAGTGTTGTTTACATTACTGTTAAGTATCTATATTTACATATTTAGCATCAGTTTTAGATGTGTAAAAATAAGAAAAATAATATTGTTATATCATGACATGATGAAATGGTAACACTGTTTAATAATTCACTCACTACATGCCACATAGGCCGGTAATATTACAATGTACAGGCATTTATTTATCCGAATTAAAAACCATCCGAAATAGAAGAATTTCAAGAAAATGTTTTTCATGACATATTAAACAGCAACGAAACAAAATCAATTCTACAACATATTCCATGTTTTAGATGTACACAATATCAGCACATTTACTAAATATAACAAAAAGCTTACATATTCTACAGTTAAAATACCTTTTTGACAGAACGGCGGAAATAGAACATTTTCGTATTGTTTTCAGCTATTTTTAGACATAGTTTGAAAATTCCAAACCAGCGAACATGCTACACGCAATATTAAACTCTCAAATGTTGATAAAAAGTAAAAGTATACTTTGATATGGAGAAAATCTTCATCCGCCATCTTGATCTTTAAGTTAACGACTGCCTCTTACTGGTCGTAGGTTTACGAGCAAAATTAACGATAAAGCCGGTGCACGTTGCGTCTCTGAAACGGTGCCGATCGATAATTTTGGTCGTACTACCAAAATCAGCTAACGATTGCCTTAACGATCGTCTCTGAAACGCACCCCTGGTTTCTGACCGAAAGTGGGACAAAATATTACAGCATATATAGCTGCATACAAATATCAAAACATGAAATAAACCAGATATAAATTAAATATTTTCTTCTGAGTTGTCTTTTCCTGGCAATCTTGGGTATGTCTAGTTAGTACTTTCTGCAGTTGTTTTGACTATTTGTGTGCTTTGAAAGCACTATATTAAGTCTTAATCGTTCAACTCCACCGAACTTTAGTTATTTCTGTCGATTTTATTCAGAACAAACGTCTTATATGGACATGATTCCACTACGTCGTATGCAATGCACAAAGTTTTCAAATATTTTTTCGCTGATGCTGATGATGATGTATAATTTATCCAGAACATTTTAACAGATTTTATCGGTTTAAATTAGTTGCCAATACATATAAATGTTAAAGTAAGAATATATCGATAATTATTCGATTACCCGATAGGTATTGTCTGTAAATAATCCAAGTAATCCAGAAACACTCTAAAAACACACACTTTCCAATGGACTGAACACTGACAAATAATGGCGTCGAAACAAAAATGCAACTTCGAGTTATGTTGCAGTCCTTTATCGAGCTTAAAACTTTTTCAATGACATCACTAGTGACTTAATACAAGTACCTGTTATTGATGTTATTTTGAACTAATTGTTTTTGCATTTTCGTGACATTTAACATTTTTTAACACAAAAGTTACTCATGGTGTGTAATTTAATGCAATAATAGCGATACTACACCTTTTTTCGGTCGTTACCATCTGATAAAACCCTTAAAATAGTTTACAACCCTCGTGCTATCGTTTTTTGCCCTTTTTTGGAGTTTCACAATTGTTCTCCATTGAAACAAATTTTGTTATTGTCTGTTGACCTTGGCTAACTGTCTCGAGGAGTCACGAGATAGACTGGCTGCCTTTGTAGTAATTTTACTGTCTAGTCTACCGGGATTTGTTTGTAATACACGTATTGTTTTGTTTCTTAATGGGACTCTTCTGCCATAAGTTTGACTTTGTCGTCAAGGTTATCAATGTAATACGGCACATTGCTCCAATGCGCTGCAAACCATTTATATGGGAAAATTGGATTCTCAGAGAGATGGCCTTGAATAACTCAGCATGTGAAATCCATTCTGAACGTTCATTCCGTCTGTTGCCAAACAACGAATTCTCTCAGAAAAACTAAAGGGACACCTTTTGTTCTGTGGCCACAGCCCGATCAATGTTGATCTCAGTTATTTAAGACATCATCAAATATAAACACAAGTAAATTAGGTGGAATGATCGTACCTGTACGATGTATCCGTTTATGAATTTATCCAAACACCTTTAACACATTGTATTGGTCTTATTAATATTGAATTTCTATTTTTTATCGAGATGTTAACAAAACACAACCGTAGTACGCGCCGCTAGGTATTCCTTAGTGTAAAATAAAAGTGTTATCATCTGCTGTATTTTAGCTGATCGGTGTCTGAGAGGAATGGCTTATGTAAACTTTTGAATAATCCGTTAAAACCAGAATGTTTGCCAGCCAACCCTTTGATGGGTCTAAGGTAAGGAAGTACATGCATACTAACTCGAGTGGATATGTTGGGCTGAAAGAGACAAGAGGTGCCCTGGTGTTGGTTGGCGACTTCCTTCGTACGCATCTGTCACATCCGCTGACCTATTTGTCCACATCAACTGCCATACCAGGATAGCCTTTCTCGTATCGGTAACAGAGTTCTCTCCCGTCGTGACGTAATCCTTATAATGCCTCACACCTGTATACTTCTGGCAACATGAGTTGTTCTTTTACTTGATCATCTACTATAAAATTCTTGTACAATGCTCCTCGCTTCATCTTCATATTCCGGAAATGCCGTTTCATGGTTATGTCGTCACGTCCTGGATTGTACCTTGGCAGCTTCTAATCGATCTCAGCGATTCTCCATCGTTCGATTAACTGGTATTCCCTGTGCCTTCGTATTACTTCTCTAAACTTTTTCTAAGCCATAGTCTGTCCTGGTACCTCTGTTGCTTCAACAATGCTTATATTCATCGCCGGTAAAGTTTCAAAATGTGGTGTAGCAATGATTCAACTTATAGGTTCACAGTATTGTCATTGATCTTAATATGTCGTCCATCTTCGTTCTGTTCTTCCGCATATTCTCATCCTGTTTACGTCGGCATTTCAGTAATGCTCTGTAAGAAATTTCAAGGTTGTATTGCTCCAACGCAGAGGACTCATCGTTGACCTGTGGCATCCAGCTTCGCAGATATAGGTATATTCGAAAGTGGATTATTATCTGTAAGATCTTCAAATGGTTTTATTTTCAGGTAATCTGTGAATTTCTCTGGAAGTGCCCACTTCAGTGCCAACAACTCTTACTTATACGCAGGGTAATTCTTCTCGGATTTCGCCAGGGATATACTAGCTTAAGCTATAATTTTTGGTTGATCCTGTTCCTGGTATATTGCAGTTCCGAGGCATTTGAATGATGCATCGATGTGGATTGTTAAAGGTAAGTTAAAATTTGAATTGGCGAGGGCCGGTGGAGGAGTAAGTATGACTTTTAGTTGATCAAATACTGTTTGTTCGCCAGTAAGTCCAACGCCAATCTTTGGCTGGTTTCTTGGTCTGGTTGCTTTTCGACTTCTTGGTTGCAGTCCCTAGTAGCATATCCGAAAGAGGACGAACTATCATGCTGAAGTCCGCGACGATAGTACCCAGCAAATGCAAGGTATTATCGAAGTTCGCCGGCATTCTTCGGTACTGGCCAATCCCTCACCTTCTCAGTGTCCGTCTCAATGCCCTCCTCACTCGATTCGTGACCAAGAAAATGAACTCTTTCCTGTATATAAAACTTTTTTCAGGGGAAAGCTTCAGTCAACACTAACATCGTGTTGATTCGTTGTAAGTGTTCTTCGTACGTGTCTGCATATATAACCAAATTATCCATGTAAATCACACATATGGTCACATTGAGCGGTCCAAGGCACTTCTCCATCAGCTTCTGATAGGTGGCAGGGCTGTTGCAAAGTCCATATGTTATCTTAGAAACCGAGTGGTCCAACCGTAAATGCGGTTCGCTTTTGGTGAGATTCTTCAATTTCTACATGATTATAAACAACCTTCATATAAATCGTGGTAAAAATGCGGCTACCATGCAGGTAATTAAACTCTTCTTCAATTCTTGGTAAAGCGTAGGCGTCTTTCACGGAGCGGTTGTTGAGCTACCGGTAGTCAACGTACATGCGCAATTTTCCGTTTTTCTTCCGTACGAGAACAACATTGGAAGAACATGGTGTCTTTTGAATTATTCCCACAGCAAATAGTTGTTAAATATGCTGCCGCATCTCATTGATCATATCGGGAGTATTTTTCTATGGCGTTGTTTGAAGGGTGTGTCATATCATGGAAGTAGGCCAAGTCGATTTCTTATCATGTTATATTTGCCTATGTCCGTATTACTTGTTGAGAAAATGTCGCGATACTTTTCTAGCAGTTCATCTATATGTGCCCTTTGTTTTGTATTCAACTTATTATTCGCATCTATATGAATGTTTTTCAGTACATCTTTCTCAGGAGTCTTTTCAATGTCATTCATTTTCTGTTCATCAGTTGGTACTGGCTGCTGTTTACAAAGTATAAATCGGGGTGGTATCGATATTGTTAAATTTGCTAGGTTAACTGTGATGGTCTGCTTCTTCTTGTTTTCAAAATGAACAGCATCTGGAGTCATGTCTATGAAATCAGGTAAGTTAGAATATTCTGATTCTTGTATTAATGCAGCCGTGCTGTGATATTCAAGCCTTCTGTCCGTGTAATCCTCTATATCAATACTTTCATTTGGGTTTTATATAATTATGTCCCCTGCTGCACTCCTGACAAGGCTTTTCTATTTTTAACTCGACTGTTCGAAGAATAACTATACTACACGCCCTAGCATCGGCGTCGGTGTCTGGTTAAAGTTTGAGGGCTAGTTGGGATTTTCACTTATAAGTCCAATACCCTATTCAATTGACTTAATACTTCACACAGTTGTTCATGGCCATCACATAATAAGGTTAGATAACTCAATATTATCCTTAATACAAATTATGGCCCCTGGTTGTCTATGGAACTTAGGTTAAAGTTAAAGGGCAGGTTGGGATATTTATTGATTTCTTCACACAATTGTTCAGGACCATCACACAATGAGGTTACATAACTTCATATTAACCTTAATACAAGTTATGGCCCCTGATTGACTAAGGTTGAAGTTTTAGGGCAAGTTAAAGTTTAAGGGCAAGTTTGGATTTTAATAAAATAAACTTCTATACCCTTCATTCAATGCACTTAATACCTCGCAGAATTATTGACGACCATCTTACAACAAGGAACATAACTCCATTTGGATCCGAAATACACATTTTGGCACTTGAATATTTTTTTCTTTTAATTCCATTTTTTATTTTTAACCACATTTTCATATTAAAGGGAAAACAAGTTATTTGAATGACTTGCGTCAATGTTCGGGCGGGCTGGTGGGAGGGCAGCGTCAAAGTCACCTGATTTATTTAATAATTTTAGCTAGGTTTGACATTAAGAGACCAAACTTGGTATAAACCAAGAGTTTATGGGAATACGTTTGAGGCCACTAGGATCAAGGTCAATTTTACTTTTAATAAAAAAGTGTTGGTATTGAATAACTTAAGTAAGGGTCTGCATATTGTGACCATACTTGATATACAGGTATAGTTTATAGAGACCTTTTATAGTTTTTATAGTTTATAGGTTGTGTTTTGGGCCCCGAGAGTTATGGTCTAGGTCAAGGTCACTGTTGCTAAAAATAAAAATATGGTTAGTACTGAATAACTAAATAAGGGTTGACATAGTGTGATTAAACTTGGAATATAGGTCAAGTTTATGCAGAGCTTTCATGGATTGCCTTTTGGCCCCTAGGGTCAAGGTCACTGTTGCTATAGATAAATTACTGTTTCAGTTATGGTTGACATACTGTGACCAAACTTGATATGTAGGAAGAGTTTATGGAGGAATTCCATGGGATTGTGTTTGGGGCCCTTAGGATTAAGGTCACTGTTACACAAAAAATAGAAGAAAGCAGTTGAAACTGAATCTCTTCTGCCAATCATTAAAAACCTGGTTTTGTCACATCGCGATTCTTGTTCACTTTTTAATTTGATTGTTTTATTGCTTTTGACAGGCACATACTACATCATTGTTTTCACTTTTCACTAAATCAAAGCGGCGTAGACGAGCGCGCTGTCTTACGACAGCTATTGTTATTCTTACGAACCTTCTTTCTAATAACTGTACAGCGAAACGATAAAAACCAGCGATTGTGCAAGTTTACACGCTGTAAAAACTGTTCTCCGAAGTTGTTTTTGCATTCATCTAGTAGAATATTTAAGGTGTTGGTACCCAGGAGCAATGGAGTCTTGTCTGATTATTAAGTATTTTTTTGATATGAGAAAGAGACATGAATGCTTACCAGCTCCTTATAGACATCGGTCAATACTAATGTCAATCCTTCATATGGAAGGTATTGACCATCCGCAGATCCACATTTAGTATATCTCGCACTGGTTCAAAAGGTTCATTCTGCATATTCTGTTCATATAATGTCTTTGACATGACAGTGACACAACTCCCTGTATCAAGTAAAGCCTTTGCTTCAACTCCATTTACTTGAACTAATGCTTCATTAGATGGTTATACAAGCTTCATCTCACTCTTCGTTCTGTCTTTAGTCTGCACTACTAGTCTTGTAATAATATTTGGACATTCTTTAAATTGTGGCCTTTTTCATTTTATTGGTAACAGGCGGGTAGAAAAGCCCGGTTGTATGAAGATCGTCTGGGTGTCAATCTAGGTATGTTATTATAATAGTTTTGCTTGTATCTCTTAAACTGGCTGCCTTTTCTGTATAAGATTGCGTCTGTTGTTCATTTTCCCGTTCTAATATCTCAATTCTGTGGTAAAGTTTGGCTACCAGCTCATTAATACCACTCATATTAATTTCTTTTGCACCAACATCTTCTTGTACTACATTGCAACATGTATCTCTTTCGCTGTTCTCGTTCTTATCATTCGCAATATTTGCTTCAATCCTTCGAAGCTCTCTCAGAAACTTGTCGTAATATGTAATTGTACCAACTTGATAAAATGAAAGATGTCTTATTTCAGTTCTTAGACCCTTATTTACTTTTCGCTCTAATATTTATTTATCACTTCTACGCTATCCATCAAGCTTTACAGCCTTGTCAAACAAATGTTCAGCCCTAGCACATTAACTTACTACACGGTCACCATCCATTGAATAAAAATCTCTAAGACCATTTTCTGTAGATTCCAATGAACAATAATATCCATCAAGTCTAATCAAGATATTATGAACAGTTGCACCTACTCCCAAATATCTAGAGGTTTTCCTTTCAATGACCTTCTAAAACTCATCAGTATCTCCAATTCACTGAAGGAATTGCTTTCCAATAATATCGCTAGCTCAAACTTGTAACTATTAAAACTGACTTCATTGTCAGTTTCTTTCCCAAGAAATGTAGGCAAAGGAGGATATAAATTTGTCTCATGGTCCCACTCAAAGTCACTATCATCTCCTTTAAAGTTCTCCATGATTTTGAAAGCTCAGCACTGTTTTACAAATAAAGCCACTCAAGTATCACCATACTATCATAAACTAGTTGTCTTGATTCTTAATTAAAGTCACCAGTTAATCACTATCACATGTCACAATACAATCACCTTACTTGTATATATGATACACTTTTCAATTCTATGTATCTGTTGCATTTCACTTCTATATCACATTCACAAAGCGCAAAACACCATGTTTTCATCAAATAACCACAATGTGTATGATCACAGTTCGACAATGTCTACTCACTATACCACTGCTAAATCCACTTAAGTCATTTCAAATCTAATGCGTTTTTTTTCATTTTAATCACATGTATTCACTTCTAAGCATTACGTTTCTCCTATTACGTCCCTCAATGTACACCATAATTTTGTTTAAAAAGATAAGTTAGCATTCTTATACGCTACTATCCTCATTTATACTCAATCAATTAAGTGTGTATCTCGAAACCAATCGCTAATTCTGCCGTACATACGCAATACATCAAACTCATGACTCAATACCTCAAGTGTTTCACTATTTCACATTCCAACAATTCGCTTTTAATTTCATTTCATTCAACTCGTTTTCACATAATTTTAACGCACCAGAAGTTCATATACACACATCAGACACCTCATTGATGCATTTCAACTAATTATTTTCACATAGACTGTCCCTTTAATTCACACAATGTTCAATACTGTCCCTTTAAGTGAATTCAATTCAGTTCAGAAGTAAGTGTGTACCTTTAATTCAAACAAACTTAAATATGACGTTTATCTCATTTCACTTTCAATCAAATGCACCATGTCACACACACATTTAATATCGATTATTTATATAATTCTATTTCACTACTTTCCTCACATATATTTTTTTTTAAATAATGTCACCTGTCATAAGCAATTCAAACATAATGAATATTATTTTTAACAATAATAATATCAATAATTGTAAATGTTCATGTTTTCTCTTTGTACTTATAACATCAAAGTATTTTATTAATAAAATACAATGATCAATTTCTACAATTCACTCAAAACAATATGTTTATTTTGAATGAAACTATTTGAGTACCAGAAATATTTTAAGTTCAAACAAATAAATGAATTGTTTACGCAACCTGTTTATGAAGCATCTTTTAATACTGCTTTAGTGTTTTTGTAATATCTGAATTCTACAATATGTTGACTAATTTACTATTTAAATCTATCAATAAATCACATACATGTATTACTATCAATCTACTGCCTTATGTTAAGCACTAATTTTCTAAAGTACACTGCATGTATATCGCAAAATTCCGAATACGGATTACTACAGCGTAAGGCAATCGTATGATAGTGTCACATGACTGTCAAATGTGTATGATGTCATATAGAGAAAAACCCGCGATCAACCAGTAAGAGCACCGACATAAATATAATTCCTTATCACATGACAAGAGCTTAATTCACATGACTCATGGATGGCGTATTCATTTTCAATAGAACAATCCTCGCTCGTGTAAAAGAAATCGTATCAAAAATAGTTTGATTATCTATAATGACATCATACTGCATAAAAGAGAAAAATAGTTAGCTCCTTATACTACTTAGTTAAGAATGATGGGAGTAAACCGGTAAGTAAAGGGGATCAAATGCACATTCATAAAGTGTTCCTTCTTTTTTCCTAAAGAAGTCTTAACCTTTCCTGCATATAAGTATTGTGGACCTGGCAATCCACTGGATAGTGGAACGCCAGTTAATAAAATGGTTGCCATATGTGAACAACATGTCCTTTGTTATGATGATGATCCAAATAATAAATCGCTCTGAAATAAAAGAATGTAACGGAAATTAAAAAAACCCAAAACAAGTAGGTCAAAACATTTGGAGAAAAGGTTGCAAACAATTTGGTTGTCGAACCTGTCATTAGTGCAAAGTATAAAAAAGGTCTGGGTCAAAACCAAAAAAGGACTCCAACAATGTAGATATGTCTAGCAAAGTATATTTGTTAGAGTCCAAGTGGTCTGATACATGAGCAGAATAATTACACAAACCAATTTGAAGAAAGTTGGCGTGTTATGGCTAGTGGTATCGATAAATTATGGTCAGCAGATTTGGTTGACATGCTGGCCTTTTTTGAAATTGAGTCAACATTACAAATATTTATTAACAACTTTTGATGTTTTTAGGAAAAATGTGTGGGTTATGCCATTAAAAAATAAAAATGGTACATCTGTTATAAATGTCTTTGATAGTGTAGTAACAAAGTCAAAAATAAAACAAGAATAACTCTTGGAAGATGAGGGGAAGGAATTTTATAATAGTGTATGGAAACAGTGGTTTTCCAAAACAATTTTAGCACGTATCACACATTCAATAAAGGAATGGTCGTTGTTATTGAACGATTTAATAGAACTTTTGAAAAAGTTATGTGGAAATATTTTACTGCACACATCACTAATCAGTTCATAGATGTCCACAGAGGGCAAGTATACTTTAATCTTTATTTTAATTTGAAAATAAAACCAATGTTGGAGATAAAATTCGTATAAGGAAATACAAACGTCACTTTGAAAAGGGTAACACACCGAATTTGACAGAATACATATTTCTTGCAGTTACATTTGGGACGGATCCAGTTACTAATCAATTAAAATATTTAAATGGAGAATCTATTTTGGGTTCTTTTTATGGGCAAGAGGTGATCCATGCAAAACTATCTTTAGAATTGAAAAAAAATAATTAAAAAGGAGTACAAAAAGAAAAAAAAGCTATTGTAGAATATTAAGGTTATTCAGATGACCCTAATTCCTGGGTATCCTTCCATGATATATTTGAATGGTATCTAATATTTAAATTTGCTTTAAGGTAATGGCAGTAAAGAGATAACAACTAACTTTTCAGGTGCTTTTGGATAATCTGAATGTAGGTTTCTCCTGTAGGTATTCAAGATCCCATTAAAAATACAATGGTCGTTTGGGTCTTCCCATCTAAAGTAACCTGTTGGAAGTGGTTGACTCATAGCCCATCCATATACATTACTGACATCAAGGTACATTATGTACTGATCATATTCATTCTCATAATAATTTCCCATGTACTTAAAATTTGCTTTTGAATATCTTTTAGAGATGTAGCTTATGCCGCTGCCTAGTCATTTCTCAATCATTAAATGCATGTTGATATCGAAATCAAAACTCGTTGCACATTTTGTTGTTTTAAGACATGCATTCCAAGCAAAATTAGGAGAACTAAAGCAATCACTTGGATCTAATTTGTAGTACTCTATACAAGTCTTACTTAAGTTTTGAAATACATCTGCTAATGTTTTGCATGCTTATAGTCATTATCGGATATATCTTCATCTGTTAGTTGGGAATAAAGATTGTTTGGTAATAAGTAAGCATTCCTAAAGTTTTTAAAATTATTTATGTATAATCGTATGGGTAAACACCTTATCTTTTTATTAATTCAAGGTCATTTTAAAAGCAATGCCTCGTAGAATTAAATGCCTCAGAAGGTAGATTATTAACAAGATTTGCAGCAGATTGATTAAGAAATTGTAAACTATCAATAAACAAACACTATTTCACTTACCATAACTACCATGTATCTTTCCATGTTGTTTGAAATAACATTTATTTTAGTTTTCTCCCTTTTTCGCTTCCAACATTTTTCTTTTTCTAAATGTTATTAAGTACTTTTTCGGAACTCAGTGGGAAATAAGTTATTCTTTTCCTTTTTTTCTTCATTTTCTTCATTATTTTAAATATCTCATGCATATAAAGAGATTATCATAACCGCCAAAACTATGAAAGACTACTGGGATCTTTTTGGTTAATCTAAATGATCTATAGCATTACTTGTGCGCAGACAACCTGTATAACCCTATGGCATAACAATGATCTCTAACTGGTCTGTGCTTATCATTCTCATAATTAGATTCTTTGTTCGTCTTTTTACAAATATGACAAGATGTGGCTTTCTTAAAATCTTTTTCTTGTTGTTTGGTGATTTTAATTTCTTTATCAAAATGGTCCTTCATTATTTTGTCACAATACTTTTCTTTTTTAATATGTTCTGCATGAAACGATACATTGACTTAAGTCCACGATACACTTTTAACGGCTAGAATATTTATCATCATAAGTACAAGCAAATTAGTCTCCATATCGGCAAGCAATATGATTCTGATAAGCAGTGGTTGAGTTTCCTGATGGTTTATAAGCCGGTTTAACAATTGCCCCAAAATTAGCAAAAATAACGAATGGAGCCATTAATTGCTTGTGAGCATTTTCAAATCCTAGTTTATTCTGTCCTGAAGTAGGTATCTCATTTTTTGCGCACCATGTTTAGCTTAACAAACATCTGTATGAACGTTGATGATCTTTCTTCTGGGAAGTGATTGATGCAATATTAACAAAAGGACCTTTAATTATGATGTCTTCACTGTGATTTTAGTAATGTGTTAAAATCCTTTATCCTTTCATAATTTAATTGGATACTCTATTGTACTCTGTAAATAAAAGATCACAAGTCCCATTTTTGGGATCTATAGTCTTTGAAATATATAATGGATCGATTGGGCTACTTTTATTGGTAAATATGCTTCATAGACATTAAATCTAATATCATTAGAACTTTCTGGTTTTGGGATATCTTTTATCTTTACTGGAAACGGAATACCTTCATAGTTAAATTGTTCTATTAGTCATTCCTTTATTTATTTATTCTTTGTGGGTATTTTTGTGTGGGAAGGGTGTACCCCAAATGACACGAGCGAAAACATTCACTGTTCTTTTCATTCTCTATAATAATTAATCCTTGTCTGTTTTTAATGACTGCATGTAGTGGTAGATATGAGGAACCTCTTTAAGGCTTACACTTAACAATGGTTATGATATGTTTATCAACACTTTTAATTGTCCAACCAGATTTTTCTGAAATCCAATTTGCCATTCTGTTTAAAGGTGCATTGTTTATGTCAATTAATATTTCAATTTTATTGTTTCCATAAATGAACCGTTTGAGCTTTGAAAGTAACCAACCTTTTTAATTTTCATTTGGTTTGATAAATGTAATTTATAGTGCCATATTTAATTTTATACTCTGCTCTTGGTACTTAATTTTACTATTGTTTTTATGTTTTATTGATATGTTTTCATCAACAATATAACACAAAACATGTAATATCGTTTTAGAAGAAAAAAAAACACACTCGATATTTTCAATTATAATACCTCGCTTTTGTCTACAATGGTTAAATATTATTACCCGAAAATGAGATATTTTGACTATCAGAAACATTTGCTACATTTTTGACAGATAGATAGATAGATAGATACCTTTTATTCCTCCATGAAATGAAGAGCAAAACATTGATATATATACAAATAATGACACATATTATGAATTACATTTAACACAATAATATTCAAACAATACGAGTAAACCAAACATGCATATTATGTACACAAGTAGACAAACAGAATAAAATATCAAGTACTCTCGAAAGATAACAAAATTAAGCATTGGTAAGAAATATTTAGATTTAGAGCAGCCCTCTATTCCTAGGTATAATTACACACATAAATGCAAAGCTAGTACGAAAAACGAAATAACTAGGAAAGCAAAGTGTGATTTTACAATATACCTAATTCTGGATCAACTTAATTCAACAAGTTATTGACACAAGCTACATATGATTTTAGCAAGGTACAAATCACTTATTGACATTGTACTATCCACTGTTCCTGCCTGAGATAGAATATGAACAGATTGTATCAATGGGCTCATCGTGCGCAAGTTATTGAAGTTCATAAAGTTGAGCATTAAATAATCCCACATTTTCAGTCTTCAATTTTGCAACTTGAGACAAAAGCAAATTCTGTGAACAACCATATTATCTGTCAGCATATCACATTTGACGCAACGACTCGTAAAGTTGTTCGAAACGAGTTGACACATTGTGCGAAGTATTGTGCAACACAGGGGAGATAATCTAGGACTATTTCTTGACACTTCCCATAAGGTTGCTCCAGTCTTCTCCCTTAGTACAGTGCAAACGAATGGGCTGAAACTGGACCGATTTAGTCTTCTATACTGACTTACGAGAATTGGATTTTTGACGTAAGTACCAATGATTGCTTTCCACGTATATTGTGACGGAAAGGTCCCGCTATGCATGTAGTTTAGCAATATATCTAGAAGTCCGTATTTCGATAACAGTCTGTAAAAATCTGGTATACAGCCACGAGATTGGTTATCATATCCAAGGTACGTACACAGTCGTATGTTGAACACCTGTTTAGCGATATATGTATTTCGGAGCCGACATAATTGCCCGAAAAAGTTTTCGCAAATCCACATATGTTTCAATGGGTGGAATAGCTAAAGCACAGAGTGACCAGTCTGTATTGCTGCTCTTATGGAGTGATTGCATATATTTAATGCAAAATCGGTGCGCTCTTTCTAGTTTCAGTAAGTCCGATGGCGATATGAATGACCATAATTCACACCCATATAAAGTCTTCGGTATGACAATAGATGTATATATTGTCTTTGACGTCAGCGGGTTAAGAGTTTCAGGATGTAAACCACTATTACAAATGCTGATGAACGTTCCCTTCAGTTTGGTACATGCGTCACGAATAATATCCGAAGTATTTAGATGCGCGTCACATTTTATTCCCAAATGAGTATAGTCCTTTGCTTCATTTAGAAGTTTATCACCAAGTTTGAATGTTCGTCTACTCTGTATGTTCTTACATTCATTAAATACCAATATTGAACATTTGTTAGCGTTATATGTATATCTCCACTGTTTTGAATACAACTCGCAAATGTTTAACATGGAATTAAGTCCACTGACAGAAAAAGAGATAAGCACCATGTCATCTGCCACTGTTGGTGATCCGAGTTTCATGTCAAACATACAAAAAACCATGACCGCTATTTTGTAGAGTGTTAATAAGTTCGTTGATGTATAGGAGGTAGATCAACGGCGAGGCCTTGCCCCCTGCCTGGTACCCTGCCGGACCGGAAACCACTCGGAAATATTGCCCAGGTAGGGAACACAGCTAGTCATATCTCGGTACATCGCTGCATAACTTAATATGGAAGTGGGGTCCATCTTACACTCCTTTAATAGTTTGTAAAGGATTCCGGTGTGCCACACGGTATCGAATGCTTTCCTACAGTCCATAAACGCTGCGTACACCCTAGACCCATGTTCACGTGCGAAATGTACGCTTTCACGAAGGACAAATGACGTCATGGAACACCCAAGACCTTCCTGAAAACCACCTTGTTGTTTATTGATGTTTTCCATAATACACTCTTTACTTCGCACTAAGAGTATCTGTTCATACAACTTAAATAGAACCGGAGACAGGGTAATTGCTCGATAATTGTCAGGAGTATCCTTCGGTTTCTTCCCACCTTTATGTAGTGTTATGATGACCCCTCTTTTCAGTGAATTGGGAATGTGCCCGTTTCTAAGCATCCACGTAAAAACGTTAGCAATAGCGTGGGATAACGGTTTCGTCGCATGAGTAAGATGTTCGTATTGTATGCCATCCATCCCAGCAGCTTTACCACGCGGAAGAGCGGAAATGACGTCATAAACCGTATCCGGAAGTACTGTAGCGTTACGATCTGGTTCCAGTGAAGCGATAGTATCCTGAACCTCAGCCGTCACCGACCGTTCCCAGTCGATGTAGTCGTCTGCTATGTCCGACGGCGTGTAAAGATCCCGGAAATAGTCAGCCCAACCATCCGTTATCACTTTGGGATCTCGTACCACTGTCCCTTTAAAGTTTATACCGGAACACAGTTTACTTTTACCACAATGTCGCCTTTTATTCACAAGTTTCCAGAAACCGTTGGCATCTACTTCAGCCATTTTGTCAATATCATGATCGAGTTTCTGTAAATATTGCGTCACACAGTACCTATGCAGACGACGAAAGTCGGTCTTTGCCGTTTTATAGTCAGTATAACTTTTGTTGGTGCCACCTCGTGGGCGTCCGTCAGCACACTAAACGATCTTCAGCGCAGGCATATGTTTATGAGCATTTTTCAAATTAGTGTTCCAGTATGGCTTAAGGAATTTCATAAATCTTTTCTTTGGGATACAAGTATCAGCATAATATGACAGTTTATCAGCTAACATATTACATGCATTATCAATACCGTCAATATCAAGATCACAAGCTCCTATATAATTAAAATATCTCTGTCTATTTCAATGCAATTATTGTATATATCAATGTCACAATTGTTTGCTCTACGCCAGTTAGGACATACATTTGGTACATGGGCTTCGTTATCAGTGAAAACAATATTCGGAACATGCAATGGTAAAAAGACAGGCACATGCCTTGACACATTAAGACAACTATCATCAAAAACGAAACATTTTGATATACAGTCAATGAGCTCCCTTGGAATGCATATGAAGTCGATCAGTGTTCGATATTTCTCATCATATGACACAAAAGAATATGGTGAACCCGTACACATGTGTAAACAGTTAACAGGTACAGTATTACAATCATCGAGAAATCGACTTAACAATTTGTCACGGTTACTAATACTAAAATTTGATATGTACTTGGCATTAAAATCACCCAGAAACACACAAACTCCACTATTTGAGTATTGGTACCATAAATCATACAGTTTATCAATATGATCTCTATACAACGAAATAGAATGATTACTACATGGTAGATATAACTGAAAAAAGAACATATACTCATTCGGTGATAACTGTAGCTGAATACCAACTAAACGGTCACTATCAATGTTAAGAGGTACAATTTTATCATTGTACTTTTTGTGCCATAAGATAGCAACACCACCTTTTCCTACTTTTCTAGTGTTCGATATGTCATATAAATCACTATCGCAAACAGCATGGTAACAGTAATCTGAAGACAAATTATCAAACAAGTGTATGTTCTGTGGACTTAACCAGTGTTCAGCAATTCCACATATATCAACGCTATGTTTCACAAGGGTGTCAGTAAGGTATGTTGCACTCGAGAAAATACCGGTCACATTCCATGTAATGATATTTAAATTCATTAAACACAGAACAAAGATTATGATTAATATGCGCACAAACATGGAATTAGTCAACATTATAGTTTTATGATGTATCAATCTGTCCGAGACACTCAAACCTATTCTCACAGTTTATGTCTCTGTCGTATCGTGAGTATCCATTTCCGGGTTGACCACCACGCGCCTCGAACCTTGGCGCAGTGAACCGACGTTGATGTCCTCTCCTTCCTCGAAGGGATGCAGCCCCGCCTGCACGAGGAGGGTAGCGGCGGCCCCCTACATCCCCACGCTCCCCCGTACGTCCGGAATGTTAACGCCTACCCTCGTAGTCGTTCCGATGACCGTCCCTGCTGCGACCACGGTTATTCTCCATATGGCCGCGGCGATCAGAAAGGGGCCGACTCCCACCTTTCTGGTATTGTTCCAGTAGCTCATTGCGCGTTAACCACGGCGCACACTTGACAAAGTCCGGCCAAAACCCATCACATAGAAGTAAGTCACTTGCGTCATTAGCCTCGACATTGACGCGAATAACAACCCTGCTCGGTGACCTACGTACTGGGAAAATCCGCACGTTCGTTACAGTTGGGCCCCGTGCATTCACATATGAGTATATGTTCTGAACAGTCACCGATTTATGATAACCACCAACATAAAAACGCCTAGTAGATCGTCGTGACAAGTTAGTAAATTGTTCCTCACCGTTATGAGTTACAATCACTGGTATCTTTTTACGCGTTACTTCAGTGGAGGCGCGTAACGTGGGCCACTCATCATCATCTATGTCATTTCTGGATGCCCTTTCATTGACGGTCGGTGGCGCAGTGACGTCACTATTCTCCGTGGTGACGTCACTGTTTTCCGTGGTGACGTCATTCGTATCCGTAGTGACGTCACGTTCTACATCTGTTTCACATCTAGATGCTGGCGATCTAACTTCATGTTGTTCTGATGCGCCCGCATTATTTGAATAAAACTTGTGCCTGAGGCTAGAGACTGCAAACATCTGAGCCCCATCGATAAAACGTTCAAGGTGCCCAATACGAGAATCCAGAGATCCAAGCGCATTTTCAATTGGTTTAATAATGCATCCCACATCATTCATGTACACTGACATCTTTAAAGCACAATCTTTAATAGTTTTGCCACAGTTAAATAGGTCCACCTTTACATCATTTACAGTTTTTAACAATTGTTTACTTTGTTCACCTCGTAACTTTTCGTTCGCAAAGATCGTCTGCTTTATGTTTAAAACGTCAGCCTGGAGGGCTGCAGTAGTGTCCTTGAGTAGTTGCACTTCTGCCGGGTGATGTTGACTTCTATCATCTTGTGTCTTACGAGCCGGGGTCTGTGATATCGTGCGTTTGGCAGTGCTTATCATGTCCTTGATCTGTGAGAAATCCTCACCTTCCAGCACTGACACCAGCGCATATATATCGGTAGCTAACATGTACTCTCGTTTTAGAAGAAAAAAAAAACACACTCGATATTTTCAATTATAATACCTCGCTTTTGTCTACAATGGTTAAATATTATTACCCGAAAATGAGATATTTTGACTATCAGAAACATTTGCTACATTTTTGACACATGACCAAGCAAAAATTCACTGTCAGGTCATGTGACCACAGTGACATTTTGAATGCCATAAAGGGCAAATAACTGCTTCAATATTTTAGCTAAATAATGACGTGATTGCCTCCCTTATACACGAAGAGTAGTGACTTCACCATTCAATGTGTATACAAAACCATCGGACGACAGGAAATTAACGGTGGAAATTTGTTCTAGATATAACAATTTATTATGTTATATTTTGTTAACCTTGTTAAACTTGTTATTAAATGAATTAAAACAATTTAAAACTTTAGAGAGAGAGAATGTAAATGGATTCAAAATTATGAATGTTTGGTATCACTTGACGGTATTCTGAATATTCTTGAGAATAAGAGTATAATTCATGAGAGCAGGATGTTGTTAATAAATGTTATATTCTTCAAGTTTACATTCAAGTATAAAACTTCCACCGTTCTTTTCTAAAATTTTGTTAACAAATAGTTTCCATTACCTTGATTATTTTCATCAATGAGTCTTTTTACCCAACTTGCTTTAATATCATGTAAGAAGTGTCTAACACTTGGAAGGTTAAGTCCACCTTTTTCCCTGGAGCAATATATTTGTTTGATTTAATCAGGTTTATTATTCCAAATAAAGGCAAACATAGATTTTGTGATATCTCCCATCATTTGCTCTTGTGGAATTGGTGCCATAATGAAATCGAAAACAAATTACGGAGACCTTTCCCAGCAGATTTCATTTTCCGTGTTGCCACTGTTTTAGACATTTTTTGAATTCTTGTACTTGAGGTAAAATATTATTGGCTAAGAATCATAAATGTAAATGTGATTCCTAGTGTTTTTGCTGACAGAGATGGGCGATTTAAAACGACTTCTATCTTTTCTTTTAAACTTCCGACTTGAAGTACCACTGTTTTGGAATAGTTAAGTTTCAAGCCTGACGTCATACCAAACACGTAAATTGAATGTATTAACTTCTTGTGTGACAATTCAGTTCCATTGTTGAAGAATGTAGCATCGTCTTCAAATAGAGTTTGTTATATTTGAGTGTTTTTAACTGTGATCCCTTCGATTTCTGGGCAATAGTCAAAGTAATTTGAGAGTATTTAGATACACGTGAGAAACAAAAATGAAGACAATTGACATCCTTGTCGTACTCCTCATTCTATTAAACAAATGTTCTGAAAGGTGACCATTACTTAGAATAATTCCTCTGATATCACTGTAACATAATTTTACCCAATAAATAAGTTCATTTCCAAAATTGAATTGTTTAAGACATCGTATTATGAGTTCGTGATCAATGCTGTCAAAAGCCCTCTAAAAATCCACAATTATCAGAGGTCCTGGTTTGTTTGTTTTGTTTAAATGTTCAATTACTTCTTGTATAAGTCATATATTTTCACTAATGTATCTCCCTTTGATAAAACCGGTTTGATTTGGTGATATAGTTGCATCAATTATTTTTTTATTCTATTTGCAATTGCTTTAGTTGCAATTTTATAACCTTTTCTAAGAAAACTTATTGGACGCCAATTTGAAAGCTCTTCAAGATCTTTACCTGGTTTAGGTATAAGAGAAATATGACCTTATTTTTGCAGTTCAGTAAGTAATTGAGTTTCGAAGGAGAAGTTTAAAGATTATTCGAAATGCTCTTTCAATATATCTCAAAATACATTATAAAAATCGACTGTTAGCCGCCCTGAACCAGGACTTTTTTTAAATTCATACTTTAATGCATCGGTGCATTCAGATTCAGTTAACAAACCTTCACATTTTAGTTTTTCTTCATTGTTTAACAATTTTAGAGGAGCTTCAAAAAAGTTGATTTCACTATTGTTTTGCGTCTGTTTTTTTGTATATTTTTTCATAAAATGTCCTTGTTCGATAAAAATATCTTTAATATCGGTTGATAAAGCTTGGTTTGCTTTAAGTTTTGTAATCGGTGTTTGTTCGTAGTGACATTTTTCAAGAATTTAAAAAAAAAATCTATTTTTTTTCGTTGTGTTCTGCATATTGTGCTTTTAGTATCATTCCATTATTTTTTCTATTGTAATGATATCTTATTCCTGATGAAGCAAAGTTATTTCTTCATCATCACTGTCATTGTTATTTGAGCGTGCGTTTTCTTGATTTTTTTCGATGAGTTCATTTTCTTTCTTTTCTTTTTCCTTTTTAATGTTAGTGGAGTATTTAATGGGTAAGTTTCTAATGATTCCTTTGATAAGTTCCCAAATAGCATTTGGGTTAACGTTACTGTTAATTTCTACAGTTCCCCTAATTGCAGTTTTTATTTGGTTTTGGTACTCCGTGTGATAAATGATATTCTTGTTTATCTTAAAGTAACCTGGTCCTCCCTTTAGCTCAAGTGTGTATCTGTCCTTCCATTTGTCTTGTCGATAGAAGGATTAAGTACGTACAGTTTTGAAATCACCGCCTATCATTATATTTCGTTCATTATTGGTAGCTACAAAAGATTCTAATTGTTCGAAGATGTCTTTTCATCGTTAGGTCCATATACATTAACTATTGTTATATCTTTGTTATTTACTTTTATATCTAGAGTGATTAACCAACCAGCTACTGACTCATTAAAATGTGAACATTCGATATTTGAAAAAGTATTGACAAGGAATGCGACGCCTTCTTTATTTGATTTAAGTCCGCTAAAGAATGAACAACCTTTTCATTCCCGTTTCCAGGATTAACTTGTTGATGCATTGGAGTAAGTTTCTTGTAAAAAGATAATGTCATACGATTTAACCTCAATATACTTAAATACTTGTTGACGTTTTTGTTTATTGCCGAGTCCCTTAGTGTTTAGAGTACAGAAAGTGACACTCATTATTTAAAAAAAAAACACACACAGAAAAACACAATGATAATTGGAATATTCCTTGAGAAAAATCCAGATATCTATCAGAAACGGATGTTGAAACAAATTCAGTGGCATAAGGTGTTTTTATGTTCAGGCGAACAGTATATGGATAGTCTTGTAAAGCTTGATGTGTAGAATATGTTGAAATTGTTGATCAAATAAAAGATAGAATCAGAAAAAAAATCTTTTCGCTTATACAAAATGCCATGACCATGCATAAGAGCTATTAATATTCCTGAAAAACTTCATTTATATTATACGTTTTATCCTGTCACATTAGAGTTAAACATCATTAATTTGAAAAGTAACATAAACAAAACACAAACCATGCTCTAACAATGTTGAATAATTAATAAGGGGTGTATTTAACGCGATAAGTGTCAAAAGTAAATATAAAAAAGGCGAATACCTTAAATAACTCTGACATAATGTATCTAAAATTAATAAAATCATGCCTTTACACAATTAATGTTAAATACTTTCAAATAAACATAGATATAACACGGAGACATAGGACCGAATTCAGAACATCCACTCTCACTCACACTCCAACCACAATCCCGTAAGAGACACTCAAGTGATCACTTGAGAGAAATAAGGAAAGTGACACTCAAGTTATATGTTCGTATTCACATGCCTCGCTAACACTTCACTTCATCAAGTGACCAATACACTACAAATGTACACATGTATGTTTTCATAATCATAGCGGATTATCTGTTTGACTATGGTGATGTTTGCAGTAAACATATGTTTATTTGCGAGTTGAGTACCTTATTGGTAGATATGGCGACAAACAAATGACAATAATTGTTATTCTGAAACTTAACATTTTTAAACATTTGGTTTATGCAAATAAAGTTGTAAATAAGTGTTGCAAAATGCGTTTAAATGCATGTTGTTGTTGTTGTTGTTGTTTTAAATATGTAGCCGTTTTTCATTGTATTACATGATTTAAATATGTATTGGTATATAATCTTTCTTTTGTAGTCTGCATGAAGCAGTCTTTGACGTTTGAAAAAAAAATATGAAAGTTGAAAACACTTAACACGAAAGCACATGGATAAAATTAGCGAATGAATCTGCCTCTTATGGGGAAATTACACCTCGGAGAAAGAAAAAACAACTGAAGAAATGGATGGGAAATTGGATGAAGATGACGATAATAATAATAATAATAATAATAATAATAATAATAATAAAAATAATAATAATAATAATTATAATAATAATGATAAAATAATAATAATAATAATAATAATAATAATAATAATAATAATAATAATAATAATAATAATACTAACAATAATAAAAAAATAAAACTAATGATGATGTTGGTAGTGATGATGATGATGATGATGATGATGATGATGATGATGATGATGATGATGATGATGATGATGATGATGATGATGATAATTATGATGATGCTGATGTGATGATGATGATGATGATGATGATGATGATGATGATGATGATGATGATGATGATGATGGTGATGATGGTGATGATGATCCATCTGAATATAGGCTGGAAAATACATATTAATTCTCTGACCATGCACTGAAATGAACATGAACATTGCGTAAAACCGTGTACATAAAGTCTAGCGGCCTAGCGGTGTATAGTTAGCGGCCTGGCGGTCTAGCTGCTTCAAGTGCCTAGCGGCCTAAAAGTGTTGCCTATCTCAAAACATTTTATATGAGTTATTTTCCAAAACAATGATAAATTAAATGTTATATTTATAAATCCACATCCTTTAGCGAATATCAGCATTTCCCCCTTTTGGGGAGCTGCTGGATTGAGTTTTTGGGAATTGTAGGCCACTAGGCCGCTGGAATGCTTGATCGACTTTTTGAAAAAAAAATCTTGGAACTAGGATGTCCCTTATTTGTTCCAAAATCTGATACATTTCACCTTTTCTACTTGTCAATGCATTTATCCCTCACACTCATTCAATTCGTTTTCACAACCAATCCTCGGGGCTGTTCAAGTGGCCTCGCCGAGCACTCACAAAATTAATATCCCACTCACGCAAAACACCTATGAATACGGATATACTTTCCACTCGAAAATATCTGGACCGTTATGTGATTACAGAGGATTAACTTTTTGAGTGTGAGTGAGAGTGGTTGTTCTGAATTCGGCCCATAGTTTAGCTCTTCATAACATGACGCGCGACTAAATGTCTAGAATATAGTGTAATTTTCATTTCAGTAAAGTAATGTTGTAAAATTCGTTGGATTTGCTCCATAGTATTCCATTATTGGATGCACAAAACTTTAATAAAGTTTCCATGAAATGGGATTAACACAAACTTGTAAAATGAATTTTACTTATACTTTTTTAAGGGAGCATTACTTTTGGCTCTATTCTAATTTCTTAAATTTTCTGAAATGTAAAAAAAAAAACGATTAGAAAACGGAAAAGGTTGGATGACCGTACTTGTTATAAAGGATGTATCATTAGGATATACTTATTGTTTGTTAATTTTTTAACCTTTTTATATGTTTTCTGTCTTCTATGTCTTCTGTATGCAGTTATATCTGGTTTTCCGAAAAGCGAAATGAAAACTATTAAAATTTGATAATCTAACTACCATCAACAATAATTGTATTTAATACAATAACCAACTAAATATATAATGTTATCTGGCAAATTTAGCAGAGCTTTGAGGTAAGAAAATAACACTCATACCATATTATTGACTATACTTAGCAAAAGAAAGCAGCAATGTAATTATGCAACAAAACATCTTATTGTATTATTTATTTCGTCATTTTCTTTATATTTCTGCTATCAAATGTATATGTATTTAGTGTCTCATAATAATAAAATGTTAATGACATAAGATATTTGACGTTAAATTTAACTAGAGTAACCCTAGATTTAATAATACAAATGGAATATACGTTATGTTATGTGACTGTGAAAGAACTTGTAATACAAAGAGGGGGCATCTCATGCTGTTTGCATATAACAGAAAATGTCAAAATAATATGTTGCGTAATCCTCATTTGAAATATAATTATATGATCATAGTAATGGTCCCTTTTATATAGCATGGCAATGTAATATAAGCTTCTGCTGATGTTGTTACAAAGATTTACTATGAGTCAATAAAATGAGCTTATAGGAAACTGTTCAACAAAAAAGGGTAGCCTAGTGTTGATGGTGTCTCTGAGGCCACGGTAGTTCGAGCAATGGGTTGTAGTTTTCGTGTTCGACATACGATGTACTCTCGTCGTAGCGCCTCGGAATAATACGGCCATTTCTGGTCAAGACTGACTTTACCTCATCTTGCCCTTTCAGTCAAATCGCTGTAGAAAGTTGTTGATTTAGATGTGTTAAGTCATCTTTTTTATTAAGAACAATAGGACGCGCCTTTCCAGTTTTCTCCATCTGCTGTATTAAAGGATCGTTTACTCAATATATTCACGATATTGTCCATTGATACTTGTATCGGTGTAAATACCATCTTGTCTACCATTAATATTACTTCTAGTAATCTCATCCTTAAACATGTATATTTAAAAAAAAAATTTACGCTTTTAGGTACACACATCTCCATCTTGATTATTGTGTTTTGAAAATGCACCTTTTACTCCGTTTGTACCTTCGCAACACATTTTAAATAACCCTGGCTATGTATTCAAACTTTTGCCAGCAGCATACATAATTTTGAAATGCAATCGTATCATAACAAAGTCAACATTCAGGAGTATAGTATAGAATAGTACGTTTGTCTTTACACCGGCTCGGTATTGAAATTGATCGATGGAGAAACGGTTATGCGCTACATATAATAATAAGAAGACGAATGCCATTTGCTATTTGAATGCATATTGTATAATTATATACGAGCTAAATATATCAAGCGATACTTTAAAGAAAGATCAAGTATGTCTATAACTAATAAGTTGTTAACATCTTATAATGCAAATGTTGTGAAGAAATTTGCTGTATTTATCTTTAATGCTTTTAAAATAAGAAAGACTCATACCAAAATCCAGGCCAATAAAGGCAGACCTAAATTACTATCATGCTGGTCAACGTAAATATACAACCAGTTTCATAAACGTGTTCAATCACTATTAAGGTTTTAAACATAATATTATTTTCAGATTGGTATACTTAATTTAGATAAAAAAATATGATATGTCTATTTGTTAATTCATTTCTATGCTCGCCAAACATTTTACTTACGGTCATATACATTTGGTCATGGGCAATTTCTTCTGAATCGAACATGTATGTAAAAGCGTAAATAATTTCAATCATATATAAAAACAGAAATAATTCATTATTGATTTAGTAAGAATATTATATTGAATTACACAGTTGTTAACATTGCAATATAAATAAACTTATGTATAAATATGCTCCGCCAAAAATGTATATGCCATTGTATTACATAAGTTTAATCTAGGGTCATATTGGCCTATTTCAAACATGTATTGTTGTATTGAATGTATTTTGAATAAACTTTACTCTTCTTCTTCTTCTTAATACTTCTATACACTTTGCTGTTGATTTTATTGTTTCTTTCAATTGCAACTGGTATCAGACTATATCTCCTTTTCCTAAGTATTTAAGTTATATTTTTTAAGGATTTAAGAACTTAACTATTTGGTGGTGCGATGGTTTTTAGTTCATCCATATTCCTTTAAGTACATTCTGTATTTTCTTTTATATTTTCATTTCTTCATTTTTCTAATAGTTTTACTATTTCTCCAATCTATATTAATACATACATTTTCTCCATATCCATTTAGTTTATCTCTCTCTATATATATTCAAGTGGCAAAACGTCATCAGCTTATTTTTTAAGTTCTAATATTGAAGTAAAAACTGATTTAATAATTTCTTTTTCAGAATATCTCTTTGCATTGTCATTTTATGTGCGTTTGAATGAAAATGTTTAAATTTCTATATTGGGCTTTAAGTAATGCTTTTTTCTTCAATGTGAGTTTTATTTCGCGAAACAGTAATTTCTGCGGGAATGGCATCAGTACCTGCTTAAACAACTGGTGCAGCTTGTACTAAAGCCATATCTTATATCTATTTCTATATGCTGCAACTAATTTTGTTGAATGAGTTAAAAGCTGTCCTAAATTTCCTATTTTAAACTATATCATTATATTATTTATATTTAAATACAAGTTAACCCAAAACGTGTGCACCAAATAAGCAACTGTAAAAGGCAAAGGGAATAAACCGTAGTAGTATATATATATATTATATGTTAATATTTATTATATGTTATATGATCGTCGTTGGGGGGATTTGACTTATTTGGAGTTTAATTTTGTTGAGTATTGCGAGATAGATTTTTAATTGACAAAATCATAACATGGCTATGTACAAAATAATTGAAAAAGTCCATGCATAGAAGATTCATTTAAATCTACTTTCTCGCAACGCTATATTCTAGACAAGCTCCAAATTGGCCAAACTGCGCTAGGACGAATATACTCCATACAATCGGCACTGGTCACCTGCGACCTTAACTTCAAATGAGCGATTCGAAGTCTCGAAGCGAAGAATTCTAGGTCCCCTTTGACTTAAACTGCAAAAGGGAGGTTTGACACATTAAGTGGTAGGGCACGGGTCACATGCAACTGTATCGACATAAAAGGTAAATGGACGCCTGCAACCTTAGTGATTTATGCTACATGCAATTTCTACCGGTGACACGCGTTCAGTCGCCCTTTAAAGTGAAAGTTGCAGTTGACCTTTGAGGTAATTGGACGTCTGCAACTGTAGGGATGTATGCTACCTGCAACCTCAAGCAGATCAAAAAAGAAGAGAAAGTTGCAAGTGGCCTTTGAAGTGCGTCCTCAACCCAAACTTGAAATGAGTTTTCATATCCTCAAACCACAGAACCATAGGTCACATGCAATCTCCACTGGAAAGTGGTCGGTTGGCACCTTGAACCGCAGCGCTACTAGTCACCTGCGGCATCCACTGGAAATGGGCATTTGTAGGCATGCAATCGCAGGGCCACAGTTCACATTCGACATCAAATAAGAAAGGGTGAAATGGCGCCTACAAAAACAGGGCCATTGGTCACCTGCGACCTCATCTGTAAAAAATGTTGTTCGCCGCCTCGAACAGGAGGACCATAGGTCGTCTGCGGCCTCCTCTGAAAAAGGGTAATTTAGGCGGGTGTAACCGCAGGGATATATGACAACCAGCGTCTTCTCTGGAAAAGGGCTTTCTGACGCCTGCGACCGTACGGCTAAAGGTCACCTGCGGCCTCCCTCCGAAAAGTTTAATTAGACGGCTGTCACCGCCGGGATATAGGTCACCTGCTGCCTTCACTTGAAAAGGATAATGTAAAGTTTGCAACCGCAGGGCACATGTCACCTTCGACTTCAATTATAAATGGGTTGCACGCTGCCTCCAACCGCAGGGCCATTAGTGCAGCCTCCACTTGAAAATGGTTTTCGACGCATGCAACTGCAATGCTATAGGCCATATGCAGCCTACCTTGGAAAAGTTTTTTTGACGTCGGCAACTTCAGGGCTTAAGGTCACCTGTGGCGTCAACTAGAAATGGGCATTCATATGCATGCAATCACATTGGTTGTTCGCCCACTTAAACATCAGGCCCATAAGGCATCCACAGGAAAAGTGTATTTTTACGCCTGCAACTCTATAGATCACCTGTAACCTCTGCCTAAAAAGTGGTATTTGACGCATGCAACCGCAAGTCTTTGGTTCACTAGAAGCCGCCAGTTGGAAAGGGTGGATCGTGGCTTTGAACAGCAGGGGGACTGGTCGCCTGCGGCCTCAAGTGTAAAAAGGGAGATTCGACGCTTACCTTACCTAGCTTACCTTTGACTTTCACGAAAAAAGGGCGTTTTGACGCCTCGAGTGGCAGTGCATGTCAAATGTGACTTCACTGGAAGAGGGTAAATTGACGCGTGTAACCGTAGGGATGTATGTAACATGTAACTTCTACCGGCGACACAGTCCAGTCGCTCTTAAAAGTTGAAGTGTCAGGTGACGTATTAGGTAAATGGACGCCTTCATCCGATGGTATGTATGTTAAATGCACACTCGCCCTTAACAGAGCAGGTTTCAGGGGACCTTTTATGTCAAGTGCGACCTTTACTGGAATCGGGGAATCTAGCGCTTTCAACCGTAAACTGGGAAAAGGGGCCGCCTATAACAGGATGGCCATAGGTCATTTGCGGTTTCCACTGGAAAATATTTTTTTGTTTTTTGACACCAGCATCGCAGGGCTAAAGGTCACCTGCGGCCTCCACTTGAATAGGACATTCGTAGTCATGCAATCGCAGGACCACTAATCAACTGCGGCCCAAACTGTGAAAGGATGGATAGTCGCTCTCAAATTGGAAAAATGTTGTTAGCCGCTTCGATCCGCAGGGTCACTTGCGGCCTCCACTGGAAAAGTTATTTTGATGCCTGCAGCTGCAGGGTTATAGTTTTACTGTGGCCTCTACTGAAAATGGGCATTCGTAGGCATGCAATCGCATGGCCACTGGTCACGTACGACTTAAACTAAAAACGGGAAAAACGACGCCCAGAACAGCAGCGCAACATGTTCACCTGCGCCCTCCACTGGAAAAAGTTGTTCGCCGCATCGAAACGCAGGGATATAGATCACTTACGGACTCCACCGGAAAAGGTTAGACACGTGTAACCGCAGGGTAAAAAGGTCACCTACGACCTCCTCTGAAAAAGGGTAATTGGACGGCTGAAACCGCAAGGATATGGGTCACCTGCGGCCTGCACTTGAAATGAGCTGTTTGCCGCCTCCTTCTGTAGGACAATAGGTCACCAGCGGCGTCCACTTGAAAATATTATATGAAGCCTGCTTTAGCTGGGCCACTGGTCATCTGCATCCTAAACTTAAAAATTGGTTATTCGCAACCTCAAACCGAAGGACCATAAGTCACCTGTACTGTCCACTGCAAAAGGGGTGTTTGATGCCTGCATATCATATCAAGAACATCAAGGACACTGGTCACCAGCAGCATCCACTGGAAAAAATGTTGTTCGCCGCCATGAGCAGCAGGGCCATAGGTCACCTGTGGCCTCCTTTGGAAAATGATTGATCGAAGACTTCAGCTGAGGGGCCACTGGTCAGCTGCGATCTCATCTTGACATTGTATGTTCGCCACCTCTAACCTAAGGGTTAGGGTTAGCAGTAAAGTTTTTTTTGACGCACTGGTCACCTGTGACCTCAACTGAGAAATGGTAGATCCACACCGCTAAAAGCAATGCCACTGGTCACATTTGGCCTCAATTGGAAAATGGTCGTTTGCCGTCACGAAATGTATGCTCATATTCACCTGCGGAAAAGTTTTTTACGCCCACAATTGCAAAGCTGTTGGTCACCTGCAACACCAACTAGAAAATTGCAATTGTGCACCTGAATTTTCCGGGCCACCGGTCACCTTTTACCGGAACTGGGAAAGGATGGATCGACGCAAGGATTCGAAGGGCTATTGGTCTCCTATGGCCTCCACTAGAAAAGAGTTATTTGCATATACAACAGTAGGGCCATTGGTCCGCTGTGTCATCAACAGGAAATGCTTGGATCGACGCCTCAAACCACAGAGCCATTAGTCGTCTGCGGACATTTGAAAATTATAGTATGACGTGTAGAACCATAGGGCTAGAGGTCATCTATCGCCTCCATTGAAAAAGGGATATTTAACACCTCGAGCTGCAGGACACACGTACGCCTTCGACTTCCACTGTTTAAGTGTACTGTATTGGACACCTGCAACCGCGGGAATAAAGGTCAAATATGAACATCCAATGGAAAAGAACAATCTTACGTCTGCGTCCGCAGGACCACTGGTTACCTGCGACCGCAACTGGAAAGACTTCCAGGCTTCCTTTGTAGAAAGTAATTAAACGGCAGTTAAAAGGGTAAACGTACGTATCTTCAGGTTTAAATAGATACTGCCCAGTTTCGATTCTAAAATATAATATAACAGTGCATAACTGTGCCAAAGTTCTATCTGCTTGAACATTGTCTACGTTCTTAATTTCGGAATAGATTTAACCTTGACCAAATGTGTATGCAATGGTTCCGCACAAGATGTTGTAAATTCGAGAGATCACCAGGTGTTAGCCATATGTGTGTCATAATCTCATTTACCTCGCTTTAGCAATTACAAGAAAACCTGTAATAGTCCATTTCAAACATCTGGGCACACAGTCTGTCTCTGTCCTTAAGCACGAGTCTGTTACAGTGGCATAGCATGTTGATCCATCGGTGGTAACGGGTAGGGTTCCGTCCTGTGTCGCTAGTAAGCGCGGGGCGAATCTATGTACACGAAGGTCGTATCTCATTGCGCAATTGTTGTATGTATCTTTGTCTGAGGGTTGCAACTGCTTGAATCCCGAGACTGAGCTACATAAATCAACGACAGGTACAACACAAGAATTCTACGTCTCATATGGTTTGAAGCCAAGGTCTTTCACTTGGTTATGCACTTTGTTGATAAAACTTCCTAGACCTCTACTGGGCCCTTATATGGAATTGATATATTTAGATATATTTTTCATTTTCTCCATATTTATCATTCTATGATGTTTTACGGATATAAAAAATGATAATGAAATAATTTTCCAAATATCTTTTTTTCACGACCGCGAGGAGCAGAGCGCTGAGATTGATTAATTTATGAATTGCATGACTGAAAGTAATAAATCTGTTTGTTGCATTATCTTGTTGAAGCTATTAGAGAAAGTAAATGAATGTATAACGTAACAATGCCAAATAAATAATAATATTGTTATCATTTTACCCCATCCTGTGGCGCAGCTCGCTGATATTTAAGAAATAAAAACATAAATTGTATAATTGCACTTAATCAAGTTGTTTGTCGGTTTATCTATTTGAAACTTACATGCTTTAACAACCACCCCAAATCAGAAAGCCGGAAAAGTTTTTTGCTACGTTTGGTTTTGATACGACTTACGTTCGTGCAGACCTTGTCCTGCCTTGCTAAAATCAACAAAAACTTTTCCACGTTATCAAAGTCTACGTTAACGAAAAAAATCTATTCATTTGGTTCTTTTTTGATCTGTAAATTGTGTTTAAAAAGTGTTATATTCTATCCGGATAATCATATATACAACTGGTATCCTAATTGCATCGCAAATAAATTCGCTTTAAAAAGCTTGGGTTACCGTTAAAGGTATCTTATTTCCAACTCTTTCAATAACACTCAAATTGCATTGATGTTTACATTCAAATACCAGTGTGCTTAACTAAGTATTGAAAATAGTTTTTGAACGTTTATAATTATGCCGTTGTAAACATTAAATCTGCTGTTATCTTTCAGTCGTTTATTGTGTTAATAATATGAACGGATATAAACACTCACGAGCGGTTGGTAAGTTTAACACACACACTTTAATAACTGATAGATACAAACTGTTTCGATATAAATGTGTAATTTCAGTTTCTTTGGTGCTTGGTTATTATTTGAGTTTAAACTGGACCATACGTTGCAAATCTATAAAGTACGTTGGTTATTTCATTACAGACAGTATACATGGGTCAGAGCACCACCCTTCATGCATCTCAGCAGACTGACGACCTTAGTCGTGTGATGTTCATATTTCAGCTCCTTCAGAGCGGCTTGATATTCACGGCCCTCGTGGCCGGTGCCATCAGTATCGGTCATCTAGTCTTAATACGCCGGAAATACTGCCGAAATACCACGACGCTGTTCGCAATGGTGCTCTCAGGATATTTGCATCTGATCGCGAGCGTGTACATGTTGACAATTGCCGAAAATTACATGATAAGACGCGTAAAACAGGGGCCCCCGAGCGTCGGCTCGTGCTTAGATTACTCGATGAGGGCGGCGTTTGCAAACGGGGTGGTGCTCGTGTTTATCGTGCATAATGTTTTTGTTCAGAACTTTAAATGGTCGATGTCTACGTGTCTAGCATACGCAGGCACACTTGGTTGCATCATCACAGGAAGTTTTTCCGTAATCAAGATTGTGTCGCACAATAGCCCACTTCCAGTTGCACAACATTCGCTTGTGACGCTTGGAACGTAAGGAAGTCAGCACTTTGACGTATTCTTGTCCGTCTGTCAAAAAAACGTTTACGAGGAAAGATGGGCTATTCTGGTGGAATATTTAGTGATAAACGTACCCGTCATGGTCACCGTGCTGGTTGCTCTTTGCAGGAACAGGACAAAACAAACGGGTATGATAACTTGTATAAATTAATTTGAATTATTATTTTATTATTTATCTTGAAAAAAAAATGAACTGAAAGTGTTCTAGTGGACTTGTCCCCCCATTGTTGACACATAAATAACATTTGATTAGTCTGCCTGGATAAAAGTAGTTGTTTACTTCCAAATACTATATACATTTGTCACATTTCTGAGTCTCCTAATTATCACATTATGTTAGGCTGACTCCGTAACGTATTGTTGGATCTCGAAATACTTATAAATGTAACTGAATGTCTTTCTGTTTTTTTCTTTGCAGAAGTCACCATCACAGAGCTAAAGATTCTCTCAAACAAGGAGTGCAACGTTTCAGTGTTTAACTGTAATTGTGTTAAATTGAACTCAGCCATGGTTGCCGTTCTTTTATACATTACTATTGTCTTACTCATAGTACGGCCAGGATACATTCTGTATGCGCACGCAACTTCGGGTTACTTCTGGGACATATTGCCAAGTTTGTTACAGACAGTAATTTTCACTTTTATTTGCTCAGAATATATTGGAAAGGTCCTCATTCGACCACAATATTGGAATAATGAGGTGAAATCAAACGGCTATCGTGATTGTAAACATAAGAGCAACCCTCTTATGCAGGTTTGATTTAAACCCCCAGTAAATTTACATTTTACTGACCGTTCCAAGGCGGTACCTAACAATCCTTGATAAACATGCCTAGTTTTTTTTATATATAGCATGTATGCACTGTGCTGTTGGTGGAGTATTGCTCTGTTCTTCCATGATTCTTGTTTGTGATTTTTTGTTTTTTGTGTTCTATGTTTTTGGCGTTTACACAGTGCCATTAAACCGAGTTTATGTTTAAACTTTTTGCTACTGAGCTTGTTTCTGTAGATTTTCACATAAGTATTGATAAGCTGTAAATTTTTGTGGACAGGTTCTTTAGAGATGTGTTGTTTAAAAGTAAAGACACACTTGCTTGGAATGGGAAATCCATAGTTATGTTTCCACAAAACTGTGATACTATGCTCAAATATGTGTGTAGCACTTTTGTAACTGGGTCAATAATTAGCACATAAACGTATCATATTGACGGAGTTAAAGTCGAAATATTGTCAAATATTAACACTTGGTGTCATCTTCGTTCGTTTTATTAAAATGTTACTTATGGCCAGAAACAACATGGCAAGATGGAACTTGGGACAAAATTATGCTAAGTATGTCGGGAAGCTTATGCGTAGCCTAATATTCATAAACTTGAGCTCTTCGATGCGGACAGAAAAATGAATTTCGTCTTTTAAGACACTATAATGTGGGCAAAGTCTTTGTTCTAAAATTGTATTATTCCACCAACCAACTTCTATAATTAACCGATGCGACGATAATCCTTATTGGCTTAAAGCAATTCTGAATTTCTGTACATTAACACACTTAAGATAGGGTTTTAATTCAAAATCAGAAATGTTTCTATAAAATAAAGCTCTTGAGGAGTCTGACAATCTGCTGTTTAAATTTTGAAAATAAACGTCTCATATTCTTTGCTTCAAAAATGACACAAAACTAGAAATATCACCAACATCTTGTGCAAGCCAGACGTGATAAACCCCATATTACTCAATATTGTTTTAACATGGACTGCCCAGTTTGGAAATTTTACAACATCATTTATCATTACATTATAGATGGTTCTTACATATTAATCATTCGGCATACTTAAAACTTTAAGCCAGTACTTAATAATATTTATAATGCATTGCGACATTAGATATAATCTGCCCGTCTCTGCATATACAAAGTTATTTTGTGTTGTTGTTTTAACCGAAAGTACATATTTTATGAATTGGGTGTGTATCCTTTTAATTGACAATCGTTTTGAAAATCCCCAAACTTCTGAAGCATATAATAGGATATGTCTAATGAGTTTGTCAAAAAGTTCCAATTTATGTTCAGGTGTTATATTAGTAAATTTGTTCAAATATTTTCTTAATTTAAAAATTGCTCTATGTGCCTTACCAGATAACGTTTTGATAGCATATATAAGTGAACCCCCTGAGCTTAAGACTATACCTAAATATGTAAATTTGTTAACAACCTCCAATGGTGATCCCTGATAGATTGAAACTGAAGATTTGAAGGTAATCTATCCCCTTTCTTAAAAACCAATATCTTTGTTTTGCATTTATTGACCTTAAGTTTCCATATGTAACAATATTCCTCTAAAATATTAATATTCGCTTGCAGTTTTGCTGCTGAATTAGCAAAAAATACAATATCGTCATCATATAAGAGTAAAAAGAACAATCCTGTGTCGACCCCTTTGGCCCCTTTGAGATATAATACTTCCTGTAGAGCGTTAATATACAATGAAAATAATAATGGCGATAGGCATTCGCCTTGACGTACACCTAAATGACTTTCAAACACTGCACCTAACTCGTTTTGGTGTTTAACTCTTGAATACATATGCTTATACATAGACTTTATAACTGAAAAGAGATTGCCCCGTAGTTCTAATATATATAGTTTATAACACATATTGTCTCGTACTATATAATCAAACGCTTTTGTAAAATCAACAAAAACACAAAATAACTGCTTGTTTTCATTAAGAACATGATTAATTCAATTTTGTAATACAAACATGTTATAAACGGTACTCATTTAAGCTCTGAATCCAGCTTGTGCCCCCGGCTATTAATAATATTTGTGAATATTTTTTCCACAAAACTTAATAATGGGATCCTCAAAATTTTCAAACTTCGTTTAGATTTCCCTTTTAATGTATTGGGACTATATAACCCTCAGTCCACTTTTCCGGAAAA
Source organism: Mya arenaria (assembly GCF_026914265.1). Taxonomy (NCBI): domain Eukaryota; kingdom Metazoa; phylum Mollusca; class Bivalvia; order Myida; family Myidae; genus Mya; species Mya arenaria. Next base: position 62,085,813 of record NC_069132.1, on the reverse strand, counting down.
TACCCGGTTATTAATAGTTTATTAAATAGCCTTATAAGAAAAGACGATAGTCTACGTTTATCATATATCAAAAAATCATTAAGTATCCTATCTGGACCAGCACTTTTGCCCAAATTCAAATTTGAAATACCTTTTAGAACGTTTTCCTCAGTGAATGGCAAATCTAATTCAGAAAACATTATCTTTAATTCATTTTGTAAAATAGTATTATTAAAGTATAATATGTCTTCGTCTGGCTGAAAAAAACCTTTCATTAAGATCATTAATTGCCTGAAAGTAAGCTGTAAACGATTGAAGAGATATAATTTTAGGAGTTTTATGTTTTTAGCATATTAATTGATCCGTCCGCTTATTCATATTAAGGTAGTTATAATAATTTTCGGCGTTTAAAGTACTTACATAATCTTCTTTCTTTGAATTACGCCACGAAAATGAATAATTAATATTAATATGTAAACGACTTTCGTTATTTTCTATTTTTTATGTATATTTGGTGACCGTTTTAATGCAAATTCAATTAAGCAGTGGTCTGTCAAAACATTCGGTCCATGAACATTGAAATTTACAAATTTAGTGAGCAAAACCTCATCTACAATGCAGTAATCTATGACACTTGACACATTTGCACCCACAGATGTAAAAGGGCAAATATTTATATTACCCCCTTCGCGCCCGTTTGCTATTCTAAGTCCTGTTTCAATAAAAAAATCAATATGCAATCGACCATTTGTATTAACAACATTATCTGCAGATGTTCATGGCAAATAATTATCAGTTGTATATTCCTAAGGTAAAAGGTTTTAATTTCTTAATGTGTAATTATCGTCTACTACAAAATCTTGCAAATGTACCACCTTTGAATTTAAATCTCCAAGTATCATAAACAAACAATTACTGTCATCATTTTTTTGCTTAATTGTGATAATATTTTGTTCAATAATAGCATCAATGTTATTTTCAACTTGAATGTTCCTGCTAGAATTAGAGGGTACAATATAACATAAACAAACAACTAAACTATCCCCTAAACATAGTAAAGCTTTATCAATTGAATCCATAAATGCGAGTCCCTGTGTGGCATCACTAAAGAGACATATTTGGCGTAATTTTGCCTTACATACAATAATAAACCACCAGAATTTCTCTTTGTACCAGCAATTTTCTCTAACCTATTTAAAATAAAACATTCAAAATCTTCGACATCGTAGTCACTACTTCCCCAACTTTCTGTGAAACAAATAATAGCATTGTCTTCAAATAATGTTCGAACTTCTTTGGATTTTAATTTGTCATTGTATTTTGTAACTAAACCTTGAAAGTTCATTAAAGCGAAACGTATGTCATTGATATTTACACATTTACTACAAATGTCCTATTTACTGGTCGTCTGTGTCGTTTGAGAGGAACTCTGGGTGTTGATTGTTCCATTATTCGCGGTCTTTCGTGGAGCTCGATTGCTGACTGACCGTGGCTTCCTCTGATTGGTCGATGGCTTCGTTCTCGATTTTGACCGACCACGTGCTTGAGCCTAAACAGCTGCTAAAGTTTGCGGGGGAGTGAACACGTGATCTGGGTCAGTGTTGTCAGGTAGATTTAGACTGGCACCCTGAACGTTATTTGTATTTTCACTCGCAGGAGTATGTTGGTTCGTTACCATAGTATTCTGTGACTGTGTGTGTGCGCTATTTACAACACTTGCAAATGTAGGCTGCGGTTCCCTGCGATCCAACGACGGAGAATCTCTGACTTACTGACGTTCACTTCCTGCCACTGTGGAAATTCATCAGAGATCAGCTGGTCATTCACATACAAAGCGGCCGTAAACTTTAACCATACACGGTTGTTTCTATTCTGCCTGTATGCATTCAGTTGGGTCCACAGGTGTTTCCTGGCTGCCCTTATATCCTCAGGGTAGTCTCTATAAACAGATATGCGTTTACCCGCTTATCGCTTTGCGTTACGCATAACTATGTTGACTTCAAACTTGTATTTGAATGTTACCAGAATGGGCCTCTTTTGAACTACATACGTCTCGTGATTAGTAAGTAAAGAAGGATGTGATAATTGAATAATATCCAATTGAAATAATGTTTAATTGTCGGTGTAATTTTTTATGTGTACATTTGAATTTGTAGTAAAAGCATAATGTCACTGTATTTAGATAAACTGTTATAACAACGATCGTGCATGCACATTTTGAATCATGTTTATGCGTTATTCATAGTATTTTTATGTGTTGAGTCATTTCTATCCCTAATATGTATCGTTTAAGAAAAATGCTTTTAATCGCATTAAGATTCTTTGTTCACTGTTTGCAGGCTATTGTCCACTACATAATTTCCCTATAGAAAAGTGTCCTACATTTGATTGACCGATTTGCACACGAAATAACACTGATTTATAATGTTACTAGACCGTCAATACCTTATAGGGGATGATAATCTAACATGTGTACCAAATATTAAACGGCATTAAAACAATCCTTAAAATTAGCAGAACGCAGACACTTTGTACTGAATATAGTAAAACCATAAAGCAACAAGACAACTATTGGTACGGTAAGTATTTTAGACACGACATTGTACTATCAGACGATTTGAGAAAAAGCAGTTCTTGGGTACATTTTCGGTTTGCATTTTAAAGGGAGCTCTGAATTACCGCACGCATTTATTGTTCATATATCATTGACTAAACCATTTAATTGCAATGCAAGGTCCTTTTCCTTTTAAGATTAGGCGTGCTTTGATGGTTCGTAAAATTGAAATAAATCCATGCGTTAAATATCTTTCTTTGGTAATGTTTTCACACATCATGTGTAAAATCTCATTTACACAAGTATCATTTTCAGACGCTGAATAGTCTACTACTCACTTGGCAAATGTTAATAATATATGTTTACCCGTAAAGGTTGTCACTATTCGCAATCAGCACAACCAAAAGGTTTCATAACCACATTGCAATTTACCCGGTGAAATATTAACAGCAAACATAAAAGCAAAGCTCATGCGTTATGTCCACAACTGGCAGAATACGCAACCACATCAACCATCTCGTTAGAACTTCACAGAGACGCATATCAAAACCATGCGTTGAAAACTGAAATGCCTTTTTTAAATATACTTTGGAAAACAATAAAGATGTTTGCTTTATAAGTGCTATTATTATATTTTTTATAATTTGAAACGAATTCGTAGTTATGTCACAGGTCTGTTGATATGAAGGAGTTACTCATAAATAACGCAGGAGTAACGCAGGAGTAACCAAGCGTAACTTGAAACTTAAATGGAAATTTTCGCTTAGTTTAATTCTTACCATACTATACTTCCTATTTCACTTGTGCTAACTTTAATATTGACCGGTAAATGTTCAATTTTGAAACATTGTTTTGCTTTTTCTGTATTTTTTCTACATTTTTCGTTCTACAATCTTGTTTTTTCCACCCACTTACCTTATTACACAAATGTGTAGAGATACATTAATATTTCGACTGCAGTTGTAAACAAGAACTATTTAAGGTCTAGATAAAGAACGCATGTTATAAATATAAAATGCAATTCAATATTCAATTATAAATAAAGTCGTTTCAGATAACGACACATCTGTAAGTTCAACCCACCCTGCGACTGTCTCAGCTCTCAATACTTCTACAATAATATTGGTCATTTCATCACTTAAGATTTTAAATCTGAAGAAAAAATATTTACTGAGGAAACTTTACAACCACAGTCCTTAATACTGAAATGATCTAAAGAGGGTGTGTGTTTTGCTATTTTTTGCTTTCTTATCTTTGTAGATTGTACTGTATTTTTTAAACATACTGATCAATTTATCAAGTAAATCAACAGGACAATTGCGTACAAGTTACAACATTGAAATGTTTATTTTCATTGCACACATAGGAGTGGAAATATCAACTTGAGAAAGTATTGTTTAAATGAAGGGTAGTTATTTTCCCCTTGACGAAATCTAAACTCATAACTTTTGGACAAGTAAATGTTACCAAAATGCTGCCCAAAATAATTTTTAATATTAAAAAATCCTTCTTTTCATACGTGTTCGTTAACTTGAAGTTCATTGGTCGATCATTTGCTTTCGTGCAATACAAATTACAGACGAAAACAACTGCTCAAACATGAATTCATAGTTTTATCGCATACCAATTTTATATATGGATACTTGGATAGAGTTCCATTATTTGTCCATATATTGACATCTATCATCCGCTTTTGGTTAAAGATTACAATGACGGATGAAAGAAAACTCATTAAACTTGCATATAACTCGATGATAACTGATCTACAAAATAACACTGTGGGAATCAATTTGGCAATTAAAGTTAGAAAGGTGTTAGAATCTATCGAGTTTGCTGAAGTTTGGCTTAACCAGGGTGTTTAAAATGCAGAATTTGTTTTACACACCTTTCAGATGAGGATTTGAGACTGTTTCAAGCAAGAATGGAAAAAAGATTAATGAGAATCACAAAAGACGTCAACATATATGCTATTTACAAATTTTGATTATCAGTCATGTTTAGACATCACACAAGCCAATAAATTCCGAACAGTATTTACACGACTAAGAGTAGCTTCACAAAGATTAGAGATAGTAAAGGGCAGATGGCAAACGCCTCACTCAATAACAAGAAATGACCGAGAATGTCAAATTTTGTAATACACTTGAAACTTGATACCATTTTCTCAGAGAATGTCCATTATACAATGAATTAAGACTTTTATACACGATGCGATATTTTGTTCTCAATCCAAACATCCAAAATTCAACGAACGTTCAACGTGATTCATTTTGAAAGTTGTTATACTGGAAATGTTTATATAATGTACATGTTTATGGTATATGTAACTCATGGACTGTAAGCTTATAGTTAATATAAGTCTAATTCTTATTCTGCACAAGGCCCGATTTTAGGCAAGTTGTGGTGCATATGCTTGTGAGGTAGTACCAATAGCTCGTTGGGGTGCTCGTGCATTATATTCTAGCTCTTTAAAAAGGTTTTATTTTAAATTTAAATAAATTACCAGACTCCTGTTGTCAACTGTGTATTAAATCGATGCGTATTAAAATTCACAAATACTCGTAAGGTCGCAATGTAAAATGGTGTGTTTATTACATAGCCAAACAACTGATATATTTAATTAGGAATATATGAAAAATGCATTTCAGTATACGGCAGTTCACCCAGCTAAAGTGTCCCTTGGACACAAACTTGGTTGCGGTAGGTACCGAATTTAAAATCCTCGACGCCGTTATACCGACTGCGTCATACCGACCGCGTCATACCGAACGACGCTGAAAAAGGTACTTTATTGACTGGCGTCAAGTTTTTATTGCTGAACAATTGCATCGGACACTTGTTTTCCGTGTATATATGCTTTACACTCAAGGAGTCTATTCGATAAGAGATGGGATATCGCATCCAGATCGGCTTGTATATCGTGCTGTTTATGGCAGCCGTTATCTAGATGTGACTTGACGTTGCGGTTACATTATGGTGTTTAAGGTCACTTTTAGTTTTGATGACACGTATGTCAATTCAAAAAGCAAACGAGACATTTCATAGATTACTTTAAAAATAAAATTAACAAGAGCATCAACTGTTGCTAAATACTAGGGCACCAAGCTGAATGTCGACCAAGTTTAGAGACGGGAACTGTAAATACGGTTTTGTTTTGCCAATTCGACTACTGTAGTGACTATGAAGCAATTGTGAATTATATTACTGTTCATTTGACGAAAGCAGTATGTTTTCATTGGTGTTTATCTCTTTGAATATTTGAAAAAATATGTAATGTAATCGCGCTAAAAATAGCATTTGTATACCATGTTATTATACTGAATGTTTGCTAAATTTTATTGCAATGATGCTATTGCATAATTTCAAAAACACGAAATACATCGCTTTGAAAATTATCTGTCTGTCACGAAAATTAACAATCACTCATACGCTTAACAAAACTATGTATTTCTTTATTTTTCTTCACTGCCAACTATGGATCTAATCCTACAATTATTTTTTAATCGTATGTTTTTGAGAGACAACTGGTCAATTCATAGCAAATTATTACACACATTTTTTCAATCCTCAAATGATAGAGTATCACGTTTTGTACTTTAAGCACTACAGGACTCAGCAATAAGCAAAAACGCCTTCAAGTATTTAAATATCTAAAGTCTTAAACTTATGATATAATTTGTTTTTACAAGAAACCATTCAACAAGAGAGAATGGAAGGGTTTTTCATTATTTTATTGAAATAAATCCAATAAAGAAGGCGCTGCCTTCCTTGTAAATAAGGAATCAAATGTTACATGTTAAAATTCTTATGAGCTAGTAACTTGTCGGCTAATTACCGTAAAGTGACACTCTTATTCAAAATCAATAGATACACATGTATAAGAAACATAAATTTTGAGTGATAAACCTTCAAGTTCTTACAAAATAATACATTTACGGAAACTAGTAATTACTGATAACAAAATTATAACCATGTATTTAATAGCTGAAAACGCAAACAAATATTAAATGATTGTTGAATGCTAATAAATTTACCGCGATCTACTATCGTCTCATTAGATAGCAATACCGTGTTTTCTGCACATTTTCTTTAAATTAAGCTCATTATCCTACATAAGCACCAATGTTTTCGACATGTGTTCATCCTTTTTGGTAATGTATTAAATGTGTTAAACCTTATTTTGGAGTAATAGTGCATCTTTAAACATAAAAGCTAATAATTAATATATTACTTTAGTTAATGTTTAAAGACTAAATGATGACCAAACAACGCTATTCGACAGATTAGAAATCTTTGTCGCTGACAATAATGAAAAAATAATATTAATTGGAGGTGACTTTAAAACTGTGCTTAACCCTTTGATTGACAAGAAGAATGGTAGGACAGAAACAAATAAAAAGAATGTCAAGCAACACTTAACAAAAAAATATCTAATTATAACTTGATTGATATTTGGCGCAAAACAATCTAAATTTACACCAATATACTTGGGATTCTAATACAAAACCAGCCATATTCTCTCGTCTAGATTATTTGCTCAGTTGTGATTACTTACGCAATACAATGCCTAAAAATTCCTTTAAAATCAACAACAGCATTATAAATGGCACTGAATATCAAAACCAGACAAATAGGGGAAATTATAGTAATAAACAGTAATTGTAACCCAAATACACTATGGGAACTAATCAAAGGGACTATAAGAAACATTTCAATCAATCAATTATACCAAGTTTTTATTTAAGGAATGAATTGCGGGGTTGATATCATTATCGGGGTATGACCGCAATTGGGCTGGTCTAAGTGTGTGGAGTCCGAAGGACTCCACGCGTACTTTGACCAGCCCAATTGAGTTCATATCCCTAATAATGACATCAACCCCGCTATTCATTACTTATATTTACACCAATAGTTCATTATTTAATATAAAAATTATCATAAAAATAATTCATTTCAGTTAAGAAAACCTTACAGTAATCATTTCTTACCCATTCTGTAAATCGAACGACCCGACTGTTACCGGAAACATTTTTTTTAAATGACGTCACAATAACGCGGGAAAAGATCAGCCACTTGAAATCACTTTTAAACGTTAAATTGAAACACTTATGGCAACAATATATTTAAGATATAATAAATTAACACTTTCTAAAATGTTGATTTATATTTACGGGACCTGCTGACATAATAATAACAATAATAAGATCAATAGTGTTCATGTATATTGTTATGCTATGAATATATATATATTTACACCTCAACTTCCATTCCTTAAATGAACTGCCTTTCGGCAATTGCGTTTATTAATCGATGAACCCAACATATATATATATATATATATATATATATATATATATATATATATATATATATATATATATATATATATATATATATATATATATATATATATATATATATATATATATATATATATATATATATATATATATAGTATAGTATGTATGCACTGTGCTGCTTGTGGAGTTTTGTGCTGTTCTTCCATGTTTCTTGTTTGTGATTTTATGTTATATGTCTTTGGCGTTTACCCAGAGCAATTAAACCGGGTTTATGTTTAAACTTTTTGCTACTGAGCTTGTTTCTGTAGCTTTTTGCATACATATTCAACTAATGCTAACAAAGAAAAAGTAAAAGAAGAAAACGATCTAATCGGAAGAATAAAAAAACTACAAGAAAACACAAAATTAAGTAATAATGACAATTAGACAGAAATAAGTGTTCTTTAACAAGAATTAGATATGAAAATAACAGAAAATGTTAACTGAATGATATTATGGTAAAACAATGAAAAAAAATAGTAAATACTTTGCTAGTTTTGAAATACGCCACTTTGAACAAAAAACAATTACTAAACTTAAATAGAACCAAACCATTTCGACAAACATTAAAGATATAAAATATATCTTAAACGAGCAACGAACTTTTTATGAAAGTTTATACAGAAAACAAGTACAAACTAACAGTGATATTAACTTTTTTGATGTTCCTTCAACACAATTAAGCAACGAAGAGGTGAATGTTTACTAACAGAATCCAAATGTGCATATTCTCTTAAAGAAATGAAACTAAATGAATGCCTTGGTTCAGATGGGTTAACAGTAGAATATTTGATGTATTTTTGAATATCTTAAAAGAATATTTCGTTAAATCAATCAATTTCTCATTCCAAAACCAATCTCCTTACTGTATTACAAAAAAGTTATAGTTTCCCTTATACCTAAGTCAGGTTAGGACCTCGAAATATTTTCAAAGTCTGCTTCACACAGATTGTAAAACTGCAACTAAGGCAAATGCAAACAGAATTAAGAAAATGCTCACTACATTAATATCACCAAATCAAACTGGATTCATCAAAAGAAGGTTTATTGGTGAACATATAAGGTTAATACAAGAAGTCATTGAACATCTGAATAATTGTAATAAGGCAGGGTTACTAATATTCGTCGATTTTGACAAAGCTCTTGATAGCATTGATCACAATTTCATAAATAAATGTTTAAATAATTTAATCAGTATTTTGGAGATGAACTTATTAAATGGATTAAGCTGTTTTATACTCATATTAGAGGAACCATTCTAAATAATGGTCACCTTTCTAACAGTTTTGCAATGAAACGAGGTGTACGACAAGGGTGTCCACGGTCTTCATTTATTTTTCCTTGATGTATCGAACTATTTTCATGTTATATTTACTCTTGTCCTGAAATTGAAGGAATTAAAGTAAAAAATATTTGCCGACGATGCTACAATTTTTAACAATTAGTGAATTATCATATACAAAACAAATATATTCAATCCAGGTGCAACATCATGTTTAAAAATCATTTACTCGAAGACGTCCAAGAAGCCAGTTTAAAATAGAATAAAATAAATTTCAGTGAAAGAAGTTGATTCACCTGAACCTTCAGATCAGCAAGAACACTAGGATTTATATTTTGATAAGTCATCTTTTTCAACCAATAATATTATACCTAGAATACAGGAGCTGGAGGTAAGAAAATAAGATCAAATAGATTATCAAAACAATGGGTTTCCGGAACCTTTTTTCAACATATGTTTTTAGATATAAAATACGATAACTATGTATATAGATTACTTTTCATGTTGAATCGAGACAACAGTCCTGTACATGAGGTCAACAGTCAGAAGGCTGTTGTATTTCATATCCGAATAGTTCGTCCGAAAATTGGTGATGTTCTTTTAAAGATTCCAATAGTACTTGAGTCCGTAGTTATCAGCAAGTACACAAGTACGCTACACTTTATTAATCCAAGTGCCAAACTGTGTAAATGCATGATTTAGGAGTGATATCAAACAAAAACAATTTGGATGTACTTCTAATTGATGTATTTTGTATTTCCTGGTGGTTGTAGTGATCTTTGACAGTCCCGGTGTACTTCGCAATTTTCATTCCTTAGCAACTTATTAAATGGAGCTTACCCAATTATTGTTTTAATCCAATGGAACACTCAAACTCTTCAAATGAATAAGTTTACCCTCGAGTATAAATTTAAGTGTTTACCTTCGTCTCAGCCGAAATCGAGTGCTCGCGATTCGTCTGCGCTGATTAACTCCCCAGCCGTTACCGGGAGACGACAATATCTTCCCAGACATCGGCTAAGGTCAATCTTGCCGGAAACGTCCTCCCAATCCTATTTTTGCCTCTTGTCATGAAAATAACGCCGAACGCTGCCGTCATATTTGCGATTCTTAAGAGAGGTTAGGTGCTCCCGTAAAGTTACTACCAGATTGGAACACAGTTTACGCCCAAAACGGAGTTACGTCAGAAAGTTACGATCTTAAACCTTACGATCTTTATTGAAATGGGGTAAGTAAGTAGACTTTAATGCACTAATATATATTTGACTCAGTCTTTTAGAATGCATTCTTATCGTATATCCCTTTCGTAAACATATTATATTAAAAAAGTATCATTAGAAGACTGAAAACAAACTTGATAAAAACAAAGTCTTTCATGAGGGATGATTAATTCATGATTATAAATCTAACCGAAAAAAAACGAAATGAAATCCGTAAAGGCTTAACTATCCAAAATTATATTATTGTATTAAACAACGGAATGTATTTAAATCAAATCTCCAGCATGGCCATTGGTTCTGAAAAAAAATGAAATTTAATTAATTTATCTTTTATTTAATGGTATAACACCATTGACAAATTTTCACTTCACTTCTTGGACTAAAATAAATAAATCATTCATAGTATCTAAAATGACCTAGACATCTGTAATTTTAACATATTTGGGTTTAAAAAAATAATATTTATATAAAATGTATCACGATAGAGCTTAGTGAAAAGGTTAAACCGTTTCAAAAACTACAAACATATAACAATCCTTTCACGTGTCAACATAAATTCTCTAGCACAATTTACCAGTCACTTAGTATCTTAAGACAATCTATTGACACTATAATTTTATGTTTTGCAAGTACATAAGCGCACATGGTTGTATTATCTAATGAGGTCCAGAACAATGATTCAATCAAGAGTGAAAGACAATCTTACAAATTGAAGATAACACACACACATGGTCATTAGCAATTTTTGCCACCTCTTTTGTTTGGCCTTTTCCACTTATTTTAATCTGTGTAACGTTTTTTTATTTTTTTCTGTTCAGTATACTTAGTTTTTTGAGCAGCACTTGTCCCCTTTATAGATGAATTCAATATATTGGTACATATATGGTCACACTCGAGAGGTTAAGAGTTGATGTTCATGTTAATTGTCATGTATTGTCCATATAAGCATTAATAACTAAGTCACTTTTTAAATAAAATCTAATAGACTACATCGGAAATTCATGAAGAATCATTTTTTTTTTACTAACTCAGCTTCATAGAACCATTTAAGTCCTATTAGTCCATTTCAAATTCATATCTTTTTCTGAGAAAAAACAACTGCATGTTACAAATAGGGGAGATAACCGGTGAATAAAATCGGAGTAGATTTCTGTCGAACTAAAATGGCTGGTCCGAGTAATTCTGGACTATTTGGATCAGAGGAGACTGCCACTAACGGGAGAGAGTTTAAAATGGAACCGACTTCAGCTATTAAAGTACACAAGACTTAGTAAGACAGGTTTTAAGCAGAAACTTATAACAACATGGAATTAAAAATATTTCTGATAATCCCTATCATCCATTCCCAGACGCCTCCCATTTGGGGGGAATGTGGAGGATTGAACAACCGCAGACAACCTTTTTCAGAAATAAAATTCTTGAAAGTAACATCTTCAACACAGGCATGATCAATTTCTGAAGACAACTCGTTCATTGCCCACACAAAACTTCTCCCTCTATCGGACCTACCTCTGATTGCAATCAATCTACGCATTGCATTTATGAAAGAAGAAGCACTCATGAACTCGACAACTTTTATATGCACAGCTCTAGTCACAAGGTATGTGAACATAATACCCCAACGTTTACTACAAGCATGACCTCCTCTCGTCCGACGAATCACGCTTTCCCAAGGTCCCAACGTATCTACACCAACATAAGAAAAGGGTGGACGTGGAGAAAGGCGATCTGACGGTATATCATTTTCGGGAGATCAAATTTCCCCTTTAATCGTTTATATGTAACACAAGATAATATGATGGAAGAAACCAAGTTCTTGGAACCACAATCTACAGACAAACAGACCGTAGCACTCCTTCGGTAATATTTCTCCCATGATGATTAACTTGATCATGAAAATGATACACTTACAGATTTGAAATATGATATTTTCCGGGAAGAATCACTGGATGTTTTCAAGGCTCGACAGGTTACCTTTTCTCAACCTACCACCCACCTTCAAAAACATCCGAATCAAGAAAGATATCGAGGTTAATAATATAACTATCCTTGTGAATTGGACTATTTTTTTCTGAATCCATCTAGCCTGACTTTGTTCTGTACATGCTGTACAATAAACGTTTCTGTGCTTATCTTGAAGTCAGGAGTTTGAGCACTAGGAGACATACACCTGCGATAAGAACAAGCCACATTTTTCAAGAGAGCAATAACAACGACTAGTCTGTTCCATCCAGAACTAAAGGAAACACTTTTAAGAACGAACCTCTTTGTTAACATCAGGATTTATCAAAGGAAAGCATTACGGTACATCTTCTTGTTCAACATTTTATAGAATTGGACCACGAAGCCATAAACTTTTCCTGAAGTCTCATAGTATCTTGTATTACAGTCCACTGGGTTACTTTCAGTTATGACACAAAACCAAATCTCAGATTCTGAGAATCCTGTCAACGCTATTGCCAACGTATATGTAAAATCAACGAGTCTTGTTTTGAGTGTATCCGTGAACAACCTTGCTCTCGGTGAAAAATGAGAAACTATTAAAGTGGACGGACACATTTATAGATACAATATCAAATACTTCTACATCCAAAATTGCCGCACAAAGTTACAATCTGGGAATTGTATGTCCACTTTTTGGAGCAACTTAACTTTTCCAAGAACAAAAGTATGAGACCAAGTACCATCATCTGACTTGGCAAACAAGTAGACAACTGCTTCAATAATATTTCTGAAGCATAAGAAATAACTTGTAGCTTCTTTCTCCTGGTAACACTCAGAGAAACAGGTAAGTACATCCGAGGTATTTCTATGTTCCATTGCGTCTTGTTGGTGTCCGAGAGAGGTTTATCCCAATCAGTCGTTTCTTGAATAAGCTCCTTGAGAATGAGTCTTCCTAGCACTACTACAGGAGCAAATAAGCCTAAGGGCTCAAATATGCTGTTGATTTCCGACAACACACTTTTCGAGTGAACGTTTTGTCTTCTGTCGAAACACAGAAAAGGTAGGTCATCTACTCAAAAGTCAACCTGTCTTTGGTTCTTTGCTAAGTCATGAACTGGTAAACTCCCAATGACATTTGCGCTGAAGACGGAGATTTAATTTTTTCATGAGGTCATTTCTAGTTTTGCTTATAAGGCATCAGTCCGCCATCTACATACAAATTGTCATAGACGAAAGTCTTAACATCATGAGAACTAACTTCTTTAAGGGCTAATAATTTGATGAATTCCGCATTAATAGCTTGGACGCTTTCTTGTTTTTCGTTTTCATAAACGGAACGTGTTGTATAAAAGCTATATAAGCAGTATAGTATTAGCGTAACACTGATTTGGTCTTCAGATGACATGACACATAAGTTGTGAACTGGAAATTACATTTCGAATCAGTAAATACCAGTCTTTCCAGTACACATTCATAGTTTACCCAACCCTATGGCTTCAAGATGGTGTATAAGTTAACTAGAAAAACTATAACATTAGTCATGATAATAGACAACTATGCTACTATGCAGTCAGAGTCTTTTTTTGCATATGCTGCATGGATGATTATTCTTTTGAATGCCTCTTCGTACTTTTTAAGTCTTTTATTTTTTCACATAAATCAAGTGTAAATAGGAAATATTTATCCTCTGCTCCGCCACTGATAAATACAGATATACTTCCTTTCAGTACACAGAGTACAGCAGAGTGCTCAACAATTTCAGTACACAGAGTACAGCAGAGTGCTCAACAATATAGTCAGTGTATAATGCAATGTGTCGCCTCTTGTTTTTACCTACTGGTAAAAAGGTTTTCCGATCTTTTGGAATGGCCAAATCTCTGAATTCTTGTTTGCGTGTTCAAACTGATGCTACTGTATCTGTCAAAAAGCTTAAAAGTGTTCACATTTGTTATGTTACTTGCTTTTGTAAAGACTGTCAACATGTTTCATAAATATTTCTGCTATGTTTCGAAAGATGTTCATAATTTGTAAAAAGGGACTGAACAAAAGCCATTCTACCGAATATCAATGTGTCTGCTTTGTGTATGTTAGTTATCTTATCTGGTAGATTCCCCTCTATAATAGTCATAAAGTCTGATTGTTTAGCCTTACACCATCTTCGCTAAATAGGCATGTTGGACTAGGCCTGTTTTCAAAAGGGGAATACGTGTTCTGTTGGTACTATTTGTAGGTATTTATCGCAAGAAGTCCTTGAAACATTGCTTCATTATTTATATTGTTTGTGCATTTCATTTGCATTTTTTCTTTTTTTCTGCCATTGTGTTCACTTTTCTTCTGGTCACTGAGAACATAAATAGCCCCTTACGTATACAGTTTCTGCTTTTATTGTCATATACATGTTCCAAAATTATTTTGATTCATACAAACATGGTGAAAGAAGCAAAGAGGTTTAATTGTGTAAACATTTGCTTGCTTAAGGTATCGAATTTCACGTCATTCAAGCTCTTTCTTTCTTTGATACTGAGTGTACGCTTTATAGTTTCAAGTAACAGAAAGGTTGTCGTTGAAACATGTTAACTATTTCGTTACTTATATTGTACACTTTTGTATACTTCAAAGTATTTTCGCGAAAACATTATACTGTTTTTGACTGCTTTCACTTTTTCCATTGGTGCAATCATATCACCGTTTTATTTTGTAACCGATTGTTCTGGTTTGTCAAAATGGACTACACAATAGCCAAGCTATATGTTCAAAATCCAATTGTTTATCCAAAGTTAGCTTTGTGAATTAACATAATTTCGATCAGTATGCAATTTTGTGACATTATTTTATGTGTAATATTTAAAAAAGAAATAAGATTTTTTATACACTAATTATTTTTGACCTTTACAAATTTATCAACATTCTCAATACAAGTTCTGTATCTTCAATCATTTGTAATAATTGAGACTTCATAACTTTCAACTATGTATTTGTTAGATTTTTCCCGAATAAATTAAATCAATATTTATTCACGACCGGACTGCACCTAGACCTAGTAAACTGTCCTAATCATGTTTCATTTATATAGTTTAAACGCATTTCTCACTAATATTTTCTGTTGTTTATTCATCAACTTTGATGATGGTTTTTCAGTTTGACTTTGGTATGTCAACTTGCCTAGATGCAAAATCCAAATTTGTGATATCATTCGACTTATATTTAGTATATAGCGATTTGCTTCCTCTCATATTAAGATCCTCGTAGAGATTTACTCGTATTGTGAAGGTTTAGGAAGGATGTTTCCAAATTAAAATAAAAACTCACTCGTTAACTTATGGTTCTTATTATGAAAAATGATCATTTTTACATTGTTCGACTTAAAATGCATATGGCAACTATTTGTAACGGGTTCTACCAATTCACTATGACGGAAGTAAATGATTCATTGGGAAGTGTGTTTATTATTAAATTAAATATGAAATAGATTTCTTTAAGTAGCATGTTTGGCATAAAGTATATCATTAAAATGTTTTATAATTAGCAACCTATAGGCTTGTTATAAAGTTGTTTAGCTTTGTCTTTTGGTTGATTTTATAACCAAATTAAACTATGCTACTTGTGTTAATATTCATATTTTATAAACCATACTTGGATTTGTTTTCTTTCTATTTAAAGACTGACTAAATCAGTTTCATTAATTTATCTGTTCCTCTGACGGTACCTTCACCCTTTTTACATTCTTGGACTCTGTCAAGGTAGTGTGTGGTTTCCCTGTGGGCCACTCACATTTTTCATATAGGTTTTTTCAATTTAAAACTTGATTATTGTAACTGAGATGTGAAAGTTTTCTAGTTTTTGATAATTAAAAATGAATTACTTGGAATTACTTTTTTAAACTGTGTTTAACAATATTTGACACTCTACAGAATTGTTTTAACATTACAACATAATGTTGCATTATAGCTTGCCTGAGCAGCTAGGTGTAGCTAGGCATTTGTTAGTTTCCTAGTTGTTTTGTTTTACTGTGTTATTTCCATTTGAATATAATTAATGAACTTAAATTCCTTGAATAGATTGTATAGAAAAATGAAAATCATCTCGGTTGTTTTTCACGCCCAACCTCCCTGCCTTTGCCCTGTGTCGAACCTGAGGGTTTTTGTAACCGCCCGTGCGGCTTACCACCACTCGTTGAGGTTCGGTTACATTTTGGCGCTGCGAGCCTGGTTAAGGTCAAGGGTTGCTTGGGTTGTGAAAACCTATTCCAGTTCCATTTAGGTTTAGGATATGATTATGTTTTAGATTTATTTAAAGGTTAAAAAATAGTGTACTAGGTAACTTCATTGAATATCATAGGGTGAATATTTCTCTTTCCGAATTTAATCATGTACAAGCACCCCGACACTTCATTTGAGCACGGCTTTACCAGTACGCCCGCGATGTATAGTAGTTCTTGTAATATGTTTACGTCTACGTCTACGTCTACCGCTCAGTTGAACCGACCGTGTACCACATACGCTCAGTCATTAACAGTCTTAGAACCCCGTCATGTTTCTTTTTCCCCGTCAGTAAGTGTGCCAGAATCTAGCGATTTAATTAACTTTGATCGCACGGATTGTATGTTTTCACAACCCGAAGTTGTAGATGTAGGAAAACTAAACACAACCCAGTTATTACAGGCTGCGCGGCGCGCATCAGATTTAGGCTTGGTTCCGGCTAATGTCGCTGTGCCGGAAATGTCCACATTTTCAAAGTTGCCTAAAGTTCATAAGATTTTCCTCCGCCAACTTTCGACGGCAAAGGGTCATGGGCTAATTTCATTGGCAGATTTGAGCGGGTAGCAAATTTCTATGGGTGGAATCCTGCTGAGAAGGATAGACTATCTTGTAATGTGTATGACCGATGATGCAGGTTTATTCATCGACCGATTAAGGCCATCGCAGTTATGCAACTTTGAACAACTCAAGGCAACTTTGAAATCCAGGTATGACGACCTAAAAACTCGCGTTTGATTCTGGCCTCCTTTCATAACAGATTTAGGCGTAGTCGAAGAAACCATCAGGCAATACGCACGCGATTTGCAGGATTTAATAGACACCGCGATACCCGGTGAGAATAGTGACGCAAAGATGTACATGCTTACTGGTCAATTTATGAGGGGTATAGGGAGTCGAGAGAGTACGGACTATCTTAATCTGAATGTGGACTACTCACGTGCTGATGTTTGGCAAAATCTAGTTGGAAAAGGCGGAAATATTTGAATCAGTCAAAGGGAGCGCTCTTCACATTAAACAACCACAAGCCAGTCAGTATAGTGTCTCAAGCTCTTATCAAAATTTAAGGACTGATGTTGCAAATGCGGTATCAAATGCTTCGTTCGAAGCCCTCCGTCCCATTTACAATTCAGAACAAAACTTGCACTTCCGGTCCACCTCAGCCACATGTACAGCCCTCTATGCAAAGTAATTTTGGAAAACACACTCAACAAAGTACAAATGCATCTAGATTTGGTTCAAGGGTGATCTGTTTCAAATGTCATGGTCAGGGTCATATTGCCCGAAACTGTCCGTCGAATCAGAATAGCTACCATTTAAACTTGTCTGTTTGAAGCTGCTAAAGCATCCAAATCATCAGCCAAACATCAGCTTGATAGGGTTAAAGATCACATGTCCACTCAAACATGTACATTAGAAAAGAGTGTTCCGCTATCTGATAGCAGAGTTAAATTGCCTAGCTCGTCGGTAATTGCGAAATGCGACAATGAATCTAAGCAAAAAGAACACGGCGGTTCCCTTTTTCAAATAATGTTATCAAAAGTTGATTGTCTTTGCCGCGCCAAAAACAGAACTCATGAAGTTGAAATTCAGAAAAGAAATCAGGGTTCAATTTTGAGACTTCCGGTACGAGTTCCGGTTTCTTACATCTAAAGAATCTAGCTGTACGGACTAGCGGTAGAAGCGGTGGCCTCTGTCATCGAAAAGGTCACGAATCTGGGGGGACGAACCAGTCCAGCACGGCAGCCGCGTACGCAGCGAACACTAAGTTCGTTAACGTGGAACCGTTTTCCATGTATCAATTGCGCGACAAAGTACCACCAGGTACCAGTGGCCCGTCTGCCGATGCTAGTACAGAGATGGTATAACCGATAAAATTAGTTCAATTAATTAATTAGATAAAGGACATAGTCGAACGCAGTACATACGGTATTCGCAATACTGTTAGTTCAAGATAATTTAAATATTATTTGCGCGTATGCAGAGAAAATTGTAACATATTTGAACTGGGAAACTTTTCATAAAAACATTGTGATTGTAAATGAGATACTGGAATGATCACGAATTCAGATTTATCGTAAAGGGATGAGACGATATTGTGTTTATTAACATTGCAAAGTGTGTATGTGGTGTCAGTTCGAGTTTGAGGTTGATTGTTGATTTCATTCTAAGTGTTTATTTCTTAAGAAACATTTCTTAAGTTGAGGGTGCTTGGTTAATGTTGTTATTTTTTTTATTGGATACGAATCCAACATCTTATGTTCATGCTCACATTTAAATTCGATAAATATAGTGGTGTTAGTTTAGGTAACAGTTTTCTGTAATCTTATCATTACAGTTTACAACACTAATGTGACGAGGTTATTATTTGTTTATTATGAGGCTATTGTTATATCCGTAGGAAATTAAAAGATGCCAGATTATATTTTGCCGTTATTTGTAGACTACGTCCTTATAATATATGCAATACTCGTGCTATGTTGTATTAGGCATATCTAGTGATATATTCCGTAATTACTTGATACCTATTGATTATGTTGTGTTTGGTATACGTTACTATGTGTTGTTGTTTTTTTGGTTCATAATTGTGTTGTCATACATGTCAGAGCTGTATGCTCTGATGAGATTTACAGTTGGAGATTATTTTAGACTGTGATATTCAATTGTTTGAGTCATTGTATTAGACTATGATATTGTTGAATGATTCTCAGATATATATTTATACTGCGACATTTGTGTTTCAGGGATTGCATTTTTTTTTGTTGAGATTATATGTGTTTGTTGTGGTCCACTTTGTGATGTTTGTTGTTGTGTATTGCAATGTAGTTAATGTTGTATTACAGTATTACGGATATATACATAATATTTATTGTTTATCATACTGCGTATGGAGTTATTGTCATATTATAATGCCGTGACGTCAATTATTTACATTATGGCCATATATAAATGTGTGATATCTGAATTCTAAGTCAGTAGTTTTGTTTATACATTTGTTACGTTTAAATCACAAGTTGTAAAAGGAATTTACACTTGTTATGTTTAATTTATAAATTGTTGTAAAATATGCAATCTATTTCAAGTCAGTTTCACGTTTCATTATTTTTTTTCACAAAAGTTTATTGTATAAACTTTTCTTGGTAGGATGGAGGAATGTAACGGGTTCTACCAATTCACTATGACGGAAGTAAATGATTCATTGGGAAGTGTGTTTATTATTAAATTAAATATGAAATAGATTTCTTTAAGTAGCATGTTTGGCATAAAGTATATCATTAAAATGTTTTATAATTAGCAACCTATAGGCTTGTTATAAAGTTGTTTAGCTTTGTCTTTTGGTTGATTTTATAACCAAATTAAACTATGCTACTTGTGTTAATATTCATATTTTATAAACCATACTTGGATTTGTTTTCTTTCTATTTAAAGACTGACTAAATCAGTTTCATTAATTTATCTGTCCTCTGACGGTAACTTCACCCTTTTTACATTCTTGGACTCTGTCAAGGTAGTGTGTGGTTTCCCTGTGGGCCACTCACATTTTTCATATAGGTTTTTTCAATTTAAAACTTGATTATTGTAACTGAGATGTGAAAGTTTTCTAGTTTTTGATAATTAAAAATGAATTACTTGGAATTTAGCTTTTTAAACTGTGTTTAACAATATTTGACACTCTACAGAATTGTTTTAACCTTACAACATAAAGTTGCATTATAGCTTGCCTGAGCAGCTAGGTGTAGCTAGGCATTTGTTAGTTTCATAGTTGTTTTGTTTTACTGTGTTATTTCCATTTGAATATAATTAATGAACTTAAATTCCTGAATAGATTGTATAGAAAAATGAAAACATCTCGGTTGTTTTTCACGCCCAACCTCCCTGCCTTTGCCCTGTGTCGAACCTGAGGGTTTTTGTAACCGCCCGTGCGGCTTACCACCACTCGTTGAGGTTCGGTTACAAAGGTTTGGTTGAATAGAAAACTGGGCTTGCCACTGTAGCTATGGCTGTCTTATTTAAAAAAAATAAAGTATAAAGTAAATCATATAACTATTTCAATCCTGTATACCCCATACAATAAGACACATCTAATAACAGACAATTATAAAGAAAATGACTCAATAATTTATATGGAAAAACTACAGAAACAAGCACAGTAGTCGAATGTTTAAACTAAAACCCCTTTAAATAGTTCAGAGTTATAAGCCAAACTTATATTATTCAAAATAGAAGGGAGTTCCCAAAAGTAACATTATCAGATACTATCCCCATAATAGCCAGTCACGAAAAACTTATTGCGATAAAAATCCATGATGAAATTCTAAAGTTTTGGTTCAAATTACAAAATAGATAATACCAGTTTTAATCAAATCTTGGTCTGAATAGAAATAAAATGAATTGAAGTGATAAATAATAAATGACGAATATACTTTTTCATAAAAAATATCAGTACCTGCCCAACCGACTATTAGCTTCGATCATATCCCTGGATTTTCTTTGCGTTTCCGTCCTATTCTTTTTAGGTTTGATTTTTTCTCAGATTTTCTCCAAAATCCTTACTTTAAATATAAGTATTAGCATCTTTAAATGCCATCTGATATATTGAAATACCAATGTGATATGTTATCTTTATATTAGAATCGATCGATATCTGTAAAAAAACACACAATATTAAATTCATTAAAACAATCAAAGAATGTCTGTTACTTGTGATGTAAATGCATTATTCGTAATAAATTGCAGTGGGTTTAAATTTGTAACCAAAGAGAGGGAAATATAAATCAAATGTTATAAACATTTGCCTACGAATTTGTATTTTGATAGTTAAGTGAAAAGTGAAAATTGATGTTGTGTTCACCAAACAATAACAACGGTTTTGGTTTTGTTTTATACAGATATTGCTTCTTCCCTTTGGAATTGTTACCGACAAAAATATAAATGTTTGTAAATATGTATTTCATTACGATTTTCAAAATTATGACAAAATAAATATTTTCATCAATGAATGTTATTACACATGCATCATACTTCCAATAACATCATATATGTATAGCCAGTTAGCAAATGAACATAACTATCCATCTAACTTGTTTGCCACTACAAACATTTTTGCAAATGTCATTCACCTCTGTTTTATACATATTAACATTTTCTTTGTTTTGACTAAAATGACATCTTTATAAGTTTGTAAAATGGAAACACAAATAGTAGCAAATAATGTTCGAGGTTTAGGTAACATAGACAAACGAAAAACGGTACTCAAAAGGATTATTAGTTATAAGAATGATATCATCATGTTACAAGAAATACATCGTTAAAAATTATCTATTTCAACCGTTTTTTTCAGTTGAGTTAGTACAAACAGTAAAGGAGTTTCAATTCGTACAAATCCAAAAGCTAATGTAGGCACACACACATATACTCAATTTTGGAAAGTGAAATCACAGTCTTCGACATTGAATTAAATCACCATACTTAAATAATATGGGCCTAATAAATACGAACCTATACTCTCTAATTCATACAAAACGTTCTGCTAAAAATGATAAAAAACCTTTATTATAAACAAACATACATCATAGTTTACAAACATTTGCCTAAGGTGTCAAATTTCACGTGTTTAACGTCTTCCATTGATATTAAATAGATGCCATAGATAAATCATATACACACTAAATGTAAAAGATATGGTGTTATCATGTAATGCTTATTTATGAAGTGTGAGTGGTGGCCACACATAAAACATAGAATTTTTTATATAGAAACAGATAAAAAAAAATGAAAAAAGACAAGACAAACAAAAAGTAATGCTTAAACCTAAAATTAAAAAAATAACCAAAAAACAACAATATTTATATACTACAAAAAGGTAGAAAGAAAAAAAGTTTGCACAAGACATTTTTGCTTAATGTATTTTACATGCCATTTCTGCTCATGCTATTTTAAATATCTTTATCAGAAAAAACACAGCAGAACAGAACAGAACATTAATTGTTTATTTTAACATATACAGTTCATCCTTGTTAACAAGCGTGTTTTGAATGAGTCCAGACTCAATTCATTAATTTACAGAAGATTAATGTAACTGGTCGTTGAATGTTTAAAGTTTATCTGACGTGTTTAGGGCGTTACTCTTTATACTTGAGAGTCCTTAATTCGATTCTTTTGACAATTCTATTCTGTTTGATATTGTGTTATTGCTGCTATAAAAAATATTGCTCTTTTATCACTGAATGTTGTCGTATTGCAAGTTATACCTGCCCAATAAACATATTTAACAAATGTTGACTTTTGGTTTTGACATAAATACAAAAAGTGTGTAAGTAACAGATTTCGATATGCTTCTAAAGTTCCTTTCGCAAATTTTAGGTTCTGAAAAGGTTATCTTTTGCATATTATAAACGACTAATTAACTTAACTCGATTTGTTTGTGGCTGCGTGTCACAATGTTCGAGCTACAAAACCTTCATTCTTCCCTTATATGAGTTTGATTTGAACACGATAAATTAATTTATTACACACGAGTCAACTATAGGTCTTGCCTTAGGCAAAGCATTGCGAAAACAAAACGACATTGGCCATTTGTCATCGAATGATTTGATGTTACACACTATATCTGTCCTGGAACACTGGATTCTTGAATGTTAAAAGATATTTTGGAATTTATTAAAAATAAAAGCTTTAAAATTATAATTGAAAAGTAGATTTAATGTATAACAGTGCTTGGAATGCATTTACAATGAAATATAATGACTAAATCTAAAAACAAAAAGAGAAAAGATAGAAATAGTAGTGACAATAAAACTAATAACCGGAATATATAAAAAGAGGGCCGTCCGGAGATGAACGCACAGAAATAGTTCTTTTTCCTTCAAGTGACATTCACGTATTTATGCATTTACGGAAAATATTATTAACTGATAACAGGAAAATAACCGTATAGCCTATAGCTGGAAACGCATACATATTGAATGACTGGTGCCTCAGCGTCAGTGTCAAGTTAAATAATGATTATACAAAACTGTTAATCACTGAGTGTGTAAGTGTGTGTTAGTGCTTTCATCCGAACTGTATCTTTACTATGTAGAAAGTATCACCATGAAGCCCATAGCTCATAAAACACTGATTTGTACGTCAAATGTCAAGTACACAAAACAAGTTAAATATCAAAATGAGTATTGTTGATGGAACTTATTTTGACTGAGTCCGGGTTGAAACTTTACCATGTATACTAGGATTTTCAACAAAACGTAAGTACATCAATCCATCCTGAGCAAACATTGTTCTGGCTGTATTGATCATACATAGTAGGATTTTTAAAACGGTTTCACAATTATAAGGCGACGTAGCACACACATCATCCAGGTCTTAAGGTAACACTGAGAGGTCAACAGTTGAAATAGTACTATTGAAACATTAATTAATTGAGTACACAATAAATTAAGATGTTCGAGTGTTTAAATTTTCCAAGTTGATCGTTACAAAATTATATAACATACTAAATATAAATAGTTTTCGTCTTACTGTTGAACTCCATGTAAGTCTGTGTTGCAATAACATAGAAAAAAATCTGACTGTCTCAGGCTCATTTATCGGGCTTTACATGTCGCAACTTGGCGTCTATTATTGCCGTTGTTGAGTTTTTAAAGGTCAGCCCGCACCATATAGAGGCTGCAATATGGCTTGACTCCCTCACAGCCCCAAGTGTGACTGAAACATATTTTTGAGGCCAAGAGGGTGAGTATCCATTTGTTTGTGGGAAATTCGCCAAATGAGTAACCACGGGCTCTACGATGAATGAAACATGTGGTCCCACAGCTCTGAATTTTGGATATGTTTTATTTTCATTGGTCTTGACTTGTTTTAATTTAAAAATTGGATAGCATGCTTGTCTTAAAAATCTAAAAGCTAGAGTACGGTAACTTTGATATTTTTAAAGGATGAGTAAGACTCGCGGACAGTTCCTAGGCAAGAGAGTGTTCTGAGAACAGGACGTCTCGTCCAATATGCATACATATATAATGATGTGAACTGACCTCTTTAATGTTGAATTCCCAGTTGCCTCACTTCTGTCTGAATTCTAAAACTTCTTTAATACCATAGAATACGTTGACATGTTTTATTGATTTATTTTTCTGATTGTTTTTTTCAAATGTTCATCTACATATGTATGTTGTTTTTGTTTGTTTTTTTGTTTGTTTTTGTTTTTCAAACGGCCCGCGTTCGATTTTTTCCAATTAAGTATTCAAGTTCGAGATAATTATCACCCATACTGGACTATCTAGACATAAACATGTCGCCCCTGGTCCAGTGTATGCTCTTTTTCACTGGATATAATTTATTTTCTCTATTTGAATATTTTTTATTGAATGAATTAGGCGTGGGTCAAAAACCTACAATGTACTTGGACCCGAAGCTTTATCAAAATAACACCATCACCATGGTACAATGGTTGTGTACAATCTTTAAATGAGAAGAATTGAAAAATGGTTGAGCCTTTATAATTTATACATTTTTTTCCGATATTTTCTTTCTTTATTGGATCGTTCCTTTGACGTTATGTTTTTGTGGTTACATGTATTTAATAGTTTATGGTTAGACCAATATGTAAAATCATACTCTAAAATACCTCATCCTTTCATGTAAAAAGGAAAACAGAAAAAAAAAAAAAGTTTTGTCATCACAAGGTGGATAATACATCATCAAAATAATTGTAATAATAAGTTTGTTTACCGGGCCCGGTAGTGTTAAAAATTAATTATTATATCGTTCTTTATGCCATGCATAAGTCTATGAAGTCCTTTTTGTTTTATTCCATAATTTCATACAGTAAGATATATGTGAAACACTAAATATTCTATAAGCTGTTCGATTTAGAAAAAATGGCATCTAGTACACTTTATGAATTTATTATAGACTTAAGGACAATATACCTGCCAGTGAGTGAAGCGGTTGTGTCTTACAGAAAGCTTCACGTTCTTACGTCAAGTTATGCGAAATCAAATATTGAAGTAAATACATAAAAGTTGATGATATGCTTGTCACAAGATTTTCAGGACATCCGTACTTAAGGACAAATGCAAATTTGTATGTCCCAAAATATAGGGGCATAAAAATCACACTATTGGCGTTTCTCACTAATTTCACATGTTTAAAGCAAGGTCAAAGTCTGATTTGGTATAGAAGTGTGAATTGTTTTAAATTTTCATTCGATAATCTCTGCTCAGTGTAAGTCGTATGGTTAAGAACTTAAAAAGATTATTAATAAGATTCAAACAAATGTTAATATTCCGTAAAATTATGTTAGTGTTATTGTTCCGTTCTTCCCTCTAATTTGTTGCAGGAAAAATGGCCTATGTAAGCTTCATGTAAATAACGATATGATCTTAAGCGATCCTTCCTGAAGAAGTAATAAACATCAATGTATATTGTTTGTCGCTTAAACGTATTTTATATGAGAGCTCTTTTCCATGTAAATTAAATAAGGATTTCGTTTAAACCTTGATAATTATAAAACATACGTTTTTATTTCCGTCTCAGTTATTTATTCAACGTATTGATTCAGATATACCATTGGTGTATAATTGAGGAAAAAGTCATGTTACGAAACACGAAGAAACCTTACATAAATACAACTGTTCATTTACTGCTAGGATGTGTTTGCAAAGTGTTGATTATGGGTTAATTAGTCTTTAAAACATGCAGTAAATGCCTTTCAATAATATAACAGTGATACACCTCTTCGTCAGTCAAAATAAAACAAAATCTGTGTGTACCGAGGACTTTTCTAAAATTGTGATAAATCTTTTTTCCGTTACAGGGATTTCAATAAAAATCATAGTCGAATCAATTACAATTTAAGCCTCATTATCCCGTATAAAATTCCGCTCCTGTGACCTCATTCCTTTTGTGTTTTTTTATACTTCAACGGTTGTCTCGACTTTTATGGTGTAACCATAACCTGGGTTTAAGTGAAAACGTCAACCCCCAGTTATTTGGTGTCCAAAAGTCGCCAGCGGATTTATGTGGTCCCTTGTTATTCGAATACAAAAAAACCCAATTTTAAAGGTTTTACTGACTAAGATTTTTTTCGGGAACAATATAATCCCACAAATAAGTAAAAAGAGTTGAAACTAAACTAGGTGGCGTGCAACCAATGAACACATTCTTAATATCTGAACAATTAATATTTGCAGTCGGAATCCTCTGGGAGAGACATCGTGAAACGAATGAGTTTGTCTGGAAAACTGAAGTTTGATTTGTAATTGAAATAATTTCTATAAATTGATGGGAAAACTATATAAGAACCATTTTTGAATAAATTAAAATGTTCCTAGATTCATTTTGATACATATTTAAATGAATCTTTGAATCTCAAACGCAATGTTCAAAATATCTTATATTTGTTATATATCGTCTACCCTCATTTACATGTGTTATGCCAATGTTTAAAATACAACAACAATGTTAAATACACCACGGTTTAATTTTCGGATTCTACTTAATTAATGTCTGGAACCGTATAATAATTAAGTATGTAAACCCCTTCTAAGGGGCGTAGGTTAAAAATGGGAAAGAGGGGCAACCTATCACCTTTATTAACCACAAAGAGATCCACACAAGGAAAATGTTGTTCGACCGCATACACGATGGAATCAAGAAAAAAAACGGTTAGTGGCAATATCAATTTGATATTCAATCTAGGGAAGGTTCGTGTGTCGCTTTGTTTAAATGAGATATAGATACGCGGAAAGATGATATAGACAGTCTTGGCCTCGCGCCAGGACTTACCGCCTGGGGCGAGTGTATCTTCTTATCTTATATTCTGCATTTTCTCGCCTGCTGTTACCGCTTTTATACCGTATCAAATATTCAAGAATAATTGTCAAGTACACCTTTAAATCTCTTTTGGAGAGATTAACTGCACTAAATTCATTAAAACAAATCATTGTTCTTAGTGTAATTTTAATGTATAGTTTCTGGTGGCTGTTTTTCAAGTGAAATAATACGTTACTGATTTGATTTGCAATCATTATTTTCTTGGAAAAAAGCCTCAGATAATTAATTTGAATGGTTAAACAATCAAACAGATACGAGTGAAACTTAATCAAAATGAATATGTACATATATTCATAGCATTTAAGCTATTCAAATTGAAAACATAATAAATTTACAATGTATATAGATTTCACTCTTTTTTCAGTTCTGAAATGATTTTGAAAAACGCACGTGCACAACGTGTGTTAAGGAATGCCATAATGCTAGATATTACCAAAGAGTGGTTTCTTTTTATTATTTAAAGTAAAGGAACAGTGGGTTTGCAACGACACGTCTGTTTAAGTCTGAGAGGAACACGTATGAAATCACAGAAGACATTACACCAAAGACATATATAAAATCCAATCGCCAATTCTTCCTCCAAGTATAGTGCCGTCGATGTCTGCCCCTCCATAAGACATTCTCGTTTTGGCATTTGCATAACAGGATGAGGACATTATACACAACAATTTCAACTTTTCTTATTAAACTATTACTTAAATGAGTCATCCATGCTGCATTTTGCATATAGTCATAATAACTTGTAATTTTATACCCGTTTCATAATTAGTGATGTTCTTCCAGCTCACGAAAATGAAATACGATATCTGCTTTCTACACTTTTGGATACCAGGGCACGTTTTTAGCATACATAATCCCGCCGGAGGATGTATTCCGACAACCATCGCATTGCTAACTGGTATCGCCATATATATAGGGAGAAAATACCGAAATACACCGTTAAAAGCTTGTCAACGTTTTTCGGGTGGTTCCGTGGTCTGGTGTCACACTAGTCAATCCAGGTACAGCAGTTTCGATTCCCAACCGTAACATTAATATACTAATCATCTTCCGGGATGGAGTATAAAGAAATTTAGCGGAATTTTTTGCATTCCACGTTTATGTTTGTCAAATAAAACATTTTTGTTGTTGTTTGCTTATAATAAATGCAAAATAAACAACGATGGCAAAGAGGTGACATGTGTGCAATTATTCTTATCACGTAGCAACGACTCTTTCCGACGAGTGACTTACTCATCCCCACGTCTTAATATCTCGTTGCCACGACATAACTATATCGTGGCCACGACTAAATCAACCAATCGGAAAATATGCGAACAAGCATATCTTTTCGCGATTCGTGTTTGCTGATGCTGCCCTTCAAGCTTTGAAGAAAGGTTTTCCCAAACATAACAGGTAATTCGCTTATAGGATCATCCAACAGCACTCATCGGCTGAATCATGTCTTGAGCAACTCAAATCGAGACCGTATTCGTAAAAAATAAACTATGTCTCCTCTGCAAAATGCACAATCCTATGACTCAATCCCTTCTTTCTAGTTTAATGCCTTCATCAATTTCAGACACTATGTCGTATAGCCTCTGCAACTCTTCGCAGTAACGGAACTTCCATTGCAAATCGCAACTCTTCTCGCAAACGTTTTTACCATCAACAATCACTTTATGGAATGCGCTTCCGTCATCCAAGAGCGAATCTACATCACAGCAATCATTTCGCTTGGCATTAAATAGAGATGCTCGTGAAGTACCTGCTGACTTTTACCAAGTGTCTAGGGTCAACAACATTCACCATGCTCGCCTTCGAATGCAATGCAGGTACCCTAATAAACATCTCTTATATGAGCATATGGTAGAAAGTCCCCTGTGTACATGTGGAGAAATAGAAGACACTTACAACTTTTTTGCACATGTCCATTATATACTAACCAAAGAAAGGTCATGAAATGAACAATTCAGTAACCTTAACACTATAACAGCTTATATTGTTTGGAGACAAATCGTACACCTCAAGTATCAACAAACATATATTCTACCAGGTACAAACATGTATCGGCTGATAAAAGCCTGATTCGTTCATCTGAGGTTTTTATTGAGATAGGTAAGATGGATAAAGGTTGCACTGGAATCCTCTTCGAGGATGGATATCATGGGATGGGCGACCGGGCTACCCTGCTGAATAGAGTGTAACGAAATGAAACAATTACGGTTACAAAGCCGTTTTATTTATTGCACTTTTGAAGCCATATAGCTTTTTTAATGTATGACCTTTAATGGATACAAACAACTTTTCTTGCGCATATGCCCTTCGTAGTGCAAACTTTGATAACATCCATTAGGATAAAAACTGTTCCTCTGTTTTATTACGCTGGAGATCGGCAGTCGAGTGTGCACAATGCAAGGCTACGCATGCATTGCAGCTCTCTTAACGAGCACCTATACTCTTAACTATTGTAATAGTCGATACTGCCTAAGGGCGATTGAAAACACTTCCCACTTTGTTTCTTTCTATGCGCACTTCACCGGGATTCCAATGTAAGCCTACTTGACAAATTTCTTTCACCAAGGCCGTTCACACTTTAACTCCTTCGTATCAGCTCGATAGAGCCCATTGACCAAACTAACTAGACTATCTTTAAATGTGTTCAAACATTTATCAAACAGACCAACACATTATATCTCATCATCAACATAATTGGAACACACCTGACATCAAACACCTACTTCTTAACATGTCCTTTCTCTATTTTCCCAATCACTCGTAATCTTAAATTTACTTTATTTCATAACCTGCAACACGTCTATATCTGTTATTTACTCATATTGATACCTCATTACAAATTACAATAAGATTCATAATTATTGACATTATCCAAAAGTAAAACTTCAAAACACGATATTCGCACCAAACATTTTTTTAACATTTTAAAAGCAGTTGTTAGAACGTCAGAAACAAGACATTGTACCAAATTTAAACTTTCTTCTCAATACATTTTGACCAACAGAATCCATCTCATTTAGGTTGTGTTTTTACTTGTACTAGTTTGATTATGCTTAATATCTGTATTCTTTGTTTTGTATTGTTGATCTAAATAAATAGTGTTTAAACCCATATAAACTACTGGTGCAATTAAAATTTTCCAAAATCGAACAAAATTATCTCGAATGAACACGTAAATAAATATCGTATAATACAAACAGTATCTTGTTTAGTTTAACATTGTTTTGAAGGGCGTCGAAATAGATACTAAAACTGTTTTATAATAAGATCTCTTCAGAAGTTAAGAAGTTGTTTTATAAGTTAAACCATAATTGAAGCGGATATTGAAATTGTTTAAACATGCACAATGTTGAATATATTTATTAGAAGATTATATACAATACTTTAATTCATCGTAGTATAGACTATTTAATACATTTATGTTTAGAATAATGTTTCAAATACAATAGTTACAAATATGTTAACATGTCAAAAGTTTCAAATTATTGATTTTTATGATACCTCACTCTAAAACGGATCCAAATGTATTTTGCATAGGTTTGAAATAACATTCTTGAATATGATATTAGCTTGTTGTAATAAATGTCTTCTTCTTAGGCTTTTTCTTATAACGAAACCTAGTGAGGTCACATAGTAATGCCGTATAATTCATGAATATTTAAAAAAAATATCAATAAGAATCAATGGTTTATAAAAGACAAATACATGTTATTTCTATGGTGAAAAGTATGCTCACTTATATGTTTGCCATACGATGTATACAGTAAGATGCCGAGTGCTGATTGGTCGAATCTATGGCACTCACCATACACATTGCCATATGTGTTACATTTTAAATACATTTCTGGATTCACAGCCGGTATCATGCAGCCAAGTTCGAGGGCACATCGAATCCAAGGCCAAAATATAATATAATAAACCACTCTGTAATTCAGGCAAATTCCGGAACCTGCATGGATGCGTGCTAAAGTACTGAAACATCGTTGGTAACGTTCGTCGTGCAACAGTGCCGCCAGTTTGTGTAACAATTACACCTCTTTTTTTCCCTTCGTCAAGAAGTATGTTTATATCGGCTTTTTTAAATCTTGTGGAAGAATCCATCCAAACAACAAATTTGTGCTTCCTTGCAATTATCTAAAATGCATAATTTCGAATACATTCAGTTATTTTTTGACAAAACGCCTGAAATGAAATTCTGCGAAAATTGAACTATTTTAATTATATATAGCTTTTGCATTTTAATTGGCTATTTATATCACAAAATTATCGTTACCTGAATAACTAACGGCTTGAAGGCATATCCCTTTAAATTTTTTACATGGTCGGGATATTGATCGAAGTGAAACGTTTTCACTGAACAGTTACACATGATACGCACCTAAAACGAAATTCCAAAGCTGACACTCTGATTGGATTGATAAATGATAAAAAAAATACATGCAATGGTCAACACACACACACACAAACACACGCACGCACGCACGCACGCACGCACACACAAACACACACACGCACGCACGCACGCACGCACGCACACACACGCGCACACACAATCACACACAAACACACACACGCACGCACGCACGCACGCACACACACACGCACACACAAGAATAATGCCAAACTGATTCAATGTTTAACCAGGAAAGGTAATGAACATATATTTCTTCAGAAAATAAAGTACAAAGTTGAAATTTATACTAAAGACAAACAAATCAGATATTGTTTTGTCATTCATAAAAATGTGCTGAGAGAGCTTTTTAACTAATACAATTTTGGAAAATCTACTTGTTTGAAAGAGTAAAGCATCTTTTTCTTCAATGATAAATTCCTGTATGTCACAGAAAAGCATATAATAGAACAAAAGTTTAAATACATTAGATTTAACCGAAACTTATTTATTTTGCGTAACGTTTCGGTGTGTGTATGTCTAAGCATTTCATTTATTAACGCGGTTTTTACTTTAAAACAACAACGAATAAAACATTCGATGATGGAAGAGAATATTGCAAATGTAAACGTTAATTAGTTTTTATATTCTAATTGATGAGAAGCGTTCGATGTGTGTCGCGTATCTTGTTTGGAAATATGTGTAGTGGGTATAATTTCAGGCCATCGCAATGATCTGAACTCATTGCTTCAACATGTAAAGAACTAAAAAACGCTATTAATTCTACAAGATAGTTCAGCTTTTCGAAATATACGATTGTTTTTATGATGCGACAATAACGACAATGACAAGCATGTTAGCTTTAATTTTACGATGAACTTGTTTGAAGGCACAAGGTAAAACAAAACAAAAATGACAACTACAATGACTGGCCCTGAGGTCAAACATTTAAAAAATAAACACTGTTTAGAGGCCCAAGGTGACAGTCGAAATGACACTGATCGCGAAATATTTATCTTAAGAACTACCGGACTCAGTGGCTGCAGATATAGCAACAAATAATGCGAGTACGGGGCGAGATTGTATGGCCTGCACACGGCATCCACAAAACGGCTAAGCCAAACAGACATTTAAAATGACACATAATATACAAAACAATACAGACATACCACGTGCTAAACAACAATGTTGTATCACACATGCATCAATATATATTGATTAGCAAATATTAAATTGACTTTATATGGAATATTAAGTTGCTTTCATGTAAATATATATATATCTGATTT
The DNA here is from genome assembly GCF_026914265.1 of Mya arenaria. Taxonomy (NCBI): domain Eukaryota; kingdom Metazoa; phylum Mollusca; class Bivalvia; order Myida; family Myidae; genus Mya; species Mya arenaria. The sequence continues at coordinate 62,052,730 of NC_069132.1, read as the reverse complement.
GTACACTTTCGGCTGGAAAAAAATGGATTCAGCTAAGCAAGAACGAGTGTCAAAGTGAACTGAAACCGGCAGATTAGTCGTAAAGTGTATTTCTTTAAAAAACAACCTTACTTTACTTGAATTATTAATGATAAATCAATAATTGTTATGCTATGTATTACTTTTAAAGTAGTAGAAGCCAGTGTCAACCTTGAAATATAAACATAAAGACTTACCGCTTCTTCTTCCTTTCTAGATAGACCTAAATTAAAGAAATAAAGAGCCCAGTCTCTGCTTAAACGCTGCCGTAGATCATTAAAATTGTTGAACATTTCCACAATCTCTTGGAAATGATTTGATGATGCCGCGGTTACAAACACAGGTTGGTCATCTAGTTCCTTAGAATTCCATTCCTTTGCTGAAAAAACAAGGTATTACATCATCTTAAAATTTAATTAGTTTTCCATTGCCCGCCCGAGAGTAAAATGTAATGAGTGCTTTTTGACTTTGAGACTTGCAGTTTTGTTTTGCTGTGAATACTGTTGTGGAACAAATATCGATAAAAAACAACATTTATAAGTTTAGATGGATAAGTTTATTTTCAGGAAACAAACGACTATTTATCATTTTACAATGATAGTCATCAATATATTTTCTTCATATCTTTTTATGATCATCTGAAAAACAGATGTACATATAATTCGTTTAAGTTTTAAATACGTACGCTATTATTTCCTTTTTTTAAAATTAAGACATACTGAGTCACATAATATGTTGATGTTAAAACGGCCTTGGCCCGGTATAGGACAATAGTAGTGTCGGAAAACAAGCTGTTTCGGCCCAATACTGGCTATTGATTGGATTAAAATAAGCCTTTCGTCAGATATCACTGTTGGAAAGCAAGGACGATCCTTACTGTTTCTATAGTTTTTCATAAATAGTTTCGTTTTGCCCATTATATATCTAAAAAAGTATCATTATTTCTCGTGCGAAATTAAAGCATGCGCATATGAATTGTTTCTTTTAATGTTTTTAAGTTGTATAGCAGATTTTTAATCAGTAGTGACATTCAATAAGAAGAGGGCAACGCTATTGTAATATACGAACTCTACTGTATGAGTTGGTAATTTTACGCATGCTCTTCTGTGTTATGTTATGACGACAATTCTATCACTTGTGCCGAATAAGTTTCATAGCAGATGTTTATCAAGTAGTGACGTTCAATAAAAAGGGCGCGATTTGATTACAACGCTGTTGTTATATACACAACTTACTGTATCAAAGGTTTGGTAATTGTACGCATACTGTAGTATTATGTGATAATGAACAACTTCTAGCACTAGTGCCGAATATAGGGGGATATCATTGTAATCTATTCGCATCCTCGATGCAGACTGAGTAGGCTACGCCTTCTTGTTTCAGATCTGATATTGAAGCTTATGTTCAGATTTAAACAAGGAACATGGTATATTTGACTCCGTTGTGACTTGAACACTTAATTACACACATGTCGAATTGTGCTCACGTGAAACTATATTAAGCGAAACGATCGCTGCTTAAACATCTCTTACATTGACATGTACAAGAACAAGATGCATGCTAAAAAGTACCTTTGACAAACTGTTCAAATTCTGTAATTCTTGATTGATTGGTCTTTGAATTGTTCCACATTAGCTCATCATCGTTCCAAAATCCATCCGGGCAAAGCGAATCGGCAATAGCTGATAACCTTCGAGGCAAGGTAAAGTTTACGACGAGACTGTCTTTATATTCTGAATAACAAACGTCAAAGCAAAATTTGAACATAATACAATAAATAAATATTTCTTGTAAACATAACAGACATCAAACAAGCAAAACATTTAAGTTTGTTCGAACTCCCAATCTACGGCTCGTCAGCTCTCCAAAACAACTATAAAACTATATAAAATTGCTAAATAAAAGATATAGAGGATATTTGTTTATTTCAATGTAAGATCGTATTTTATTTCACCAGTGTCCTAAAAACACATTTTCACGAGTGGCGACGCCACGATTGTAAAGATGGTTTTCTATCATCACGAGTGAAATAAAATACGATCTTACACTAAAATCAATAAATTTTCTGTTTCATTTATGTCTAATTTTGTAATTTAATCATAATGTTAATTTTCGTTTTATGGGTAGTCAGTCATCCGTCACTGTCAAAGATCTGTCTAGTTCGAATGAAGACTTGTCGAAATCCAGGTAAAAACTGTAGTACACGCTAGGTTGTTGACACATTTTTGCGTAGATAAGAGAATTATCAGTTAATATATTAATTGTTGTTTTAATTTTCCGGGAAGTTCGTATGACGTTTAACAACGATTAATACTTCAAATATATTTGTGAACGCTGACATAACATCTAATCCATGTTCTAGCAGTTGGTTTCCTCTGTTATTTGTTCTGTATGGAAGCAGATGTTCTAACATTCAGCTACAAAGTTCAAGAACACGTTTAATAACCAGGATTACCATTTTCCTTTTAACAGTAAGTTGTTTCAAAATATATCTTTAACTTAAACATATGCGACCTTTTTAAATTGAAATTTTCTGGTTAAAAAGGGATGTGTATAGTTTTGATCAAGGGGAAGTACAATGGATGTTAAAAGAAGTTCTTAAAATTGATATTTTCACTCTTAAACTAGCAGTGTTTTCACTGCTGTTATTTCACTGATAAAACTCAATATTTTATCAAAAAGCATGGAAGAAAATAAATGGTTCCAAATTGAAATTTTCGTAAATATCACAGAAAATATCAATTATGGACAAAAGGTTAATTATAATATCGTATACAACACTGATATTAAGCATGTTATTATGCATATTGAGCAATAAAAATAAACCGGACAAAAGTAGCCATGCACCACATACAATACGAATTTCATTTTACTGTGTGTACGAACAAACATTTACACTTTCGGATAGGAATGTTTATCGTGGTAAAGAAAACGACACGAAATTAAGACAAATTCAGACTGACGAGAAAGTCCATTTTCACGCATGAAGCCACACCCAATAAACGTCTCGGTTTCCGGATTGACCGCCCCAAAATGTTCAAATTCCAGTCTAGTGCTTATAAACCTCAGTGTGCAAACAAAGAAAAATATCTTCCAAAGAAATTTGATAATGTATATTTTCATAAACCTTGTATTCAATTTGCTCTTTTTATATAAAATTATGTTTTAAAATACTTAACATACACGTAATTCCATGACAAATCTATTGAAACTATTTTTTGTTATGACGTCATTTTAACCTAGAAAAAATATTAAATAGACTTGAGCGACGTGTAATGTATGTTTTATATATACTGATGGATATTAATGATGCATGTATAAAAAAATAAATTATCAACTTATACCGGAGACATAAATCCCTGGGAACAAACTTTGCCATGACTTGGATCATAAGCAAATCAATTAATAAACGAGGTTTAAATGAGGTGGTGGTATTGAGCTGTGAAAACAAATGTAACTCTACACTATGGGAGCATGCAAGTAATGTATATCGTGTAATTCACTTAAATTACGCCTATAAAATTATATCAAAAATGTAATATAGAGATATTCATCGCATAAACCTGTAAAAGAAAAGTGTTTATGGGGGTTGATATTTAAAAAGCTAAGCGTAAATGTGTCATCCTTACGCTGAATTTTTTGATTATGTAAGAAAAATGATCTGTGTCTACCCACTGTGCTTCGTTTACGTACGTATACAATTTTCTTTGTTTATTTTTTCCATATGGGAGGCAGGTCAAAGCATATCAAAATTGAATTACTATGTACTTTTTTCTCTTTTCCTAATACTATCTCCTTTGTACCTTTTTCGGTACAAATATATACAACAAATATATTTTTTGATGCGACGCACCTAAACATGTTTTTTTCTTTAAATTTTCAACTACTGGGCTTGTCTCTGTTTTTTAATTTGTATTATTTATTGTGGAATAAAATGCGTGGTGATGTATAAATCATATATACAACAAATATATTTTTTGATGCGACGCACCTAAACATGTTTTTTTCTTTAAATTTTCAACTACTGGGCTTGTCTCTGTTTTTTAATTTGTATTATTTATTGTGGAATAAAATGCCTGGTGATGTATAAATCTTGGCGTTATAAAAGAACTTCTTAATTGATATGAATTATTCATTTTAAATTTATATGCCTTTATATTGATAAAGGCTGCGCTAAGTGATATTTGCTTGACTCTTGGACTCCTTGGCCAGATTATTGATAACCTAAGGTTATACTCTGTGATTTTTGCGGGGAATACATCGAAACACTGGAACATATATTCTGGAAATGTTGAATTACACAAAATCTGTGGTCTCAATTAAAAAGAATAATTGATCATAATCCAAACTCGATCAATTTAAACTTAAAAACCATAAGCTTTGGCATCTTTAAACAATTACAACATAATACAATAATACACTTTTTAATACTGCTAATGAAGTTTTTTATATTTAGCATGAAATACAGAAACACTATACCAACCTTTACATCATTTTTGAACTATGTAAAACTTCGAGAAAAAATAGAGCGCGAAACAGCTCTAGCGCGAAACAGCTCAAGTCAACAACAAAATAAATTTCCATGAAAACAAATGGCATTTCCTGAATAACTACATAAATACATAAATACCTTCTTCTATTCTTTCTATCTACCTTATCGGTTCTACCCTTCTCTATTATTATCTTCTTACTCTTTTTTTCCTTTAATAACTGCTACCTGATTTGGCAGTCACCTATATATACCTTTTTGTACAATATGTTTTTGCATGTGATATCACTCATACACCAATACTTAAAAAACAAATATTATGTAATACAAATAACAAGAACGCTATAAAAATGTATGCAATGTGCTGTGTTGTATAATATTTGTTAATATTGAATAATAATAAAAAAGTTATTCTCTTGTTGTACTACATTAAAAGGATGTTCCATCATCTTTAAGTATATGTCGATATGATACAAACACACATATATGAAACCAAAACAAAACATTCCTATCTTAGGAAAACGGTAAGAAAATAACCAGAAACTCCAATATCAATAATTAAACACAATTCTAATCACATAAAAACAAAGGCATGTATAAAACAATGCTAAGAAGAAAAACTTTAGTCAGTACTTCTACTTTGTTAAATAATTTTCGGAAATAAAACTTTAACGTAAAACCATTTGACCTACCACATAGACTATTTAATATCCAACATTTGTATAACCCAAATGAAAAGTTGTGTCAATGTCAAGATCTAGTGTGGCCACCCCACGCTTCAATAACAGCAACACACCGACGTCTCATGCTGTTTATTAGTGTTCGTATAACATGAAGTGCTATTCTCACCCATTTCTACTATAAAGCCCGCTCAAGGTCCGCAACATTATTGAAGTCATCTCTGCTACGTACTTTACGTCCAAGATAATCCCACATATGCTCGATCGGTGAGAGATCAGGTGATTTTGCTGGCCAATCAAGGGTGTCAATGTTGTGTCCCACCAGAACGTATTGTATGTAACGTGCCGTATGGCAGCGAGTGTTATACTGCTGTAGAACGTCATGACGGTTAGCTCTATACGGTGCAACGACAGGAACAATGATTATATTACAATAGAGAACAGCATTGAGATTTCCACATATTGTTTTAAGTTATTTGTTCCACTGTATGAAATCCCGCCCCATAGCATAACACTTCCACCATCGTATCGATCACGTTGGATGACGTTAGCAGGATCCAGCCATTCACCTTCGCGTCTCCATACACACACCCTTCCATCTGGCCCTTGTAGATTACACTTGGATTCGTCCGTGAAAACGATCCTGTTCTATTGCCATCTTATCCAGCCAAGACGTTGGCGAGCCCAATTTAGACGTGCTGCACGTTGACGCACACTCATCGGAATGCCAACGTCAGGGCGACGAACACGAAGTAGTGCGGCCATAAAACGATTATGAGTAGTGAAAACCGAAATTCTGATTCATGTGGCAGTTCTCAATTGATGTGCTATCTTCCGGGCAACCATGAAACGATGACGTCGAGATGACGTCACTATGTACTGATCTTTGCGCGTGGCGTCGTTTCACGAGGTCTGCCTGATCGCAGCCTGTACTTAACGCTGCCCGATTGAATGAATCTTTCTTGCAGAGGGAAAACAGTCCTTTCGTGAACACCAGCAGCCAATTGTATAAACAGATTTACCCAGGGTAATATTTTACCGGCGGTAATTTTTCTGGTAAATTGGCGGTAAGCAATTGTATAAAACAAAATTAAGATTTTACCAAGCTATTTACCGCGGTAGTATTTACCCTCCTCCAAGAGGTGGGTAAATTGATTTACCGTCTCAGTTACCAGAATCAAGATGGCCGACCAGACATAAACAAACGCTCGATTCACAACTCACTTTGTCGATTTTAAAGACAAATTGAAACTTCGTGAATAGAAAACTGTTCCATATACATCCATATCAATAGAAGACAGGAATTCAGAGGTAAGAAATCGCCAATAACCACTGTGTGAACAAATTAATGCATTAAAAATATTCCCACGAACATGTCATGTACAAAAACAGTGACACAAGAAATCTGAAGTTTAAGAATGTAATTACCTTGTTTCGCGTTTAAATAATTCCAAAATCTTTCAAAATTCAATGCAATGGTTCGAGACCAACACTTGATTGCAGGTCTCGACCTTACTTTGTTGAAATGTATCCCACTTTGCACATATTTTGAGAATTTTGCACATAAATATTTACAATCAAATTGAACCGCCTGTAAACATTGAACAATAAATGACACCTAGTATAGATGACGTCATTTTCTAGGAAAATTACCTCAGTCTATAGTCTATTTCTACAGTTTTCTTTTATATAGAGGCACACAATGGGGTGATTGCTAACCAAATACTGCATTTTAAAGTGCATTGATAATATAAAAGTTTACTGTATATTTGACAAAAACAACAGCTGTGGTATGACAACATACCCAAGTATGATATTTTGAGTTTGTTAAAATGTATATAAATTATACTGTTACATATACAGTTCTGTGATAAACATGTTTATGTTCAATTGCACACAACCATTTCATAATTGTGATAATGAATAAAAAATAATCATTTTAGGCTTTTCATCAGCGAAAGCCAGCAGAGCCAATGTGATGTTAGAACATATAAAAGGCACATGATTAAAGACACCAAGAGCAGTGAGGTAATAATAAGATGTTTTTTTCTTCTGTAAATTATCAGAATACTGTCATTATAGTGAAAGCAAAATATTAATAACTGGTTTGTTTATTGTGAAAGCCATCATCTTTTACCGACGCTCTTGTTAACTTACCTTTCAAATTTATAGAAACATTGGCCTCTGGGGAACGCCGTCACCCCATCCCCCCCCCAAAAAAAAAAAAAGAAAAAAAAAAAGAGCATATTTCCATATCCGCGCCCAATATTCATTAATCAGCCATTTATGATATGAAGCTGATTATCACAGACAACATATAATTTTAATGATTACAAAATAATTTTGCTTTTCTTTAGATTGCTACCAGTGGAGGACCAAGGTTATATGACAAATGTGGCGTCAAGAAAACATTACAAAAAGAACTTCATGGAGCCGCTAGTGTATTATATGCTGTTTAACATTGCTGAATCTGGTTATTGGTATCTACATAAGAATTGACTTTGATTTTGAATTTAAGACCATTTATAGTTTAATGAAAATAGAAAATGAATGTTACACTCCTTGTGTATTGACTTTATGCTCCTGTAAAATGGAAATATGGTGACTATATGAGTAAGTACTTCTAACCCTTAAATTTGGCATCCACAATGGGACAGCTTAGTTTTTAAATAGTTAAAAAATATTATTAAATAGTGCTGACAATAACTGAGGAGATCATGTTTCATTCTATTTTAAACAGAAACAATGATGACATAAATAAGCAGACACTAAAAATAATTTCATTAAGTTTATTTACATTATTGCACTTTTAGTGCCAAGTTGAGGCTACTGCAAGCCTATGGGTAGGAACATAATTATACAAACATATATATATATATGCTACAAACAAGATCAAAGAAAAAGATTCAAGATCATTAGGTCATTAATAATAAACATAACTGATATACAAATGTCGCATGTAGTTTAATAAGCTTATGAATTTGCAAAGTGTTGGATGCAGCATTTAATAAATGAAATTCTTCAAGAAATGACATTTCACATAGGAGATATAGAAAAGATCAAGACTTAGAACATTTACAATATGTGTCTGTATTGACACTAAAAGCATCAGTGGTGTTTGCTGACATATATTCTTAATTTCAGCAATAATTCAGTTTAAAATATAACAATGGACCCCCAGCTTTAATTAAGAAATCAAGGAATACTGAAACAATGGTACATATTAGATTAAAGATATGAATTATTGATCACTTGAATGAGAATCAATTCTATGAAACTAAGTGCATCATTTCTATTACAAGTTGAAACTGACTATAAATTCCATAGGTGTCAGCGTGAGAAAAATGGACGATGCCATTAAATTTTATTCAAAGATATTTTTTTTGTATTTTGTGCAAGTATTATTTCTTGTCAGTTAATTTCTGTTTTAAAATTATTCAGATATATTGTGTCATTATGACTTGCAATAATGTTCGCATTTCTGCGGTATTCGTAGACCGTTTTGTATGAAGTAAAGAGTAACACCCCTGAATTCAGAATAAACCTACCCCTTGAAGTGTTGCATGGGTTTTATTGATCAGCCACGGGAGTAGCTTATAAATATTTTTTACTGTTTTGTTGAATAATAACCATGTAACTTGTTGGACCGATTTAATGAATTTTGTCATTAAACCTGCCTTTTAGATTTGAAATGGAATGTAGACGTTCATTTTTTTTATAAAAAAAGATACCTACAATCTGACAGCTGTGCGGGAAAATGACGTCACTCTATTGCATTATGGGACATTTTGGTAAAATTTACCCTGGTAAATTTACCGCCTTGGTAATTTCTTTTATACAACGTATTTACCGCCATGGTAATATTACCACAGAATTTACCGGTGGTTTAACTTACAGAGGTAATTATTTACCATTGTTTATACAATTGGCTGCAGAAGGACGTATGACGCCGGCTGCGGTTATACCGGCGCCCAGCAATCCTAAAGCGATATTTCTATTATCTAATGATAAGCTTGAGCGACGTCCCATGATTCATGTCGATATGTTGTGTCCAGATTATTTCAATGTGGCCACTACACTATTCATTTGATACAATTTCAGACAAAATAACCATGCCGATTAACGTGTGCACGTGCACCACGTGATTTTTTTAAATCAGGCATTCACCGATGTAAAGATGATAAATAGGTCAACCACATGTTGTTTAAACGTGCTTACTTAAACTATTTTCAAAATTGTTTGCCTAGTTCCAAAATGAAAATTCTGACATAGCGTTTTTCTTCTGAGTATATATTAGTGTCTTATCTGGTTTATCAAAAAGCAAACTATCAAGTAAAGTATTCTTGTGTATTTTGATTCTCTGCCAAAGCAATGTTATTGTATATTTTGGAGCACAATAATATCCAAACAATAAAGACATGTTGCCTCAACGTCATTAGCATATAGAATTAAACAAGTCTAATAACCCTTCAGTCTCTTAAACACGGATAAAAAACAACATCATCACATATAATAAATATGAAAAAAATCAAAAACATCAATGCCATCCTATTGTATTGATGAAAATGAATGTGTAAGTGAAACACCCCTTTATTCAGGTAAAGGCACTATCCAATTCGTTCTGAATAATATTATTATTCAAATAAATAATATCGTCGTCAGAATTAAAAACTTCATCATATATGGATCATTTATGGACCGAAAATATTCTGTAAATATGTATATGCTTATGTTTCGGTAGTTGGTCTTTGCATTGCCGTCTTTCAACACCTTCCAAAAATCATTTGCATTTTTTGTTGAAGCTATGTTACTTTTGTAATGGATTCGGAGCAGTCTTTAAATGCTGCAGTCCCCAAGTTCACAGATGTGAGCAAAGTAATTTGCCAAGCCAATGAAGGTTGTGTACATCAATTATGGCTGTTGTTGATTAAATCTACAACGCAAGTGTTTGACATCAATTTTTTTTTTAATTTTCATTAATTGTTTTCAAATTCAATGTACTAGTTTAACACAATGTATAAGAAAGATATCACTCCAAGTTTTTATCGAAAGCCAAGTAGTCGCTTTAGGAAAAACTAATTTTGAATCCTCCCGGAAATACAGTTTCGAAGTTATGAACTGCTGAAATATCAGTTATAACTTTTTTAGTGTAATGATGCTCGATTGGTTTTTAAATAATTTGAAAAACTGAACATATTTTGGTAACAACATGACATGTACATGATGTTTCCGAAATGTTCCAAACGTATTGCGGACGAACACAGGTCAGGTCGAGTGTTATTTTCTGACAGCGGTCAAAATTCGTCAGTAGTCATGTTGGGTTTAACGACAGCATCTAAACAAAATTTGCAAAATCGAGACGTGCAATGCTTATCAACATGACCCCAGAACTTTTATACAATTTCAAGTAAAGTTATTTAGTAGTTACTGAGTAAAGCCATCCATGAAATCATTTACATCATCATATGGATTAAGTCACCACTTACCGTGAGTAACATGCATAAAATGACACGAAATATTACATGCAAAACAAATTCGTGGCATCCGTTTCATATCCACTCATACACATATGAACGGAACATCAAGCATGTCCGCCAAAAGAAGGTTATACTTTAATATGAAAGAAAACTCGTCCTGATTTGCGTACACTTTGACTTCAATTTTCTTATTTAACAATAAAAAAAATTCGTGGAGATATATGAGTTAAGCGAATAATACATTTTCAATGTTAAAAATAGGATCAGTATAAATATCTTAAAGTCAATACGCTCACCGTTGCTTGATTAGAAGCTATTAAGCATGACTTTTTATAGTTTTGTACTTGGCTCAATTATTTAGAATATATATGCAATAAGCTACAGAAACATGCTCAGTAGCAAAAAGTTTAAACATAAACCCGGTTTAGTGGCAATGGGCAACGCCAAAGACATAGAACACAAATTCACAAACAAGAAACATAGAACAGCACACAACTCTACAAACAGCACAGTGCATAAATACTATATATATATATATATATATCTACTACAGATATTAAGGTGACCATATATATATTAATCTAGGCATTATGGGGACCGCTGGATTAAGGCGACAAAAAATGGTCTCCTTAATATTTTCAGTCCAGATTTGATGTATCAAATGTCAATAAAAATGTCCATTGATAGTAAGTTGATAAGCTTGAATGTTTATTTACGAGATCATTTCATTGTTTTAAATCTTATTATCTTTTAATATCAAAAAAAATATTCTTAAACTTTTGTGTGTGTATATTTGTGTATCCATAAAAATAGCTATTAAGGCGACCAGGGAAAAAATCATAATTTTGGTCAAAAATAGCTATATACTAAGCATTTTTTATTTGTTTTACTTTATTTAAAGCCTATTGTATATTATCCCGAAGTTTCATTCCATAAAAAACAGAAATAAGGAAATTCGATATTTCGTGTACCATCAGCATCCAAATTTTCAAGTATACAGAAATTTAACTTTCCGGAATATAACGGAAATTTTCGGGTATCTCCGTGGTACCATCTCCGTGCAATTATGCAGTATGGCGTTCATCTCTTACGGAAAGAGAATGGTAACTTGGTAAGTGTTTAAAATACATATTCAACGTTTTTTTTCGTTTATTTTTATGACTTTTGTACAGTAGTATAAATCGTCCACCCTTTGGATGAAAAGCAAATGATTTATCCGGATTTTGTTCATCCGAAACTAAATCACTAGTATCAACATCCGGTGTAATTTTTGCTTGTATTTTGGAGAAACTCGATTGATTTCTAGCAAACTTGGTTTACCACTACATCGTCGCTTATTATTATTTGGTATGTTCCAATCTAAAAAGGGATTTGCTCCCTTAACATCTCAGATTTTAATAAATAAAAGACGAAATGATACAAATGCCTTACATTATTTCATTCAGTAAAGAGCATGCAATGGCATAGTGGTTGGATTAGATAATCTGACAGCGGTGCTGGACGTCAGGAGTTCAAATATTGTTGTGAGTTCAATGTACCAAAAGAATACCTTTGGAATACACAATTATCTATAAAAATGGCAGAGCGAATTGCCCATATTGTAGTAATGTCTTAGATCCAGCTTGGATAACTTGGACACAGTAAGCGGTTCACACCAAGGGAAATTCTCAGATTAAACAGCGCTTATGAACTTGAACATTACATTTTTCATTGAGACAAAGAAAAAACACTATTGCTGATCTTCTGAAAACAAATCTTGGATTTATACTAATCACCACCAAAAATTTAATTTTAATCACACAATGTAAACAACTGCGCCACAGATCTTATCTGTATGTTTAGGGTTTTTAAAATTTAGCAGTTAAATATAGATTAGCATACTGGTAGGTCTGGTTGGTCTGTTGCTTTAGATGCTAAGTAAACATAATGTCAGTGATTTCATCACTATTTCTATTAAAATATCAGTTTTCTTCTTCAGAGCTTCTCACATTTGCACCATTTTTTTACCATTTGAATCATAAAAAGATAACAAACAAACACGGATGGAACATTTGAAAATACAATTCAGTTGGTTTCTATTTTCATGCTCATTTTTGCTTAAAATTATTCTGCTTGAATGTGATTTATGTTGCTTAAATTTGAACTTAACTCTTTGTGAATATTTAAGGAATGTAAGGGGTCAGATTTCAGATTGCTCATTATTTCTGGAACACTAAATACTTTATTTGATTGTGTACACTGCACTTTCTTGTTAAGCATTCATCCAAATCATTTGGGTAAATATTGGCAGAAAAACTGCTTTTAGATTTATACTGGTCATCAAAACCGGCACTGACAAAACATAAGATGTGTTTAATTAATGTGCGGGAAAGAGGTTTAAAGGTGTCCGCCCACAACAAAATGCTTGCGGGTCATAGAACTCCTTCAATTAGTTCTTGAAAAAAAATGATTCTCTCAGGTAGCGTTTGATTATGTGTACATTGTATCCTTGTATGTATTTTCAAGTGTACACATGATTTATATAAGGTTTGTACAATTTTAGTTTTATTTAAATTTTAAAATTTTGACATTTTTTTTAAGATTTGCCTGCCCCTGTCTAAACACTTAAATTCTTGGTCTTTGGACTATTGTCTGCAACTTCAAAACACACTTTTTGGAACAGGACACATTTTTCTGATATTTTATCCAGTTTGACTGCAATATAAGTTGTATTTATCAATCAAGTAAAAAATGACATTTATTTTTCCATAATTACCTGGTAGTTATTTGTTAATTTGTTTTAATTCATGGATAGGTTTATTGCGAGTGTCATGGAAAGCTGGAACTTTTCAGTACACAACATGCAAACTGAGAATGAACTGTGTGTGCCGGCTTTGTGAACAAAAACGCAAGGCGGCTATGGTAAGTTGCGTCAAGATATATCCTTGGGACCCCCCCCCCCCCCTGGACACGCAATACAATTCGTGTTTCGCTGATCTGTTGGCTGGGATCAGATCATCCATTTGGGGATTTAGATATGTTACCCCAGCCAACAGGCTGCATGTTTAATTTAACTCAATACTAAGCTTTGTTTTAGTGCGAACATCAACATGTTTATCTAATTGCAGTTGCTGCTTGGGACAATAAAGTTAAGTCAGCAACCGTCTACCAGACTGCAAGATTCATCTCTTCCAAAGGATGTCGTACCTTTCTAGGTGGGTGTGCATTGATTGATTGATTGATTGATTGTGAGTTTGTGTAAATGAATAACTGTGAAACCATAACCAAATGTTGGGCTGTAAAGGTGTGTATGTGCATGTTTCACATATTCTCCATCCTTTTGGCATACTGGACCGTCATCAGACACTCTGCCATGAATGTTAGAGAGTTTAAAGCTATTTCTTATTTTCCTGTGTAACTATATTGATGTTAGATTAAATTTACGCCGCCGTGTTACTGAGTAACAATTTGAAATTGGGCCAAAATCATCAAGCTAGAGCTTTGCATAATCTTTTTCAAACTTCTGCAAGATTTCTGCCCTTGACAATATTTGCTCGCAGCCCCCCTTAAAGTTGCACTTCGTTCAGTATTTGAAAGCTTACGGATACACTTTTTTGTTAATTTGAGATCTTAATGTGGCTACTTCTAAGTAAATAGATGCTCAAAGCAACTGGATGCTCTGGGTGTTCACTGGGTGACAAAGGCTACACAGTATTGGTTGTTTCTTTTTTCTGAAAAGATGTTTCTAGTGAATTGCCCAGTTGCAGTGGTTTTGACGCCACAGAACCAGCATAGCTCCATGACAGATATATATGTTTTCGTCATTGATGTCAGTACTGCTGTATTGGAGGCCTCACAATTTCTGTGTGGAAATGTCATCACTCATAACGGCGTATTTCTAGCATAGCTTTCATAAGTGCATGGCCATTCTATGTCATTTTCAGATACACTGTGTTTTGTGTGGATAAGAAATGCAGAGTGGTACCACCAATCACCTAAGCCACCATTCCCCTAACAGACAATAGGCTCATGGGGACAGTTCCTGCAATTTACAGAAAAGTTCTCAATTGTAGCCCTACGAACTTAAGGTAAGCGATAAATCTGGATTTCAAGATATCTCTGTACTCACTGTAAGTTTATACTTCATTTGAACAAAACATAGGGCCGAATTCAGAACAATCACTCTCACTCACACTCAATGAGTTAATCCTCTGTAATCACATAACAGTCGAGATATTTTCGAGTGAAAGGTATATCCGTATTCACAGGTGTGAGTGAGACTCAAGTGTTTTGCGTGAGTGGGACATTTGTGAGTGCTCGGCTAGGCCACATGAACCGCCCTCGAGGATTGGTTGTGAATAGGAATTGAATGAGTGTATGTGAAAAAAGTACATGGCAAGTAGAAAAGATGAAATATATCAAATATTTGGAACAAATAAGGGACATGCTCGTTCCCAGACAATATTTAAGAGACCGGGATAATCCATTGAAGTACATGTTCATTCAATAATGTGGCCATCTATAAACAAAACAAATTCAAAAGGATGCGCCTATCATATATTTGTTTTGTCTCGCAATGATCTTGAACCCCCAGCAATGTTGATGTTTGCAATTCATCAATGGCTGCAAAGACAGGCAGCTAAAGGTACGTGAAGTTAGCATTCTAGCGGCATGAAGTTAGCGGCCTAGCGGCGTGAGGTTGACGGACTAGCGGCCTAAATTTGTTATCTATTTCAAGGTTCAATGGTTTAAATGGAAAATAAGATAAATCAATGTTTTTAGTCGTACATTAGCGGCCTTAAATTGTTTTCTACTTCAGCGCATTTTTATATGAGTTTTCTTCTAAAACAATGCTAAAATAATTGTTTTCCTATGCAAAATACATCAAGCTTGAGCGGTCTTGCGGCGTGAACTTGGCGGCCTGGTGGCCTAGCGGCCTAAAAATCCCCAAAACTCATCCAGCAGCCCATGAAAAGGGGGAAATGCTGATATTCGCTAAAGGATGTTGATTTATGAAAAGGACATTTAATTTATCATTGTTTTAGAAAAGAACGCATATAAAATGCTTTGGAATAGAAAACAATTTTAGGCCGCTAGTCACATGAGGCGGCTAGGCCGCCAGGCCGCTAACTTGACGCCGCTAGGCCATTTCATAGCGTGGTAAGGGAATTGATATGTATTTTCCAGCCTACATTCAACTGGATTATTATTACTATTATTGCTATTACTATTATTATTATTATTATTATTATTATTATTATTATTATTATTATGATTATTATTATTATTATTATTTTCATCATCATCAGCAGCAGCACCACCAACACCAGCAGCAGCACCACCAACACCAACACCACCATATCATCATCAACATCATCATTATTATTATTATTATCGTCATCTTCATCCATTTTCCCCTACATTTCTTGAGTTGTTTTTCACTCCGAGGTGTTATTTCCCCATAAGAAGTAGATTCATTCGCTAATTCTATCCATCTGCTATTTTTTCAACTTCCATTTTTTCAACTTCCATATATTATTTTCAAACGCCCAAGACCGCTTTATGTAGAATACAAAAACAAGATTATATATGAATACATATTAAGTGATATAATGGAAAACGGCTACATATTTAAAACAGCAACAACAATGACAACAAAAAACATGCATTTAAACGTATTTTGCAACAGTTATTTACAACCCAAAACGTTTATTTTTATTAACCAATTGTTTTAAAATGAAAATATCAGTTTTAGAATAACACTTATTATCATTTGTTTGTTGCCATAACTAACAATAAGGTACTCAAATCTCAAATAAACATATGTTTACAATGTATAATGTAAACATCACCATAGTCAAACAGATAATCCGATATGATCATGTAAACATACGTGTATAATTATATACTGTATTGCTCACTTGATGAAGTGGAGTGTTAGCGAGGCGTGTGAATACGAACAGATCACTTGAGTGTCACTGCCCATATTCCACTCAAGTGATCATTTGAGTGTCCCTTACGGGAATGTGGTTGGAGTGTGAGTGAGAGTGGATGTTCTGAATTCGGCCCTTACAATTTCAGCATCAAAATCCAGGTTTAGATCCCAGACCGAACTTTGTCTCCTTCATTAAACTTAATTTCAGATGTTCTATAAGCCACATACATGTTCACTACTTATGACGGATAAGAACTTTCGCAAATTGATTATAAATGCGTTTTCCCAGATTTACACCCTCCTCTTGCAGATACTGCCGATGGTGAAGCTTGGGTGCACCGGACCGGTTTTCCAGCTGTGTGGAATCTCCAGCTGAACTGGGGCCGGGAATTATATAAGACTCCTTAGCAGCATGGTGAGCTTTTGCGTATTTATTTCCAGGCTCATATACCCGGCCAGACTTCTGCGTATAATCTTTCCTGTCGTCATTTTTTTAAATAACGTATCTCAAGTCTTTCAATGAAATCACAACTGTGACACCTTTGGAGACTAGATTTAAATTAAGGAACCATTATGTGTAGAAAGCCTTTTGGGTGATTTAAAATCAAATTAGTAAACAGGATTCTCATGGTTCATGGTTTATAATTGGTCTTGTGGACCTTTCATTCTTTACTTTGGTAACAGCCGCTTAAGTATGTAAGAAGGGGGGGGGGTACAGATGTGATAGTAAACAGTGTTTAATAAGGTATATTTGTTTTTATTTTATCACCAGTTTGAAGGTAATGATTTTGTTAAATCAGGGTTAAGTAACAAGTTTAACACAAACACTGTAACATGTTCTTTATTTCAAATAAATCTATAAATTATCTCTGGAGAATTTAGTCTGATCTCCATTTCTCAGAAAATGTAGCTGTCTAAGTGCCTATTCCATCAATGAGTATCACTGTCTTTAAATTGCTGTTGCAGTACAGTTTAAATAGCAAAAGTTTTATGGCCCTGCTTGTTTGCAACTCCTCATTCATTTTTGTACAGCGAGAAAAGTAAGGGAATTCTAGAGATTTACTAGAATTATGGATTGTTTTTCTTGAGTTACACAGTACATAAGGATTAATAAGTGTGTACACAACTCCTCATTTTATTCCTGTTTATTATTTATATATGTAACATAGATGTGTACAAGACTTAGAAACATGACATAAAAGAGCTCACTTTGATAAATTTTCTCAAAAAAAGATATCTTTACTGTTAAAGTAAGAACTTTTACTGCATAGTAAGTAATGTCTTCTGCTCATCTTTATGACATCATTACATGGAATGGAAACTTCCCAAGATACATTTCCACATGGGGCAGCTCATTTATATATATTGCTGATGGATTGTTTAGAAAGGGACAGTTTTAATTGGACAAAATGTTTTAATCGCCATTTTACAGAGTGCCAGCCAGTCATTGCTGTTCTTGCATTGCTGAGGAGGACAGTCCTGCCAACATAACAGTTTGTTCAATAACAGGTAAAAAACTGGTCTCACTTTACATTTTCAACCACTGCCAGATAATATAATCTTATATAATGATAACTCCTTCTTCACAACTGGTGTTAAATATATAATGATTAAACAAACAGTAAAATGAAAATTATGCTCTTTAAACTCAGAACCATTATTGACTTGTCAGATGCTACTGGTAAATGAACTGGTCTTGATGTCCTTTTCTTGAGATAATAACTATTTGCATATTACCCCGGTACTACTATTGTACATTCAATAGAAAATCGTCTTGTTTGTATTGTTAAATGGCTTTATAATGTTCCCCACTTCCTGATTCTTGAAAATTACGTGAACAAATGACAATCCTACTACCATTTAAAGTTTGATTAAATTTCGGACAAATGTGTTTGTTTTAATTTGCCTTCTGCTTAAGGTAAGGGTATATATACTGGGCAAGAAGTGCTGAATTTCATCGTGAATGACAGTGATTATCCATAGTTTGAATTTGGTTCGGACATGTTTGACGGGAATTCAAAGACATTTTTTTGTCATCATTTACATTGGTTCATTCTAAGATAAAAAATATAACCTTTTTCAAAATGTTTAATCTGTGAGAGTGCAGCTTTAATAGACCTGTAAAGACTTGTCGATGTGAAACTAAACTCTCAATCAAACTTTGGTAAAAGATCAAATGCGGGGCTCCGTGTGCGGCATAGACTGTGTTAATTTTTATTTAATATGATGAAGAGCTAGTTAAGTTATTTTTGTTAAAAGTCTTCATTTGAAGCAAAATATGTTTCAATACCCTGTATGAATTTTCTTCACTGGATATTGATTTATAAAAAACATTGCTCCAGGGTGCGGAGCTATTTTTTGCTATATGTCTATATGGAAAAATCTTCTCCTCAGAAGTCAACTTTGTTCCCCAATGTGCAAGGCACAATCGGTGAAAATAATTTCAATAAAAGTCACTGATTATTTTTATTGTTATTATTATTAATAATAAACTTTTACTATTTCAGGAGACAAACAGAAACACAGAGGTGCTATACATTCTGATGGAAAAACAAAAGCATCTCCCATCATTTTGGCGTGGCTCAGATCAAGAGGAGAATTTTAAGAAAGGTAATAACTGAGTGACTAAGAACATGCAAGTTGCATTGGTTAGAGTGTAAGACCCATCTGCCTTCATAAGAATTGATAATCATCACTGTATTAAATCAAGAAATTGAAACGTAAGTGTCTTGTCTTTTGCAGTGTTTTTGAAATATAATATAATTTAAAAAAAACTAAATTATTATTTAATATGATTGTGAATGTGTGATGTTTTCTTCTGATCATTCACTCTCAAAAACCAGATACTAAAAACATATTTGTAGATTTTTTTGTTTTACTTGTAAATATAGTTTTAAGGTTGTATTTTAGGCAAAGCCTTTTATTCTGCTCAATACAAACTTAAATATTGTAAGAGTTATGGCCCTTTGTAATTTTTTAAACAAATACATTTTTTATGTTTTTGTAAGCCCATTATTAAGGGACTTTTAATATTTTCACCAGCTGCATAATAAAGTCAGACCAAAAGTGTTCAGTAAGTGTCCAAACAATAACTAAGTTAGAATCCTTTCTCAAATCAAGTGAGCGATATAGGGCCATCTCTGTGTTTGTCTGACTAATAAACAATAATCAATCTTTGAGTTAAATTGACAAATATTGTTGTAGAATGTTTTGTGAAGACATACAATTGGATTACTTTTTTGTCAATAGGATTAAGGTTTCTGCACATAAAAATTATTTAGAATTGCATTTGGGTCAGTCGGTTCACGTTCAATATTACTTGCAGTATAAGTGGAAGCAGTGACTTAAAATTAATTACCAAACAGTTTCTGCTCAATTGCTTTGAGTTAACATACGAGTTATGAAACTTGGAATACTAGTTCTTGGTGGCATAAATGAAAGACCTTGTTTTGTCACATTGACTTGTAATCAAGCACTAACTTCCTCTAAATTCTCTTCAGGTGATGGTTGGGCACACACAAGAAGACATAGATCACAGGTGTCTAGCCATATGAGTAGATAGGAGTGTCACACTCTGCCAAACTTACTTCATCAGATGAGCAGAAAGCTTCTCAAGATCCCGCACTGCACACTAAGACATAGTCTTTGACTACAACAAGGTGATGAAAGTACAGAGGTCCAATTGAAATCAATTCTGTGCTGCTGTCATTTCTTCATTCTGGAAGTCGATGGACATGATTTACTATGGCATCAAGTGTGCAGTTTGCCGACTATCAGCAGTCTTGTTCACCAGCTGTGCAACTTGAGCTGGTAGCTTTATTGCTTAAAGCCACTGCATAAGAGGGGGAAGGTGCAGGCTCATCAAAAAGTCTCAAAAGTTGAAACTAGGAAAAGAAGTTTATCAAGAGTGTGAATCTATTTTGAAAACAATCGTTACAATGATTTGGTTTCCTTTGAAACTTCATACATACTATGAATTGAGATGCTTAAATAAAAAACCGCTATTCAAATATCAGGAAACTGCCTTTTTCATACTAAAGGGTAAATGATGTCGCCATTTCCTGTATGTATTTAAATAAGATATGTCTCCACAATTAATATTTTTAGGGAATTTTTCGTAACCTAATGAATGAGATTAAATTGTACAGCGTTATATGAGGTTAATATGTTTTCTCATTCTTTAAAATTGGTGAAAAATTTTCAGAAGATAATTAGACCAGTATCCATTACTGCAATCATACAATCAAATATACTGGGACAAGCCCACTGGGCATATAATATAATTAAACCCTGTTTAGGGGCACAAGGCAAACAGAGTTACTTTCAAACAATAAAGCTGCACTCTCACACTTTGGATGTTTTGACAACTTTTTTCATTTTATGTCTTGGATTGGAACCATCCAATTTTTGCGAACAATTAAATCCCAGATTTTTCTATTTAAGTTAAAACATTGATATTTTTATGCACTTTTCTTAAACCGTTAGTAACATTAATTTTCGAACGGAAATATGAAATCTGCGATCTGATCTTTTGTCAGCAATCTTTTATCATTGGTTTGCAGATAAATACGCAAAAACTTGCTCATTCGAAGACAAAAAAAGTTGTGGAAATGGTATATCTGTGAGGCTGCAGCTCTAAATGTTTAATTGCTTGATTTTACTACTGTATTAGAAATTACAGGGATTGGGGTATATTTTTAGTGTTTTTATTGCTTGTTTTTGATTCATACAGTCATACTTTATACTTCAGGGCACAACTTACAAATAAACAAAACTGGAAAATGGTCATATCAAAAGGTCAAAGATAATGCAAGTTGAACAATCATATTGTTCATGGCTTGTATTTTTGGTATATTTTGTTGCATATGCTATAGAAAAGTTGAAAGTTAAAAATAAATTCATAGTTGAAATGATGGCTTTGAATGATATTGTCAGATGAGAAACGGCACTATTAAGAAATAGGTATAATGGTACTTTATTTATTTTAATCAATTTTAGATATTATGAAAATTATTATCTTATTTTGTACATGAGACCTTTTAAACAGTTATTGACAATATAACAATGTGTATATGAAGCTTTAGATCAAAACTTAAAGCTGCACTTTCACAGATTGTCAGTTTAGACACAAAATTGTCTCAAAATCGGCTGATTTGGTTATCATTCCTTTAAATCAGTCATATTAGATAATTCACAATAGAACCAATCAAAAATGTTTGGTAAAACTGCCGAAAAAGTAATTTACATTAAATTGTTTGTATGCTTTTAGTCATTGTTTGTAATGCTTTTAGTCATAAAACATCATTTTTTTAACATAAATATGATGAACTGCAATCTGATCTTTTTTCAGCAGTCTTATATCACTTAAAATTGGGTCTAGACATTTCTGCAAAAAATACTCCATTTATTGACAAACAATAAAAGAGTACCGGTAGTCAAAACGATCATTCGGTGAGATTGCAGCTTTAAATACACCTTTTAAGACCGCCGTAAAATTCCAATGGTTTGCCTAAATCTTTAAAGCTAGCATACTGTTTAATTGACAACCATACTTATTGTTTAAAATATGTCATGATATCTTTGTACAATGTGTTTATATAATTCATTAAAGAAGTCAAAACAAATTTGTTTACCTCGTAATTTGTTATCTGTTATTTAAATAACTCAGACAAAAATGGGAACGTCAGTGCTAGTTCTTTTACTATTAACATCCCATGAAGTTTCTATTGGTGTAGCAGCAAGGAGGTGTTACATTAATTATGCATCATTTAAACCAAATTATACATTCATATGCACATCATACAGGCGTGTAGCCGCCTATACGTGAATACGCGGCTGAATCCACATGATTCTGACAAAAAAATCAACCAAAGTTGCAGTATGCGAACTTGACTACATGAATCTAAAACTGGTTATTTTCCAGTACTAAATAATGCACTAGATTGCACCATGGTTTTCAAAATTTTCTGAGGGGGCACGCCACTGAACCCCCCAGCACATGAATTCACATGAATAGAGGGGTAGCTACGCCCTTGACATAATTGAAACCACAGTGTGGCTAAACAACACTTGTATGTTTATCATACGCAGTGATCTCCCATTGAAATGCAATCGTCAAAGAATCTGAAGGGGCTGTTTATATGGACTAGATTTGAAATGCACCAAGTGTTTAAAAAAGTTGATTTCAGTCACGAAGGGAATCAACCATACCCCACACTTGTTGGAGTAAGATGAAATGTCCACTTTCCGCGAGAAAGAAAGTACATTGAAAATGGTCATTTGATTTAATTGACTTTATCTTTTTATAAATATGTTGCAATACATAAAATACGTTATTTGTTATAATTGTTTACCCATGTTGAATTTTATTTGGCAAATTTATAAGAGATTTAAATATTAAGAAACTCAGCCGCTAAAGAGCATATGATTATGACATACTTTTTTTTAAATCTTTCGAACATGAGTTTCTGAGTGAATATAAGCGAAGCGTTAAGTGTTTTGAAATTGCATCTTTTACTTGGATTTTATAGATTGTTATTACGAAATAAAGTATGGCGAATCAAACGAAGTGTTAAAGCCAAGCTATTGATGGCTGAAACCCTTCAATAAATGTTGATATGTGCTAAAATATAGTCTTTGAAGTCCAAAATTTTGACATGCGTTACTAACCCGATTCAACAAAAGGCTGTTGCACAATCAGTTGATTGACATAATCACGTGATAAACCAATAACTTCCATTAAGGTTAAAATATTCAACACCTTAGTATGAGTCACTGTGGGCGAGTGGATAAGCGATCCGTTTTTTATTCTATGTATTATCTGCACCCCCATGTGCTTGCTCCCAACTTGAACAAGATAAATTTTTAATACTTTAATCGGTTATTTTAAAAATGCAATTGAAGTATAAAAGAAAATCAACCTGGTTACTATTATTTCTGCAATTTCAGTACCAAGGAGTAAAATAAATATACATGTAAGTGTTTTCAGATGCATTACGAGGAAAAATATGTTTGGTGCCAAAACATGAGAGAGTCTCTTTAAACGGAAAAGTTTTGGCAGTTACTCAGTCAGTCAGATGATGATAAATATAATGCATAGCATCATCGCTCTGGAGTACGAGAACGTTGTATACAGAGTATGTTTTTACTGAACATGCGTCTGTTTATTTTGATGCCATAAAAGGTTTAAACTGTTTAAAGGAACTATAACATTATGAAACAACAAATCTGATTACAGATATCAGTGGCAGATCCAGGAATTGACTTAAGAAGGGGTACGTGAAACTCATGGGCTTAATCTTTCCACATCCGCCCCTCCCTCAGAACAGAAATTGAATGGATTAAAATGTTGGACCGGGGTGGGGGTTAGACTCCCCTAATTTATAGTCCGAAAAAGTGCATTTTTATCTTAATATTGTATTTTTTCCCGATATTGACTGAGAACGTATTATAAACGGACGATTCAAAGGGGTGGGGGACGGCGCGCGCGCTGGGACCGACCCCACCCCTGAATCTGCAATTGAGTACATGGATTAAAACCGTCTCCGTAGCCTATTGGTTAAGGCGTTCTATACCCTTCATTCAATTGACTTAATACTTCACACAATTGTTCAGGACCATCAGCCAATGAGGTTACATAACTCCATAATACAAGTTATGGCCCCTGATTGACTTAGGTTAAAGTTTTAGGCAAGTAAAATTTAAGGGGAAGTTGGAATTTAATAAAAAAAACTTCCATGGGTCACAATGAACCCAATGAACAATGTTCTTTAATCATGAGCTAACTGTTCAAGCGTCAACAGACACATTCCTGTGCAGATAAAACTTTTATTGTTTTTACAAGCACAAAACTTGTATTTAGAATTTACAGTTTCTATATAAATCAACTGAAAGTTCTATTTAACCATAATATATCAAATATTAAGTCACCATTCACTAGCGGATTGAGAATGGGGCGCAATCGGCGTGCGCTGCCTTTAAAATCGTCCAAGTTTACTTTTTGTGTCAATATATGAGAAGAAAATAAATATGCACATAATGCATCATTTCCGACTACAAATTGTTAAAAATTTCTTGATTGAGTAACCCTCAATCCTCCTGCAAACGCCCCTTAGTAACGCCTCCTTCTAACGACAATTCCTGGATCCGCCCCTGGCCATTATATTTTTTGTTGATCAAACGGTACACATACCAAGTGACTGAAGCTGAATTTCATTTAATGAATGAGATGGTCTGTAAAAGATTTCTGATGAATATCCTATGAAATTTGCAGTCCTCCCGTTTCGACCGGTCAATGTTTGTGGATTTATTACACACAATTATATAAAAATACTATTACAAAGTTGTCTCTTAAGGTTACGGGAGCCTTCACTGTCAAAAGTAAGATATATATAATTTGTCCCCCTAATGCCATAAAATATGGATGGTCCCCTTAATGCCTCAAAAATAATATTATATATACACTGGTCTCCATAAACCCTTCGACATATATACCGGTCCCCTTAAAACCTGCAACATACTTACAAATTATTAAGGAGACCGCAAATTACGTATATTTTTTGTTAATTAATTTAAGAAGCCTAGATCTTGTACACATAATAAATGATCATTTCAATACTAAATTATCAACAAAAAAGCAAAATAAAGTATAAAACAAAAAATATACAAATTGTCTCCTTAATGCCGTAAAATACATACGGTCTCCTTAATGCCCTAAGTAGATATATATATATATATATATATATATATATATATATATATATATATATATATCTACTACAGATATTAAGGTGACCATATATATATTAATCTAGGCATTATGGGGACCGCTGGATTAAGGCGACAAAAATTGGTCTCCTTAATATTTTCAGTCCAGATTTGATGTATCAAATGTCAATAAAAATGTCCATTGACAGTAAGTTGATAAGCTTGAATGTTTATTTACGAGGTCATTTCATTGTTTAAAATCTTATTATCTTTTAATATTAAAAAAAATATTCTTAAACTTTTGTGTGTGTATATTTGTGTATCCATAAAAATAGCTATTAAGGCGACCAGGGAAAAAATCATAATTTTGGTCAAAAATAGCTATATACTAAGCATTTTTTATTTGTTTTACTTTATTTAAAGCCTATTGTATATTATCCCGAAGTTTCATTCCATAAAAAACAGAAATAAGGAAATTCGATATTTCGTGTACCATCAGCATCCAAATTTTCAAGTATACAGAAATTTAACTTTCCGGAATATAACGGAAATTTTCGGGTATGTCCGTGGTACCATCTCCGTGCAATTATGCAGTATGGCGTTCATCTCTTACGGAAAGAGAATGGTAACTTGGTAAGTGTTTAAAATACATATTCAACGTTTTTTTTCGTTTATTTTTATGACTTTTGTACAGTAGTATAAATCGTCCACCCTTTGGATGAAAAGCAAATGATTTATCCGGATTTTGTTCATCCGAAACTAAATCACTAGTATCAACATCCGGTGTAATTATTGCTTGTATTTTGGAGAAACTCGATTGATTTCTAGCAAACTTGGTTTACCACTACATCGTCGCTTATTATTATTTGGTATGTTCCAATCTAAAAAGGGATTTGCTCCCTTAACATCTCAGATTTTAATAAATAAAAGACGAAATGATACAAATGCCTTACATTTTGTTTGTCAATGTCATGTCATTAGTCATTCTCATCACCTTTGAATAGCAGAACAGAACGAACACTATCACCAATTCGTATTGTGGCTTTTTGCATGTGTCTTAAATTCTCATATTTGATTATAAATGCAACAATAAAATATTTCCCTTATTATGCCACAGTTATGCACCAGTCAATTGTAACCATGGCCCCCAAGCAGGTCTTGTTTATACCAGGGATAGCAGGGGAAATGGGCCATGTTTTTACGTTCCAGGTGGACCGGCAGTGCTGAGTGAATGCGGTGTTATTGTTTTTGCGCTGAAAACAGGGAATGGGCCTAATCTAGGATGTCCCCAGGGGCATTTGACGGGGATCTGGTCATTTCGTAACCTTACCATTTCGTAACTGCTGAATCTTGGTTATTTCGTAACCATTTTGTTAGTCAATTCGTAACCGTCAAGAAATCAATTGCTCATATGGTAACCACCATTTAACAAGGTGATAAATAGTACACTTAGCACCTCGTTAAGTTTATTGTTCGATCCTGGATGTATATGGCACAGCAACCAAGACACCAACTGGGAGACATTACTCAAATTCTCACTAGTAACAAGCCAATAATTTATGTTACTCAATAGTTATTAGATATATATATATCATGCTAAATTAGAAATGATTTGTTATACTACCAAAATATTTTAATTATTTTCTTACATTTTGCTTACTTATAAACAATAATTTAAGACTGATCGCGATGTATTTTTGAGTAAAATTATGTTTACATAAATGATCATTCTTGACCTATTTCATTGACTATATTTGTTTGAATTGTTTAAAACGAACAAAATTTTGTTCTGTTCTTTTCTCAATTGATCCATATTATGCATACTTTATATCCGAAACCGACAAAAAACAGTCTAAAATTATTAGTTATGGTACAGTGGAAACTCACTAAACCAGATCACCACAAAACCGGAAACCTCGGGATACTGGAATTTTATCACAGAGTCCCGGTTTTCCCCTTCTATTTTCAATGTAAAAAAATCCCTACAAAACCGGAACCCCGGAATTCCGGATACCGGACAAAAAATCGAGAAAATTTGTTAGTTGTCAACGTAATTTTACCTCACAAAACTGGACGTTTTGTTCAAACATGTCAAAATAATTCTGTGCATTAGGAATTCGCGAATCACGTGTCACTTTGTTTTGACAGCCGGTACGTCGTTAAATATTACACCTGTGATGTTGTGTTAACACGATAATCGATAATGATGATTGCGCTGTGGATTGACTGTCGCGCGATAATGAAATGATAATCAAACTTGTGAAAAGAAAATCGATTAAAACATTTATTTGTTTGTTGCAGAAAATAAAGAACTAGAAACGGTTTTTTAGTGATCATTTTGAAGGGTTGTTTTATCTAAAGACTTCTATGATTGAATCAAATTAGAGCGGTGCTTTAATTAAACTATCAAACATACTAAACAAGCATTAAATTACGAGAGTTGTTTTATTTCAAGACTTGGAAAAAAGATGGTTATAAAAACGCAGAAATGTTTAATTATGCTTATCACTTTTGCAAGTGCTTTAATCATGTCTCAACCTCCGTCTGAACGTCGGAGAATTGAACTGTCCCTAGAGGACAAAAGCCTTTAAAGGTTAACTCAGTTAATATATTGAGTAAACTTACTCCGTACATCGAATCCCCACTAAACCGGAATCCTCACTAAACCGGAAATTTTGCCAAGTCCGGACCTTGTCTGGTTTAGTGAGTTTCCAATGTAAATAATTTCCAATAACAAGATACAAAATTAAACATATCGGCCCTTTTTTATACAATAAGCATATAAAAAGCGCATACTCTCATTCGGCAAACTCACTACATTTTACAATACTTCTATGCAATTTAAAAAAAATGAAATTCTAAAGTTATATGGTCTATATATTTTAAAAATATTGGCTTAAAATCACAATTCCTCTCAATGGTAGAACATCTATAAATTAAAAAATTATTACATTTAATATTCAGCCTACTTATAATTATTTCCTTCGCAACATAAAAAAATAGCTAGTGTGAATGTTTCTATTTGTCATAGTTTCAGAGTTTATTGGCAAATCGCACTACACTATTAGGAATAAAGAAGGAATACAACTACTAGATTTAACTTTGTTTATGTTGTTATTTTTATGTTTGATACTTACAGTAAACTTATTTTGTAAATTCAAATGGTATTAAATTAATTCCTCATAATTATAGGAGTCAACGGTTAAGATATGACCATTCGATTTCTTAACGGTTACGAATTGACTAACACAATGGTTACGAAATGACCAACAATGAGCGGTTACGAAATGACCATAATTCATTTGACAGGGCTTTTACCAGCTGTTTGTCTGTGCAGATCGGGAATTTTACCTGGGATTGGCTGGACCGAAAGTCAAAGTCCCCGCTATTAGCAGGACCTTGGGGGCCCATGCTGCAATTGACTGTTGCATTATTTGGATTTTTCTTAACTTTACGACATGCCCCCCTACAGTATTTTATAGTCAAGTTTAGTAACATTTATTTACAGAAATTGTAAACAAGTAAAGTAAACTGTACTGAGCTTTTGAACAAACCTACATACTTATAAATCAAAATTGATATTTTAGGGTCTACACTGAATAAACCCAAAATGTTAGTTTTGATTTGCTAAATTCAAACAGTATTTAGTCTATCCACACAAAATTTACAGGATCATCAGATAACAAATTTTCTAAAAATTCTCTGTTTGCCAAATAGGGAAGACAGGTTTAAGTGGGGTTAAAAGGTTGCTATCTGTGACCAAAAAAATACTGTTCAAAATTGTGAGTATTCATTTATCTTTCATTCAGTAAAGAGCATGCAATGGCATAGTGGTTGGATTAGATAATCTGACAGCGGTGCTGGACGTCAGGAGTTCAAATATTGTTGTGAGTTCAATGTACCAAAAGAATACCTTTGGAATACACAATTATCTATAAAAATGGCAGAGCAAATTGCCCATATTGTAGTAATGTCTTAGATCCAGCTTGGATAACTTGGACACAGTAAGCGGTTCACACCAAGGGAAATTCTCAGATAAAACAGCGCTTATGAACTTGAACATTACATTTTTCATTGAGACAAAGAAAAAACATTGTTGCTGATCTTCTGAAAACAAATCTTGGATTTAAACTAATCACCAACAAAAATATATGCATTTTAATCACACAATGTAAACAACTGCGCCACAGATCTTATCTGTATGTTTAGGGTTTTTAAAATTTAGCAGTTAAATATAGATTAGCATACTGGTAGGTCTGGTTGGCATGTTGCTTTAGATGCTAAGTAAACATAATGTCAGTGATTTCATCACTATTTCTATTAAAATATCAGTTTTCTTCTTCAGAGCTTCTCACATTAATTTTGCACCATTTTTTTACCATTTGAATCATAAAAAGATAACGAACAAACACGGATGGAACATTTGAAAATACAATTCAGTTGGTTTCTATTTTCTTGCTCATTTTTGCTTGAAATTATTCTGCTTGAATGTGATTTTTGTTGCTTAAATTTGAACTTAACTCTTTGTGAATATTTAAGGAATGTAAGGGGTCAGATTTCAGAATCAAATCATTTGGGTAAATATTGGCAGAAAAACTGCTTTTAGATTTATACTGGTCATCAAAACCGGCACTGACAAAACATAAGATGTGTTTCATGTGTGGGAAAGAGGTTTAAAGGTGTCCGCCCACAACGAAATGCTTGGGGGTCACAGTACCCCTTCAAGTAGTTCTTGAAAAAAAATGATTCTCTCAGGTAGCGTTTGATTTTGTGTACATTGTATCCTTGTATGTATTTTCAAGTGTACACATGATTTATATAAGGTTTGTACAATTTTAGTTTTATTTAAATTTTAAATTTTTTTTTTAAGATTTGCCTGCCCCTGTCTAAACACTTAAATTCTTGGTCTTTGGACTATTGTCTGCAACTTCAAAACACACTTTGGAACAGGACACATTTTTCTGATATTTATCCAGTTTGACTGCAATATAAGTTGTATTTATCAATCAAGTAAAAAATGACATTTATATTTCCATAATTACCTGGTAGTTATTTGTTAATTTGTTTTAATTCATGGATAGGTTTATTGCGAGTGTCATGGAAAACTGGAACTTTTCAGTACACAACATGCAAACTGAGAATGAACTGTGTGTGCCGGCTTTGTGAACAAAAACGCAAGGCGGCTATGGTAAGTTGCGTCAAGATATCCTTGGGACCCACCCCCACGCAAGGCGGCTATGGTAAGTTGCGTCAAGATATCCTTGGGACCCACCCCCCCTGGACACGCAATACAATTCGTGTTTCGCTGATCTGTTGGCTGGGATCAGATCATCCATTTGGGGATTTAGATATGTTACCCCAGCCAACAGGCTGCATGTTTAATTTTACTCAATACTAAGCTTTGTTTTAGTGCGAACATCAACATGTTTATCTAATTGCAGTTGCTGCTTGGGATAATAAAGTTAAGTCAGCAACCGTCTACCAGACTGCAAGATTCATCTCTTCCAAAGGATGTCGTACCTTTCCAGGTGGGTGTGCATTGATTGATTGATTGATTGCGAGTTTGTGTAAATGAATAACTGTGAAACCATAACCAAATGTTGGGCTGTAAAGGTGTGTATGTGCATGCTTCACATATTCTCCGTCCTGGTTGGCATACTGGACCGTCAGCAGACACTCTGCCATAAAATGTTAGTTTAAAAGCTATTTCTTATTTTCCCGTGTAACTATATTGATGTTTGATTAAATTTACGCCGCCGTGTTACTGAGTAACAATTTGAAATTGGGCCAAAATCATCAAGCTAGAGCTTTGCATAATCTTTTTCAAACTTCTGCGAGATTTCTGCCCTTGACAATATTTGCTCGCAGCCCCCCTCAAAGTTGCACTTCGTTCAGTCTTTGAAAGCTTACGGATACACTTTTTTGTTAATTTGAGATCTTAATGTGGCAACTTCTAAGTAAATAGATGCTCAAAGTAACTAGATGCTCTGGGTGTTCACTGGGTGACAAAGGCTACCCAGTATTGGTTGTTTCTTTTCTGAAAAGATGTTTCTAGTGAATTGCCCAGTTGCAGTGGTTTTGATGCACAGAACCAGCATAGCTCCATGACAGATATATGTTTTCGTCATTGATGTCAGTACTGCTGTATTGGAGGCCTCACAATTTCTGTGTGGAAATGTCATCTGATACACTCATAACGGCGTATTTCTAGGATAGCTTTCATAAGAGCATGGCCATTCTCTGTCATCTTCAGATACACTGTGTTTTGTGTGGATAAGAAATGCAGAGTGGTACCACCAATCACCTAAGCCACCATTCCCCTAACAGACAATAGGTTATGGGGACAGTTCCTGCAATTTACAGAAAAGCTCTCAAT
The DNA here is from genome assembly GCF_026914265.1 of Mya arenaria. NCBI lineage: Eukaryota > Metazoa > Mollusca > Bivalvia > Myida > Myidae > Mya > Mya arenaria. The sequence goes on along the minus strand of NC_069132.1, from coordinate 62,021,070 downwards.
TGTAGCCCTACGAACTTCAGGTAAGCGATAAATCTGGACTTCAAGATATCTCTGTACTCACTGTAAGTTTATACTTCATTTGAACAAAACATAGGGCCGAATTCAGAACAATCACTCTCACTCACACTCAATGAGTTAATCCTCTGTAATCACTTAACGGTCGAGATATTTTCGAGTGAAAGGTATATCCGTATTCACAGGTGTGAGTGAGACTCAAGTGTTTTGCGTGAGTGGGACATTTGTGAGTGCTCGGCTAGGCCACTTGAACCGCCCTCGAGGATTGGTTGTGAATAGGAATTGAATGAGTGTATGTGAAAAAAGTACAAGGCAAGTAGAAAAGATGAAATATATCAAATATTTGGAACAAATAAGGGACATGCTCGTTCCCAGACAATATTTAAGAGACCGGGATAAATCCATTGAAGTACATATTCATTCAATAACGTGGCCATCTATAAACAAAACAAATTCAAAAGGATGAGCCTATCATATATTTGTTTTGTTTCGCAATGATCTTGAACCCCCAGCAATGTTGATGTTTGCAATTCATCAATGGCTGCAAAGACAGGCAGCTAAAGGTACGTGAAGTTAGCATCCTAGCGGCATGAAGTTAGCGGCCTAGCGGCGTGAGGTTAGCGGACTAGCGGCCTAAATTTGTTATCTATTTCAAGGTTCAATGGTTTAAATGGGAAATATGATAAATCAATGTTTTTAGTCGTACATTAGCGGCCTTAAATTGTTTTCTACTTCAGAGCATTTTTATATGAGTTTTCTTCTAAAACAATGCTAAAATAATTGTTTTCCTAAGCAAAATACATCACGCTTGAGCGGTGTTGTGGCGTGAACTTGGCGGCCTGGTGGCCTAGCGGCCTAAAAATCCCCAAAGCTCAATCCAGCAGCCCAGGAAAAGGGGGAAATGCTGATATTCGCTAAAGGATGTTGATTTATGAAAACGACATTTAATATTGAATTTATCATTGTTTTAGAAAAGAACGCATATAAAATGCTTTGGAATAGGAAACAATTTTAGGCCGCTAGTCACAGGAGGCGGCTAGGCCACCAGCCGCTAACTTGACGCCGCTAGGCCATTTCATAGGGTGGTAAGGGAATTGATATGTATTTTCCAGCCTACATTCCGCTGGATTATTATTACTATTATTATTATTATTATTATTATTATTATCATTTTCATCATCATCATCAGCAGCACCACCACCACCACCACCACCACCACCAGCAGCACCACCAACACCAACGCCACCATATCATCATCAACATCATCATTATTATTATTATTATTATTATTATTATTATTATTATTATTTTTATTATTATTATTATTATTATCGTCATCTTCATCCATTTTCCCCTACATTTCTTGAGTTGTTTTTCACTCCGAGGTGTTATTTCCCCATAAGAAGTAGATTCATTCGCTAATTCTATCCATCTGCTATTTTTTCAACTTCCATTTTTTCAACTTCCATATATTATTTTCAAACGCCCAAGACCGCTTTATGTAGAATACAAAAGCAAGATTATATATGAATACATATTTAAATTACGTGATACAATGGAAAACGGCTACATATTTAAAACAGCAACAACAACGACAACAAAAAACATGCATTTAAACGTATTTTGCGACAGTTATTTACAACTCAAAACGTTTATTTTTATTAACCAATTGTTTTAAAATGTAAATTTCAGTTTCAGAATAACACTTATTATCATTTGTTTGTTGCCATAACTAACAATAAGGTACTCAAATCTCAAATAAACATATGTTTACAATGTATAATGTAAACATCACCATAGTCAAACAGATAATCCGATATGATCATGTAAACATACGTGTATAATTATATACTGTATTGCTCACTTGATGAAGTGGAGTGTTAGCGAGGCGTGTGAATACGAACAGATCACTTGAGTGTCACTCCCCATATTCCACTCAAGTGATCATTTGAGTGTCCCTTACGGGAATGTGGTTGGAGTGTGAGTGAGAGTGGATGTTCTGAATTCGGCCCTTACAATTTCAGCATCAAAATCCAGGTTTAGATCCCAGACCGAACTTTGTCTCCTTCATTAAACTTAATTTCAGATGTTCTATAAGCCACTTACATGTTCATTGATTATAAATGCGTTTTCCCAGATTTACACCCTCCTCTTGCAGATACTGCCGATGGTGAAGCTTGGGTGCACCGGGCCGGTTTTCCAGCCGTGTGGAATCAACATCTCCAGCTGAACTGGGGCCGGGAATTATATAAGACTCCTTAGCAGCATGGTGAGCTTTTGTGTATTTATTTCCAGACTCATATACCCGGCCAGACTTCTGCGTTTAAGCTTTCCTTTCGTCATTTTTTAAATAACGTATCTCAAGTCTTTCAATGAAATCACAACTGTGACACCTTTGGAGACTAGATTTAAATTTAGGAACCATTATGTGTAGAAAGCCTTTTGGGTGATTTAAAATCAAATTAGTAAACAGGATTCTCATGGTTCATGATTTATAATTGGCCTTGTGGACCTTTCATTCTTTACTTTGGTAACAGCCGCTTAAGTATGTAAGAAGGGGGGGGGGTACAGATGTGATAGTAAACAGTGTTTAATAAGGTATATTTGTTTTTATTTTATCACCATTTTGAAGGTAATGATTGTGTTAAATCAGGGATAAGTAACAAGTATAACACAAACACTGTAACATGTTCTTTATTTCAAATAATCTATAAAATATCTCTGGAGAATTTAGTCTGATCTCCATTTCTCAGAAAATGTAGCTGTCTAAGTGCCTATTCCATCAATGAGTATCACTGTCTTTAAATTGCTGTTGCGGTACAGTTTAAATAGCAAAAGTTTTATGACCCTGCTTGTTTGCAACTCCTCATTCATTTTTGTACAGCGAGAAAGGTAAGGGAATTCTAGAGATTTACTAGAATTATGGATTGTTTTTCTTGAGTTACACAGTACATAAGGAGGAATAAGTGTGTACACAGCTCCTCATTTTATTCCTGTTTATTATTTATATTTGTAACATAGATGTGTACAAGACTTAGAAACATGACATAAAAGAGCTCACTTTGATAAATTTTCTCAAAAAAAGATATCTTGACTGTTAAAGTAAGAACTTTTACTGCATAGTAAGTAATGTCTTCTGCTCATCTTTATGACATCATTACATGGAATGGAAACTTCCCAAGATACATTTCCACATGGCGCAGCTCATTTATATATATTGCTGATGGATTGTTTAGAAAGGGACAGTTTTAATTGGACAAAATGTTTTAATCGACATTTTACAGAGTGCCAGCCAGTCATTGCTGTTCTTTGCATTGCTGAGGAGGACAGTCCTGCCAACATAACAGTTTGTTCAATAACAGGTAAAAAACTGGTCTCACTTTACATTTTCAACCACTGCCAGATAATATAATCTTATATAATGATAACTCCTTCTTCACAACTGGTGTTAAATATATAATGATTAAACTAACAATAAAATGGAAATTATGCTCTTTAAACTCAGAACCATTATTGACTGTCAGATGCTACTGGTAAATGAACTGGTCTTGATGTCCTTTTCTTGAGATAATAACTATTTGCATATTACCCCGGTACTACTATTGTACATTCAATAGAAAATCGTCTTGTTTGTATCGTTAAATGGCTTTATAATGTTCCCCACTTCCTGATTCTTGAAAATTACGTGAACAAATGACAATCCTACTACCATTTAAAGTTTGATTAAATTTCGGACAAATGTGTTTGTTTTAATTTGCCTTCTGCTTAAAGTAAGGGTATATATACTGGGCAAGAAGTGCTGAATTTCATCGTGAATGACAGTGATTATCCATAGTTTGAATTCGGTTCGGACATGTTTGACGGGAATTCAAAGACATTTTTTTGTCATCATTTTCGCATACATTGGTTCATTCCAAGATAAAAAATATTACCTTTTTCAAAATGTTCAATCTGTGAGAGTGCAGCTTTAATAGACCTGTAAAGCCTTGTCGATGTGAAACTAAACTCTCAATCAAACTTTGGTAAAAGATCAAATGCGGGGCTCCGTGTGCGGCATAGACTGTGTTCATTTTTATTTAATATGATGAAGAGCTAGTTAAGTTATCTTTGTTAAAAGTCTTCATTTGAAGCAAAATATGTTTCAATACCCTGTATGAATTTTCTTCACTGGATATTGATTCATAAAAAAACATTGCTCCAGGGTGCGGAGCTATTGTTTGCTATATGTCTATATGGAAAAATCTTCTCCTCAGAAGTCAACTTTGTTCCCCAATGTGCAAGGCACAATCGGTGAAAATAATTTCAATAAAAGTCACTGATTATTATTATTGTTATTATTATTAATAAACTTTTACTATTTCAGGAGACAAACAGAAACACAGAGGTGCTATACATTCTGATGGAAAAACAAAAGCATCTCCCATCATTTTGGCGTGGCTCAGATCAAGAGGAGAATTTTAAGAAAGGTAATAACTGAGCAACTAAGAACATGCAAGTTGCACTGGTTAGAGTGTAAGACCCATCTCCCTTCATAAGAATTGATAATCATCACTGTATTAAATCAAGAAATTGAAATGTAAGTGTCTTGTCTTTTGCAGTGTTTTTGAAATATAATATAATTTAAAAAAAAACTACATTATTATTTAATATGATTGTGAATGTGTGATGTTTTCTTCTGATCATTCACTCTCAAAAACCAGATACTAAAAACATATTTGTAGATTTTTTGTTTTACTTGTAAATATAGTTTTAAGGTTGTATTTTAGGCAAAGCCTTTTATTCTGCTCAATACAAACTTAAATATTTGTATTTTTTAAACAAATACATTTTTTTCATGTTTTTGTAAGCCCATTATTAAGGGACTTTAAATATTTTCACCAGCTGCATTATAAAGTCAGACCAAAAGTGTTCAGTAAGTGTCCAAACAATAACTAAGTTAGAATCCTTTCTCAAATCAGGTGAGCGATATAGGGCCATCTCTGTGTTTGTCTGACTAAAAAACAATAATCAATCTTTGAGTTAAATTGACAAATATTGTTGTAGAATGTTTTGTGAAGACATACAATTGGATTACTTTTGTGTCAATAGGATTAAGGTTTCTGCACATAAAAGTTATTTAGAATTGCATTTGGGTCAGTCGGTTCACGTTCAATATTACTTGCAGTATAAGTGGAAGCAGTGACTTAAAATTAATTACCAAACAGTTTCTGCTCAATTGCTTTGAGTTAACATACGGGTTATGAAACTTGGAATACTAGTTCTTGGTGGCATAAATGAAAGACCTTGTTTTGTCACATTGACTTGTAATCAAGCACTAACTTCCTCTAAATTCTCTTCAGGTGATGGTTGGGCACACACAAGAAGACATAGATCACAGGTGTCTAGCCATATGAGTAAATAGGAGTGTCACACTCTGCCAAACTAACTTCATCAGACGAGCAGAAAGCTTCTCAAGATCCCGCACTGCACACTAAGACATAGTCTTTGACTACAACAAGGTGATGAAAGTACAGAGAGGTCCAATTGAAATCAATTCTGTGCTGCTGTCATTTCTTCATTCTGGAAGTCGATGGACATGATTTATCATGGCATCAAGTGTGCAGTTTGCCGACTATCAGCAGTCTTGTTCACCAGCTGTGCAACTTAAGCTGGTAGCTTTATTGCTTGAAGCCACTGCATAAGAGGGGGAAGGTGCAGGCTCATCAAAAAGTCTCAAAAGTTGAAACTAGGAAAAGAAGTTTATCAAGAGTGTGAATCTATTTTGAAAACAATCGTTACAATCATTTGGTTTCCTTTGAAACTTGATACATACTATGAATTGAGATGCTTAAATAAAAAACCGCTATTCAAATATCAGAAAACTGCCTTTTTCATACTAAAGGGTAAATGATGTCGCCATTTTCTGTATGTATTTAAATAAGATATGTCTCCACAATTAATATTTTTAGGGAATTTTTCTCAACCTAATGAATTAGATTAAATTGTACAGCGTTATATGAGCTTAATATGTGTTTTCTCATTCTTTAAAATTGGTGAAAAATTGTCAGAAGATAATTAGATCAGTATCCATTACTGCAATCATACAATCAAATATACAGGGACAAGCCCACTGGGCATATAATATAATTAAACCCTGTTTAGGGGCACAAGGCAAACAGAGTTACTTTCAAACGTTAAAGCTGCACTCTCACAGTTTGGATGTTTTGACAACCTTTTTCATTTTATGTCTTGGATTGGAACCATCCAATTTTTGCGAAAAATTAAATCCCAGATTTTTCTATTTAAGTTAAAACATTGATGTTTTTTATGCACTTTTCTTAAACCGTTAGTAACATTAATTTTCGAACGGAAATATGAAATCTGCGATCTGATCTTTTGTCAGCAATCTTTTATCATTGGTTTGCAGATAACTACGCAAAAACTTGCTCATTCGAAGACAAAAAAAGTTGTGGAAACGGTACACATGTATCTGTGAGAGTGCAGCTCTAAATGTTTAATTGCTTGATTTTACTACTGTATTAGAAATTACAGGGGTTGGGGCATATTTTTAGTGTTTTTATTGCTTATTTTTGATTCATACAGTCATACTTTATTCTTCAGGGCACGAATTACAAATAGACAAAACTGGAAAATGGTCAAATCAAAAGGTCAAAGATAATGCAAGTTGAACAATCATATTGTTCATGGCTTGTATTTTTGGTATATTTTGTTGCATATGCTATAGAAAAGTTGAAAGTTAAAAATAAATTCATAGTTGAAATGATGGCTTTGAATGGTATTGTCAGATGAGAAACGGCACTATTAAGAAATAGGTATCATGGTACTTTATTTATTTTAATCAATTTTAGATATTATGAACATTATTATATTATTTAGTACATGAGACCTTTTAAACAGTTATTGACAATATAACAATGTGTATATGAAGCTTTAGATCAACACTTAAAGCTGCACTCTTACAGATTGTCAGTTTAGACACAAAATTGTCTCAAAATCGGCTGATTTGGCTATCATTAATTCAGTCATATTAGATAATTCACAATAGAACCAATCAAAAATGTTTGGTAAAACTGCCGAAAAGTTAATTTACATTAAATTGTTCATAATGCTTTTAGTCATTGTTCGTAATGCTTTTAGTTATAAAACATCATTTTTTTTAACATAAATATGATGAACTGCAATCTGATCTTTTTTCAGCAGTCTTATATCACTTAAAATTGGGTCTAGACATTTCTGCAAAAAATACTCCATTTATAGATAAACAATAAAAGAGTACCGGTAGTCAAAACGAGCAATCGGTGAGATTGCAGCTTTAAATACACCTTTTAAGACCGCTGTAAAATTCCAATGGTTTGCCTAAATCTTTAAGCTAGCATACTGTTTAATTGACAACCATACTTATTGTTTAAAGTGTCATGATAACTTTGTACAATGTTTTTATATAATTCATTAAAGAAGTCAAAACAAATTTGTTTATCTTGTAATTTGTTATCTATTATTTAAATGACTCAGGCAAAAATGGGAACGTCAGTGCTAGTTCTTTTACTATTAACATCCCATGAAGTTTCTATTGGTGTAGCAGCAAGGAGGTGTTACATTAAGGATGCATCATTTAAACCAAATTATACATTCATATGCACATCATACAGGCGTGTAGCCGCCTATACGTGAATACGCGGCTGAATCCACATGATTCTGACAAAAAAAATCATGCACATCGGAACGCCCAGAATGCACTAGATTGCACCATGGTTTTCAAAATTTTCTGAGGGGGCACGCCCCTGAACCCCCCAGCACATTTATGAATTCACGTGAATAGAGGGGTAGCTACGCCCCTGACATAATTGAAACCACAGTGTGGCTAAACAACACTTGTATGTTTATCATACGCAGTGATCTCCCATGGAAATGCAATCGTCAAAGAATCTGAAGGGGCTGTTTATATGGACTAGATTTGAAATGCACCAAGTGTTTAAAAAAGTTGATTTCATTCACGAAGAGAATCAACCATACCCCACACTTGTTGGAGTAAGATGAAATGTCCACTTTCCGCGAGAAAGAAAGTACATTGAAAATGTTCATTTGATTCAATTGACTTTATCTTTTTATAAATATGTTGCAATACACAAAATACGTTATTTGTTATAATTGTTTACCCATGTTGAATTTTATTTGGCAAATTTATAAGAGATTTAAATATTAAGAAACTCGGCCGCTAAAGAGGATATGATTATGACATACTTTTTTTAAATCTTTCGAACTTGAGTTTTTGAGTGAATATAAGCGAAGCGTTAAGTGTTTTGAAAATGCATCTTTTACTTGGATTTTATAGATTGCTATTACGAAATAAAGTATGGCGAATCAAACGAAGTGTTAAAGCCAAGCTATTGATGGCTGAAACCCTTCAATAAATGTTGATATGTGCTAAAATATAGTCTTTGAAGTCCAAAATTTTGAAATTCGTTACTAACCCGATTCAACAAAAGGCTGTTGCACAATCAGTTGATTGACATAATCACGTGATAAACCAATAACTTTCATTAAGGTTAAAATATTCAACACCTTAGTATGAGTCCCTGTGGGCGAGTGGATAAGCGATCCGTTTTTTATTCTATGTGTTATCTGCACCCCCATGTGCTTGCTCCCAACTTGAACAAGACTAATTTTTAATACTTTAATCAGTTTTTTAAAAATGCAATTGAAGTATAAAAGAAAATCAACCTGGTTACTATTATTTCTGCAATTTCAGTACCAAGGAGTAAAATAAATATACATGTAAGTGTGTTCAGATGAATTACGAGGAAAAATGTGTTTGGTGCCAAAACATGAGAGAGTCTCTTTAAACGGAAAAGTTTTGGCAGTTACTCAGTCAGTCAGATGATGATAAATATAATGCATAGCATCATCGCTCTGGAGTACGAGAACGTTGTATACAGAGTATGTTTTTACTGAACATGCGTCTGTTTATTTTGATGCCATAAAAGGTTTAAACTGTTTAAAGGAACTATAACATTATGAAACAACCAATCTGATTACAGATATCAGTGGCAGATCCAGGAATTGACTTAAGAAGGGGTACGTGAAACTCATTGGCTTAATCTTTCCACATCCGCCCCTCCCTCAGAACAGAAATTGAATGGCTTAAAATGTTGGACCGGGGTGGGGGTTAGACTCCCCTAATTTATAGTCCGAAATAGTGCATTTTTATCTTAATATTGTATTTTTTCCCAATATTGACTGAGAACGTATTATCAACGGACGATTCAAAGGGGTGGGGGACGGCGCGCGCGCTGGGACCGATCCCCCCCAACACCCCCTGAATCTGCAATTGGGTACATGCATTAAAACCGTCTCCGTAGCCTATTGGTTAAGGCGTTCATTCAATTCAATTCATTCAATTGACTTAATACTTCACACAATTGTTCAGGACCATCAGCCAATGAGGTTACATAAATCCATAATACAAGTTATGGCCCCTGATTGACTTAGGTTAAAGTTTTAGGCAAGTAAAATTTAAGGGGAAGTTGGAATTTAATATAAAAAACTTCCATGGGTCACAATGAACCCAATGAACAATGTTCTTTAATCATTAGCTAACTGTTCAAGCGTTAACAGACACATTCCTGTGCAGACGAAACTTTTATTGTTTTTACAAGCACAGAACTTGTATTCAGCATTTACAGTTTCTATATAATTCAACTGAAAGTTCTATTTAACCATAATATATCAAATATTAAGTCACCATTCACTAGCGAATTGAGAAGGGGGCGCAATCGGCGTGCGCTGCCTTTAATATCGCCCAAGTTTACTTTTTGTGTCAATATATGCGAAGAAAATAAATACGCACATAATGCATCATTTCCGACTACAAATTGTTAAACATTTCTTGATTGAGTAACCCTAAATCCTCCTGCAAACGCCCCTTAGTAACACCCCCTTCTAACGACATTTCCTTGATCCGCTCCTGGCCATTATATTTTTTGTTTATCAAACGGTACACATACCAAGTGACTGAAACTGAATTTCATTTAATGAATGAGATGGTCTGTAAAAGATTTCTGATGAATATCCTATGAAATTTGCAATCCTCCCGTTTCGACAGGTCATTGTTTGTGGATTAATACACACAATTATATAAAAATACTATTACAAAATTGTCTCTTAAGGTTATGGGAGCCTTCACTGTCAAAAGTAAGATATATATAATTTGTCCCCCTAATGCCATAAAATATGGATGGTCCCCTTAATGCCTCAAAAATAATATAATATATACACTGGTCTCCATAAACCCTTCGACATATATACCTGTCCCCTTAAAACCTGCAACATACTTACAAATTATTAAGGAGACCGCAAATTACGTATATTTTTTGTTAATTAATTTAAGAAGCCAAAATCTTGTAAACATAATAAATGATCATTTCAATACTAAATTATCAACAAAAAAGCAAAATAAAGTATAAAACAAAAAATATACAAATTGTCTCCTTAATGCCGTAAAATACATACGGTCTCCTTAATGCCCTAAGTAGATATATATATATATATATATAATTGGTTTATCAAGAATTGTTAGGTACCGCCTTGGAACGGTCAGTAAAATGTTAATTTACAGGGGGTTTAAACCAGTTTATGTGCACACACCTCACTCTTATCCCAACAATTCTTAATAAAGATAAAACGAATATGATAAATCTTATCAAAGTATGCATTAACTAGATTAAACTTATCAATAAAACAAATAATAATAAAAAACGAAAAGGTAAACCCCAAGTACTTCAATGATTAGAGATCCCAACTCTATCTGCAGACGGAGGGAAACAATTCAGAGCACCTAATGCAAATACTTTTCAAAGATACGATGCAGTCATCGTTAGAAACCGAAAGCTTCACATACAGTCTGCCTTAAAAGGGCTTAAACTGTGTGATCATAGAGTTTCATAATAAAAAGCATCATTGTACTAAAACTGGGAACAAATAAAGAAAAACATTATTAAAAATAAAAGCGACTAGTATATGCTATTTTCTCCTTCCAAATTATTTGAAAACGTAAAATATTTGAAGAAATTTAAGTCACAGCCAAAACACTCGGAGTCAGTCCACTCGTGTCCGCCAAAAACGGTTTTAAAGATAACATGAATTAGCAAATTCTTCATAAAAATCAAAGCACTGAAAGTTTAGTTATGAAAGGATGCTATATTCAACCCAATATTTTGTTTCAGGTATTCATCTTCAAATACAAGAAGGCAAGTGCTCTTTAAAATATTGCCTTTATATCCACGGTTTAAATAAAATCCAAGTTATTCATTAAGTCTATCTGCCCAACTGCCTGCTGGAAACATTTTAATTTTACGCATTTTCTTTAAAACATCACCATAAAAATCGGGATGAGATTATAATGACCATTAACAAATTTAGAGAAAGTTTTTCTTAATTTAAAATATCGGAAACCCTGTTTTAGAAGTTTTTGCGTCATAAGTTTACTGCGCGAGCTGAATTTTAGATAGAAAAATGTTTAAACATATCTTAAACATTAATGCCAAAGTGACCAATGTCATTGTCAATCTTTTGCAATTATTTAATTTGTAAGAGACAACACTTAACATGAATTTTCTTCACCTTTACTCATTGAGTTACATAGCTTAAGATTAGGAATATGAACCCTCCTTATTCCGAGTAACTTTTTTATTTTTGCATAGGTTAATATTCCTCACTCAGTCGGCATGTGCAAGGAGTTTTACTGAATTAACTTTAGGAATGATATGCAGGTCTTCTTTTTACATACATGAAATGCCTTAAAATTAGTGTCTGTCTGTTTAGTTTTTTATGAATATGAGTTTAGTTATCTGAAATGAGCTTCTGTTCACTTAATCAATAAGATTTATTGACAACATTTGACTGTTCAAAAAAAACTTGCATTTTATGTATTCCACTATTTTCTTAATTAACTTATACATATGAATTCAACACTGTCAATCTAATTTAGAAGAAAATCATGAATACGTTCGATCGAATGTTCTTCACCTGTGTAATCAAGATAACGCTCGTTAATATTCACCTTGCTTTTCGACCAATACTTAGATAGTTCATTTCTCAACCGTTCAACGAAGATTATTATCGTTGATTTATAAAATAAACGAGTTAAATTTCTAAGACCAATTTATGACATGAGTGAGTTCATTACACTTACAAACAATATTATAATTTTAGAGAATACACAATTTCGATACGATTTGCTGGATTATTCCTATTGCAACACAATATTTATTTTAACGATAAGTTCATATGAATTTTGAATGATATTAAAAGTTATACATGAAAATAAGCCAGTACATACATGTAGAAATCAAAATTATATATATCAAATATTTCCAACACAACGGCATTATTGACTGACAGTTTCTACTCTAGTGTGGTGTAATTGGAGTACAGTTAGGATATCATATGTCAGCCGTATTGGATGGCTTTGTACATTTTAATCTGTTTTCATCAGCAAGGTATTCAATTTCCCTGTCCGTTTTCTGGATAACCTTTCTCTTATGACATTCGCTTTTTAATCGCCAATTACAACTTGTAGACTTTAGATCATTTTAGGAGTTTATATAACGGTCATTTCAACAAACATGTAGTGTTGTACCTTAAGCCATCAACCAATTAGATGTAAAATATCATCATTAGCACAGCTCGCTCAGTTGACAGTTGCATCAGAGTGCGTTTTAAAGTCTTAGCTCCATATCACAGACGTAGATTGTTGACTGACCAAGATAATTAATTTGGCCCATTCAATTCGGCACCAACATATTCAACACTAAGTCGACTCGGGACTATAGCACTGAGTCAATTCGGCACATTATTCAAATTATCTTTATGCGTCCATGAATATTAGAATAAATTAAAATTTAAATAAAATTAAAAATTAAAACTCAACTTTGTTTCCTTTTCAGTCGTAATATGGTTCGTTCGTCAAAAAAATAATTCGATGTTTAAAAGCAATTGACACGACGCGATTCCCAAAGTAGCTCCAACCACTCGTCACGTGACCACGCAACCGGGCGACCTCCTACACGCATAAACCAAAATGGCGACCTCGCAAAACTTTCCGAGTGATTTTGGCGAAAGCTTTCTACCGTATTCATAATTTACCAACTTAAAGGCAACGAAATCATGGCAGAAAGTATGCAAATAAGTTTCTTTGCATCAGCGTGGACAAAAATGATGCGAAATGTTTAGTATCGATCACAGAGAAAGAATAAGAAACCGCAGACAGGTTATTCATATTTCGGTCGGGCTTCACCACGTCAAGGATGCACACTGTTCTTGTAAAGCAGGGTAATTTGACTATTTAATCCTAATAAAATAACCAAGTGTAGCTTTTAATAACTTTCATAATGACTTTTGACTTATATTCATTTCTTGAGTCTGATCTGTCTCGAGTCTGCAATAGTTAAAAAAATCGTCATTTAGGTTGACTAATCCGTACATCAGCTGTTATATGCGCATTAATTGGATTTGTTAATTTTTGTTTCGTGTCTTAAATAATACAAAGGCATTTTAACAACTTTAATTCAAAGACGGAGGGAATGTGTACATATCCTGGGTCTCATACTGAACAGTTGACAGACTGGCTGAACAGTGGACTGCAAGAAGTGCCCAGTGAACCAGCCTGCACCTTAAAACTGCAGGAACAGAACTGGCCAAGGGTGCATAAAATAACTGCAGAGCCAGTTTCCTACATGATAATCAGTCGGCCGATAAATGAAGACCGAAAGAAAGGACCACTGAACGCGGACTTTAGGTATAATATTGAAGAGTAAAAAAGTTCAACACTTTATTGAACTGTTTATTAAATAAAACAGATTCTGTATAAGTTACAATGCTATGAAAAATATACTGAACAAAACAATTCCTTAAGGAAGAATTGAAGAAGACCTCCTCAAACTTCCTTAATAAAAAATTTCATATATATATGTCCGTACCAATTCCATCGTTGTTACCTATTGGTGAACAAAACATCAATGTTCACCAAATTGTTTTAATTGTTAAAATGCATACGCAAATCCATAGGCAAATGTTTACAACATTTGATTTATATTTCTCTCTCTTTGATAACAAATAAAAACCTCCAGTAATATATTACGAATAACGCATATACTTCATAAGTAACTGACATTCTTTAATTGTTTATAAAACATTACTATTGTGTGATATTGATAAATTCAAATACAAACATGTCATTCCACACTGGTATTTCATTTTATCAGATAGCATTTTGAGTCGCTAATACATATATTTAAAGTAAGGATTTATTCCTAAACAGTTGTTTTTAATAATTAGGGAAAAAAATCAAACCTAAAAAGAATAATTGACGGAAACTCCTAAACAATCCAGGGATATGATATAATCGAAGCTAATAATCGGTTGGGCAGGTACTGGTATTTCTTATGAGAAAGTATATTTGTCATTTATTATTTATCAATGCAATTCAGTTTTCTTTATTCAGTCTAAGATTTTATTAAATTGGTATCATCTATTTTGTAATTCGCACCAACAGTTAAGAATTTAATCAAGGTTTTGCATCGTAATATCTTTTTTCGTGACTGTCTATTTCGAGGCTAATATCTGATAATGTTCATTTTGCCTCAATATACCTCGTTGAAAACAGAACTTGTATTGAGAATGTTCAAAAATTTGTAAAGGTAAAAAATAATTAGTGGACACAAAATCTAATTTCTTTTTAAAGTATTACACATGAAACAATGTCACAATATGATTGCAGCAATGAAAAAAGTGAAAGCAATCAAAAACAGTATAATGTTTTCGCGAAAATATTTTCGAAAACTGTGAAGTGTACAAACGTGTACAATATTTAAAAAAAATATAATCAATTTAAGTAGTCACTCATCAGTCGCAGACATGTTCTGCAAAAAGATGAATTGAGCCCGAGCAACCGACTTAATTAATCCAAAACACCCGTGATAACGCTAAAGTAAACATGTTTCAACGACAACCTTTCTTTAAACTATATGGCGTACATTCAGTATCCTAGAAAGAACTTGAATAACGTGAAATTTGATACCTTAAATGAATGTTTACATAATTTAATCTCTTTGCTTCTGCCCCCATATTTGTATGAATCAAAATACCTTTGGAACATGTATATGACGATTAAAGCATGAACTTTATACGTTAGGGGCTGTTTATGTTCTCAATATTTAAAAAAAATGTAAAATGATGAATTGGTACAGCAAGTTTGATGGTAAATCTGACACCATACCGGTGTGTATCTGGAAACATAGGTTTCTAAATATCAAAAGAAAGGCTTAGTCTGTATTTTATAAAAATGCATGTTGTAGTTGTGAAAACAGTGGTACAACATTGCGTTCAAAGATGGCGTCCAAAAAGGCCGCTAAAACTATTGCCTACCTCTTCATAATGACTATAAAATGCAATTAATAAAGCCAGAACACCAAAATCAGATTTATTTATCTATACAAATGATAACGGAAAGCATGTTTGTGTTAAGATTATAAAACTCTACCCATTATAACTGAAATATTTGTAGAAATAGGTTCAACTTAATGTCTTATCAAGTTAATAGACCTGAAAGAGTACAATTAAAGCTGAAAACTATAGAATAAATAACTGAGATTTATTATATAAACACCTTTTAGAGAAGGATACAAATTAAAAAAGGTAATTTATGCATGCAATTACGCTAACTGCATGAGTATTCAAGTTCTGAATATGACCAGACTAGTTGGAGTTGGAAGGTGGATTTCTACAGGGCTTATTTACAGCAAAATTGTCGAGTGGCAAATTTAACGATGGCTGACTGGACTAAACTCTGAAGGCTTCAGGAAATAAAGTTCTAAAGGACACAGGCGGACGGAATCATTGCTCTAACAAAGAAAGAAGGTGCTTTTGCACGATGGTTACTATCAGGATAATTATCATCCAGATACTCAATTAAGTGCCACAATAATGTCTATTATCAAATTGAAAAGAATGAAACACATCATGCAGTCACCAAAGCGAACAAACTATAATAGAAAAGTGAACACAATTGTATCAATGTTTGACAGTTCGTTTGTAGAGCCAATTAATACCAAGAAGGCACCTAAAAACTTGTTATCATCGCAAAATGTCAGCAATCTACAGATGAAATTGAATATAATATGTTGAGCTTCATCGATAAGGGAGAGGAAATGTTGAAGGCATTTGTATCGGAAAAAACTGATATCAAAACTAGATGGCTCAGACCCACCAGTAATGTAATCGTCGACTGACCAGGAAAAAAGTGAACACAATGGCAGAAAAAAAAGAAAAAACGCAAGTGAAACGCACAAACAATATAAATAGTGAAGTAGTGTTTCAAAGACTTCTTGCGATAAATATCTACAAAAAGTACCAACAGAACGCGCATTCGCTTTTAAAAACAGGCCTGGTCCAACAAGCCTGCTTAGCGAAGATGGTACAAGGCTAAACAATCAGACTTTATGACTATGATAGAGGGTATTATACCAGAGAAGATAACTAACATACACAAAGCAGACAGATTGATATTTGATGGAATGGCTTTTGTTCAGTCTTTTTTGCCAAATTCTGAACATCTTATCTTTCGAAACATAAGATAAATATTCATAAAACATGTTAACAGTCTTTACAAAAGCTAGTAACATAACAATAAGGTTTTTGACAGATACAGTAACATCAGTTTGAAGAGACATACAAGAAGTGTGCGTGGTGATAGTTCAACAAAAACGCATTGCATATTCACAGAGATTTGGACATATCAAAAGATCGGAAAACCTTTATATCAGTAGGCAAGAACAAGGAGCGATTCATTGCATTGTACACTGACTATATTGTTGAGCACTTAGCTCGTGAACTGAAAGGAAGTAAATCTGTATTAATCAGTGGTGGATCAAGGATTAATATTTCCTATTTACAGATGATTTATAAAGCAACCAGTTGTGTTGTCGGAAATCAACAGCATATAAGAGCAATTAGGCGTAATTGCTCCTGTGGTAGTGCCAGGAAGACTCATTCTCAAAGAGCTTATGAAATAGACGACTGATTGGGATAAACCTCTCTCCGAAACGAATAAGACGCAATGGAAAAACTGGAAATAATCTCTCGAGAGTTTATAGAACATAAAAATATCTCGAAAGTAAAGGAGCTTCAAGCTAACTCTTATGCTTCAAAAAAGCTATTGCTGCAGCTGTCTACTTGTTTGCACTGCCAGGTGATGGTACTTGGTCTCATACTTTTGTTCTTTGTTTTTGGATGCCAAGTATAACTTTTATATTCTGAACATCTACCTTTAAGCAATTGTTGGACTGCCCTTACTAAGGGATCATCTGACAAAGTAGCGGTTTTCACTATGAGGTTGGAGTTAATTTGTCAACTGCGCACCAAAGCCCTGAATCTGTATACACAAGCTAATGATCCAATCTCAAGCCAAGAAGATTTCTGGTTTGAGATCGCCAGGTTAGTCATTCTAAAATGCCGCTAGGCTTTTTTATATTGTAAAGCAATGTTTTAGCCAGGCTAAACATCATTAAAAAGCCTGGACGACATTTAAGAATGATTATTGCGAGATAAAATCTTCATGAATACTTTACTATGTGAAACTAGCCACAATAATGCGCGCATAAGGAACTTGGTTCAACATTGTTTCAATTTTGATCCCTAAATGCCAAAATTCGACTGATACTAATACTAATGTGAAATATATTCTTCAATTGTAGCTCCACAATATTTCAACACTGCCTTGTTAGATAAAAACTTAAAAAAATATTTTAGCGAATTCCTTTCTCTTATCACACTGAAGTGTTTCATGAAAAACAAATTCATATCGATCTATCAACAAAGCATCGCCATTTTTGAACCATCTAGCAGGTGTCATTGATCTTTCGCTCAATATACTTAGCGCCGGGATCTGCAATTCTTGGATAGGAAAGCAACAAGTGAGATATAGACGCAAAGAGTCGCCAAAACAAAAAATAGCAAAAGCCTCTGAAGCGGCTGTTTTTATGGAAAATATGTGTAACATGAAAACTCACTCATACAAACAAAACACCTTACAATTTTTAACAGACAAGATCATAATTGAGCATGCAAGACCGTTTTAGCAATGGCGATGGTTTTTGGAGAATTTTCCCGCGTTTGAAGCCACACTTTTTGTCAATTGTTGGTCATTGTTCATTTTCTTCTGGTCTTTCCAGTTGATAATTTGATTCTACGTCGTAGTCCTCATGGACTGCCAGTAACCAGGCCCCTTTTTGTTTTTGTTTAGGCCTTTTCAGCGTCCAAAGCCGGATAGAAAACAAACAAGGTTAGTGATTGTTCAATCAAATTACTCTTCTGCTCAAGAGCATTTGATTTGTAAGCATGGCCAGTGTTAACTTCTCGTCTGTTGAAGCCTTGCAGACAATTCCAAATATTGGCCATAGGTTAGCATCTACCATTGTAGATTTGCGTGAGCATTATGGCTATCTCACCGAAGAAAGCTTGCAGACAATGCTTCGGCATAAATTGCCGGACTCTGTCCTGCAAGAGTTTGAGTTCACCCCAAACAGAGACTTGGTCGGCAAGGCCGGCCCCCTCTTCAGGGTGTGCAAACAACCCACACCACCCCTCTTGTTTCAAATATTGGGCTTTCGGTGGACTGTTTCGACAACTTTGTTGCCTCTGCTCAAAAGCAGTTGAACGACAGCATTGATCAACTAACATTATTGCTGCATAATGTCCCATAGTGTTTTAAATCTGTACCTTTATAACCACGCCCCACTGTTTAAAATCAGACAAAATACCCCTGCTTCAATGGCCCACTTCTATGTGCCAACTCCACAACAGCTGAAACCCATGTACCCGTTCAACATAGGTTGGACCTTGGTAGACTGTGAGAAAGCGACAGTGATGAGGATGTCCAGTCAGCATTTTGTATACCTCACTCGTACAGTATCCGATAAAAAAAGTACGTATGCACAAAATCAGTCGGTTACCTCCCTCCAAACACCTGTTCCTTCACCGCTTTGATTCATTATCTGATGAGTCCGACGCTAGAAATGCCCCAAAGATGAAGAAGGGTGAGCAGTATAAGTAAGCATTTCTCCTTACCTGATAGGGATCATATTTCGCAAAATACATGCGGAATATCCCAAAGAGGTAGAACAGGCGTCCCCTCATGGCCAATATTAGCGCAGAGGTATACATGCATTGACGGATATACCTAAATCTCTGGTATATGATTGTAAATCCACATGGCATTCATTCGAAATGAAGTTTCAGCAGTGTGCCAAATCATTTGGCTTGAGTAAACATGATTGTAAACTTTGCTTATTACATTGTTTGTCACAAAAGGCACTCCACAAATGTGCTCGATTGCTTCAATGCAGTCCACAAATGCCCAACCGTTCTGTATTGAGCAAACTTAAGAAACGGTTTGGTTCAGAGATTCCCGCCTCCGCACAAGTCAAATTTGCTGACGCTTCACAGGAAAAGGGTGAGTGCATGAACGATTGGGCAGACAGGGTACAGGAACTAGCTGCCGAAGCTTTCCGGTCACTTTCGGAGACCTTCACAAACCAGCATTAGAAGCCATATATATATGTGTGTTTTGAAGAATTATGCTATGTCTTCTGCAAATACATACAACCATGAACAGATTACAACAATCAAACAAAAATCGAGAACTGTATCATCAACATATTAAAGTGACTCGCTCATGTTTTGGACCAAAATCGGTTTTCCCGGTAATGCATCTGAAAACACTTAATTTAGCATTTTTTACTCTATGATATCGAAATTGCAGAAAAAATACAGTAAAAGTCAGCCAGCTAGTCAACACGGCCACCCGGACTTTAGCACAAGTGGTGGATATATTGACCGGTTAAGGATACATTGATAACATCACACGATAATGTCAATCGACCAATTACCCTACACCACAGCCGTAATAAATTTTCAATTGCGCTTTAAACGCTACACGATTATGATTAAACTTTGTAGTGGACAGTCGTGTTTTAGGTCGCTCACTGCATAGTTTAGTTGTAATGTTGATATATTTATATGAAAATTTAACACAAAATACTGTTCAATTTACGTGTAATAAAATATATTCTGTTCTGTTCTGCTAATGAAAATTGCGGTCTTCAAAGACGATATTTGAGCAATTGTCAACACTTGGTGAAGGGTTCCAGCATATGGTATTTTTGTTTTTACACTCCTTATGATTTGCCACACTTTATTTCGTAATTCTGTAAACCATGAGCGAGTCACTTTAATTACATATCGCTAACAAAAATATTGTCACAAATTAGTATAAAACTCACTCGGATCAAAAACCGATCATCGCAAACCGATGATAACACTAGACTGTTTAAGAAATATAAAACGCGTGCTTATGTACGCTTCCACGACATATAATACTTAACGTTTCTTGTGAATATTTTGAACGACGACGATAAGGACTCCAGTGCTATTACAAATTCTCCTCTATTACTTAAAAAACATAGGTGAGCTAATAATCACAGATATTCGTTACAAGATTATCAATTTATTGCACATTTGGTGCTTAAAAGATCCTATTGAATACCGTATATAAATGAAGAACATCTTAATTTATTTGTAAATTTTGCACACCCCGCCCGTCACTGACCTAAAACATACATTTTTGACGATGTATAATGGCTTTAATGTAGATAGTTCACCAAGGTAATCATTGCTTTTTATTTGAAATAAAACCCAAATTGACCAACATTTTTACAGAAAACCAAATTGAATGTTTTCGAAAATAAAACCTGGCTTAAGCAAATAGTGACTCTCTTATCGTTACAACAATAAATCCTCTATCAATGGACAGAACATGCAATAAATTGGGGAAAAACAACAGTTTTAACCAATTTATAAAAAAATATTAATATTATAGAACTAATAATACTCGTTCTTCAAGGTTACACAGTTACAAAGAAAAAGATAATTTAAATCATGAGCGTTTTAATTACAGAACTGCTTTTCCGGTGACAAGCAAGGCAACAAATAAAATGTATCACATGACATAAACAATAAAATCGCTACAAAAGATACATGACAAGGATATCGCTTATCGTTGCAAAACTTATTTGTTGACTTCAGGATTCCGGAAAAAGAATTATAAAACCATGTTTGTTAATTTTAAAATAACGTTTTAAATATTTGCCTTAGCAAATTTGTACCATGTCAAAAGCGCGTACTGTAGATTGCAATTGAAATACGTTTTTTAATAGTGTTTTATTTCAAACCCTAGTCTATCTTAAATGTATTAATTAATTTAACAACACATTAATTTGAAAAGTAACAGTTCACCCAATCACTTAATTGTGCACTTTTAGACCCTTTTATAGCTCAGGCCGAAACGTGAAGCGTATCCTTTACCACATATACATTTATACATTTCCTCCCCTGGGTGGGATGGCAGATGAACCTCCAGGTCTCGTCGAATGTGGTATTTAGCACCACAAATGTTACATTCGATATAAACTTCTTTATGTCCCATTTTATGATGGTTTTATAAATCCCCATTGGTGGCGAACGCTTTGTCACAGTCAGTTCACTGGCACTGCATTCTCTCACCATGGGCACAATCTCTGAAATATAATTTAATAACTATTTTAAGAGTATTTGTATCCTGTATTTACAAATCGAAACATTTAAAATCTTATTTTTTTCATTGAAGTTAACATTTCATATTCTTACTTATTATAAAAGTGACAACTTCGAAATACATGTACGGCATTCTGAAATGGATAATTTACCTGAGGCATTTTAAGTGGATTTGGCTTTAGAGCATTTGTATGGTGCTAAGACTGTATGTTTTCTTTAATGTATACTTAATGCTCCTTTTGTCTTTGGCATAGCATATTCTGCAACAAAATAAAATTATGTAGTGCTTGGTTCGAATACTATTTCGTAAGTGCTTGGTTTGAAAAAAGGCTGTAGCATTTTTTCTGCAACATGCATACGTTGCAATGGAAACATAGCTTAGGGAATATCGATAGGTATACATGCAATGTTAATAAACAGCTCTGTAAACGAATTTGCGTATATTGCGGACGAAATTTAGAAAATAATGGACAGTTCATGCTTGGTTCAAAGATTTCCGAAGCATATTTCCCCTCGACTGAAAACTTGTGAAACGCATTCCAAGCAAACGTCAAAAATGTCTGACAAAATGAAAGTACCGATGTACAGGGAAAGTTGGGCGCTGAAACTTGGTCGAAGGTAGGAAATTTAATTGTTTAATTATTGAGAGAAAATAAACAATTTTCAGTGCTTATTATGAAAATAATGTACCACGCGATTAACGCCTCTGAAAATGTGTTCAAGGAATGCACCAGTAGACTTGATACTGATTTCATTGAATCCAAACCAAAGGTTGAGAAACAATCCTTAATTGCCTAAACTTTAACCAATCTTTTTAAGTCAATCAAGGTCTATTATTTGTAATAAGTATCATATGGAGTTATTCTAACTTGATTGTCACATGGAAAAACTGTGTGAAGTATGGAGTCCATTAAATGAAGGTTATTGGAGATCTGAGTTAAAAACCTTGGGTGCCCTAAATCTTTTAACCTGACATAATTTGCCCTAAAGATCCTTAGTCAATCACGAGCTATAATTTGTACATAGGATAGTATGGAGTCAGCTAACCTAATAGTGTGGTGATCCTAAAAGAATGTGGGAAGTGTGAAGTCAATTGAATAAATACTATAGGAGTTATAATTGAAATTCCCAAAATTCCCTAAAACTTAAGCGAGAAGCAAAGACCTCCTTACTGTTCGTATATTGGAGCTTAAAATCATCCAAAAGTAACAAATCCACAGCATACACAACTGAACTTAATACAAGTTGATCAATATTTTGAAGTTACATTAAGTTCTTAACACAGTTTTTGTAGATGAAGAGCGGACAAACTAAAGTGGACGGACCAATAGACGCCACAGACAGGTATGTGGCAATCCGCTAATCCGAAGGGATGTAGTCATCTTCTGAATCATCAGCATATTCTGCATTACTTTGTATATCATCATGACAGATTGATACTGGCTGAATAACAACCAAGTTTTTCCTTTTCCCTAAGAACGAAACATAATTAAATTTATTTAAATAAATGTAGTTTATTGACATTTTAAAGATGATAGAGTAGGTTATTTGACAATAAAAAATGTACCAGTCAAGGCTGTATGAAGCAGTGCAAAAATACTATATATATATAGCTGCTTAAGAATGGGGGTGATGAGGTTAACACAAATGTGCAAAAATTGGCAAGCTGGATGTTTAATACATGTAACCAGTCAGTGTATTAAGAGATGTACACTAGATTTTTGATGTAGGTACTGACAGACAAACATATAAGACTGTTTCTACCTGTTTTGGGGGGCATAAAGTGATTGGTAAGATGATTGTATTGGGCATCGATTAACAAATAGAATGGACAAGTTAAAATCTGTATGCCCCTGATGTAGGGACTCTATTGTAACTTTTGGAGATATGCCCGTCATATGATTTTGTGACAGATAGTTGGGAGGACAACAAAGCAAACAGACATACAGACTGCACTTTTTGGAGATATGCCCGACACAAGGTTTAGTGACAGACAGTTGGGAGGACAACAAAGCAAACAGACATACAGACTGTACTTTTTGGAGATATGCCCGACACATGGTTTTGTGACAGATAGTTGGGAGGACAACAAAGCAAATAGACATACAGACTGTACTTTTTGGAGATATGCCCGATACATGGTTTTGTGACAGAAAGTTCGGAGGACAACAAAGCAAACAGACATACAGGCTGTACTTTTTGGAGATATGCTCGACACATGGTTTTGTGACAGATAGTTGGGAGGACAACAAAGCAAACAGACATACAGACTGTACTTTTTGGAGATATGCCCGACACATGGTTTTGTGACAAATAGTTGGGAGGACAACAAAGCAAACAGACATACAGACTGTACTTTTTGGAGATATGCCCGACACATGGTTTTGTGACAGAAAGTTGGGAGGACAACAAAGCAAACAGACATACAGACTGTACTTTTTGGAGATATGCCCGACACATGGTTTGTGACAGATAGTTGGGAGGATAACAAAGCAAACAGACATACGGATGTTACATATTTGGGTTAAGTAAGGGCTATAATCCCTGTCCCGATAATTTTGAAGATAGAACTTAAGAAAAGTTATTGACTGGCTAAAAGAAAAATATAAAGTGAGGAATATAGGCAATGTAATCTTTACAGATATACAACAGGAGCTGTCACAGAGACAGCGCGCTCGACTATTCCGCCGCTTTTCAGTGTAAGGATTGAAAAGTTTTGGCGAAACATGCATGGATCACTGTTAGATTAGATTTCAATGCAATACATGATGTGCGGAGATATTAACATAAATGTGGTTGTATGCAAAATTTTAACGATAATTTTTAAGTGTAATAATAAAGGGCCATTATTTGCAAAACACAGTTATCTACAGTCACTTGTTTATTCAATTAGATTGGGTTGTTGAATACCATTGTATAAAGTCTCAATGCAATACATCAAGTAGTTGCTGAGATATTATCCTATGTGTGCTAACATGCAAGACCTTAACCAGAATTTCTAAGTCGCATAATAAAGGGGCGAAAATTATATAATATGAAAGATAGAGTTATCTTAATTGATTAAATAAGAAGGTTAAATGGTTGGGAGCCTGTCACTGTAAAGTTTCAATGCAATACATGATGTATTTGCTGAAGCATTGACTTAAAAGTGGTCACATGCAAAAACTTAAACTGAATTTCTATGTTGAATAAAAAAGGGGCCATTATTTGAATTTAATGCAAACTAGAGTTATCTTACTTGGTTATTTAAGTAGATTGGATGATTGAGTACCATTTTATAAAGTCTCAATGCAATTCATCCAGTAGTTGCTGTGATATTAACATATGTGTGCTTAAATGCAAAACCTTAACCAGAGTTTCTGAGTCGAACAATAAAGGGCAATTATTTGCATTAAATGCAAACTAGAGTTATCTAACTTGGTTAATTAAGTAGGTTGGATGGTTGAGTACCATTGTATCAAGTCTCAATGCAATACCTTAAGCAGTAAATGAGATATTAACCTATGTGTGCTTGCACGCAAAACCTTAACCAGAATTTCTAAGTCAAATAATAAAGGCCTATTATTTGCATCAAATGCAAACTAGAGTTATCTAACTTGGTTAATTAAGTAGGTTGGATGGTTGAGTACCATTGTATCAAGTCTCAATGCAATACCTCAAGAAGTTGCTGAAATAATAACCTATGTGTGCTTGCACGCAAAACCTTAACCAGAATTTCTGAGTCGAATAATAAAGGGCTATTATTTACATTAAATGCAAACTAGAGTTAGCTAACTTGGTAAATTAAGTAGGTTGGATGGTTGAGTACCATTGTATTAAGTCTCAATGCAATACCTCAAGCAGTTAATGAGATATTAACCTATGTATGCTTGCACGCAAAACCTTAACCAGAATTTCTAAGTCAAATAATAAAGGCCAATTATTTGCATTAAATGCAAAGTAGAGTTATCTAACTTGGTAAATTAAGTAGGTTGGATGGTTGAGTACCATTGTATCAAGTCTCAATGCAATACCTCAAGTAGTTGCTGAAATATTAACCTATGTGTGCTTGCACGCAAAACCTTAACCAGAATTTCTTAGTCAAATAATAAAGGTCTATTATTGGCATTAAATGCAAACTAGAGTTATCTAACTTGGTTAATTGAGTAGGTTGGATGGTTGAGTACCATTGTATCAAGTCTCAATGCAATACCTCAAGTAGTAACTGAGATATTAACCTATGTGTGCTTGCACGCAAAACCTTAACCAGAATTTCTAAGTCAATTAATAAAGGCCTATAATTGGCATTAATGCAAAGTAGAGTTATCAAACTTGGTTAATTAAGTAGGTTGGATGGTTGAGTACCATTGTATAAAGTCTCGATGCAATACCTCAAGTAGTTGCTGAGATATTTACTTATGTGTGCTTGCACGCAAAACCTTAACCAAGGGGTGACGCCGACGCCGACGCTTGGGTGAGTAGTATAGCTCTCCTTATTCTTCGAATAGTCGAGCTAAAAATGATTAACAGATACATATTTAGACTTATCGACATTTTACTTAATATCAAAAGGTTCTTACAAATTATTTATACTATTATTCTTCATATATATACACATTATTTAGTAGGGATGGCAACGAGTAGTAAAATTAATACTCGAGTACTCGGACGATCGATCGATCGAGTACTCGGGTACTCGATTACTCGGAAAAATTGAATATGTGTTCGCGAAGACATGATTGTGTATATAAATGTATCGTTAATGACGTATATTGTGCGTTGGTCGTATTTTTGTTCATTTTCACCTTTTAAGGAAACTTTCATTACGTATTTTAACAATAAATGATATATAAAGAAAACAAATGTTGTTTCAGGCTTTTCATTTGTATTATTCGTTTCATTTTATACAAGTACGCACTGCAGAAATCAGAATTACAATGAACAAAAATTAATAGCATGTACATAAAAATAGTGAACGAAATTCAATACGAAGTTCGGTTGTTCAGTTGTTTACTCTACAATTTTTTTTAAAATGATAGTTTTTCGTACTATGTAATTGTTGTTTACCTCATTAATATTCATAATTTTTGATTTAAAATATCAACCAATTAATTGTGATAATCATTGCAAAAATAGTTAAAATACGCCCATTAAGAAATCAATTCTCGTAACGGTCGATACTCTTTCGCTCGTTAGCGTCCATTGTCTGGTAAAAGGTCTCTATTTGGTATACAATAGAATTGTGTAGGTGAAAGTACCGCTATCAAAACTTCGCTAATTGACATCAGTGCTAATTTGAAATAGGGGTCCTTTGTTGACAGTTTGCAACAATCACTGTCAACTGTCAACTAATTTATTGAGGTCAATTGTGTACACAGCGGGGATTAGAGGGACCGTAAATTGTCCTCTTGGCAACTAACCAGATCTGATATTTTATTTGTAAATCGTATATTTGCTGATTTTTATAGATTTTTTTTCCGATTACTCGAGTAGTGATTTGGTACTCGAGTACTCGGACGTTCGATCGAGTACTCTAGTACTCGGGGGTACTCGTTGCCATCCCTATTATTTAATAAACAGTACTGTTTCAACAATTCAAACAAATACATAGTTACAAATTAAATGTTGCTGTATTATGGCAAACACTTGGTGTTCCATCAGTACTTTAACTGGAACCTCAGATCAACCTATAAAGAAAAGGAGTCTAGTAACTTCCCACTCGCCTGCCTCTTGGAACAACTGGGCCATGATTTTACCAGTTACCAGTAAGTGTTCTTTTAGACCATCATGTTGGTCAGAAATGCAATCAAACAAATCAAGACTGTCCGTAACTGAAATGTCGGACCAGTTTCAATACATAGGCCACACTTTTTTTATCCAACTCCTTCCAAATGATGGGTAGTGACATGGACATTCCTCAATCCAACTTCTGCAGTGACTTCATTCATTCCTTTAATCAAATACGGACAGTGTGAGCTGTTGAGATAGACAGCTCCTGTGACATCACATTTTATTGTGAAGAATGTCCAGCATAGATGGCTTGTCATCTAATGTCGCTGGCAGCCTGCTCTGAAGCTTGTCCATAGCCCCATATGTGTGGCCAGTCATCCCTTATCCCCATTTTAATGATTATCTGAAAATAATCCCAAGCACATTTATATGCATATTTATTATATCATATCCGCTTCTATACACTTATATTCTCTAGGATTTATGTGACAATACAAAATGTGAAGACAAATAAACAGTGAGGTACTACAAGTATATTGAATTTTCTTTCTGATTTAAAATGATTTGTTATATGAACAGGACAGGTGAAACTTCCTATTCGACAAATATCTAGAGAGAGAGAGAGAGAGAGAGAGAGAGAGAGAGAGAGAGAGAGAGAGAGAGAGATATTAAGTAATATGGGCGGGGTGAATAAAAATTGGGTTTCCGAGAGACATACTAGTATTTCATGTTTTCTTTTATATTTGTTTTACTGTTTCCATGATAAGAAATTCCATTTATGTAAATGGATATCTAATTTATTTTTCACGATGGCTATTTCACGTTTGATATTTATACGTATTTTTAAGTTCAAAATTATGAAAGTTTGGTATCACTTGACGGTATTCTGAATATTCTTGAGAACAAGAGTATATTGCATGAGAGCAAGCTTCATGTTTACATTCAAGTATAAAACTTCCACCGTTCTTTTCTAAAATTTTGTTAACAAATAGTTTCCATTACCTTGATTATTTTCATCAATGAGTCTTTTTACCCAGCTTGCTTTAATAGCATGTAAGGAGTGTCTAAAACTTGGAAGGTTAAGTCCACCTTTTTCCCTGGAGCAATATATTTGTTCTCGTTTGATTTTATCAGGTTTATTATTCCAAATAAAGGCAAACATAGATTTTGTGATATCTCCCATCATTTGCTCTTGTGGAATTGGTACCATAATGAAATCGAAAACAAATTACGGAGACTTTTCCAAGCAGATTTCATTTTCCGTGTTGCCACTGTTTTAGACATTTTTTGAATTCTTGTACTTGAGGTAAAATATTATTGGCTAAAAATCATAAATGTAAATGTGATTCCTAGTGTTTTTGCTGACAGAGATGGTCGATTTAAAACGACTTCTATCTTTTCTTTTAAACTTCCGACTTGAAGTACCACTTTTGGAATAGTTAAGTTTTAAGCCTGACGTCATACCAAACTCGTAAATTGAATGTATTAACTTCTTGTATGACAATTCATTTCCATTGTTGAAGAATGTAGCATCGTCTTCAAATAGAGTTTGTTATATTTGAGTGTTTTAACTGTGATCCCTTCGATTTCTGGGCAATAGTCAAAGTAATTTGAGAGTATTTCGATACACGTGAGAAACAAAAATGAAGACAATTGACATCCTTGTCGTACTCCTCATTCTATTAAAAATGTTCTGAAAGGTGACCATTACTTAGAATAATTCCTCTGATATCACTATAAAATAATTTTACCCAATGAATAAGTTCATTTCCAAAATTGAATTGTTTAAGACATCGTATTATGAATTCGTGATCAATGCTGTCAAAAGCCCTCTAAAATCCACAAATATCGGAGGTCCTTGTTTGTTTGTGTTGTTTAAATGTTCAATTACTTCTTGTATAAGTCATATATTTTCACTAATGTATCTCCCTTTGATAAAACCGGTTTGATTGGGTGATATAATTGCATCAATTTTTTTTTATTATATTTGTAATTGCTTTAGTTGCAATTATATATTAAGTTTTCTAAGAAGACTTATTGGACGCCAATTTGAAAGCTCTTCAAGATCTTTACCTGGCTTAGGTATAAGAGAAATAAGACCTTATTTTTGCCGTTCATTAAGTAATTGAGTTTCGAAGGAGAAGTTTAAAGATTATTCGAAATGCTCTTTTAATATATCTCAAAATACATTATAAAAATCGACTGTTAGCCGCCCTGAACCAGGACTTTTTTTTAAATTCATACTTTAAAGCATCGGTGCATTCAGATTCAGGTAACAAACCTTCACATTTTTGTTTTTCTTCATTGTTTAACAATTTTAAAGGAGCTTCAAAAAAGTTGATTTCACTATTGTTTTGCGTCTGTAGTTTGTATATCTTTTTCATAAAATGTCGTTGTTCGATAAAAATATCTTTAATATCGGTTGATAAAGGTTGGTTTGCTTTAAGTTTATCGGTTTTTGTTCGTAGTGACGTTTTTCAAGAATTTCAAAAAAAATCTATTTTTTTTTCGTTGAGTTCTGCATATTGTGCTATTAGTATCATTCCATTATTTTATCTCTATTGTAATAATATCTTATTCCTGATGAAGCAAAGTTATTTCTTTATCATCACTGTCATTGTTATTTGAGCGTGCGTTTTCTTGATTTTTTTCGATGAGTTCATTTTCTTTCTTTTCTCTTTCCTTTTTAATGTTAGTGGAGATTCCTTTGATAAGTTCCCAAAGAGCATTTGGGTTAACGTTACTGTTAATTTCTACAGTTCCCTTAATTGCAGTTTTTATTTGGTTTTGATACTCCGTGTGATAAATGATATTATTGTTTATCTTAATGTAACCTGGTCCTCCCTTTTGCTCAAGTGTGTATCTGTTCTTCCATTTGTCTTGTCGATAGAAGGATTAAGTACGTACAGTTTTGAAATCACCGCCTATCATTACATTTCGTTCATTATTGGTAGCTACAAAAGATTCTAATTGTTCGAAGATGTCTTATCATCGTTAGGTCCATATACATTAACTATTGTTATATCTTTGTTATTTACTTTTATATCTAGAGTGATTAACCAACCAGCTACTGACTCATTAAAATTTGAACATTCGATATTTGAAAAATTATTGACAAGGAATGCGACGCCTTCTTTATTTGATTTAAGTCCGCTTAAGAATGAACAACTTTTCATTCCCGTTTCCAGGATTAACTTGTTGATGCATTGGAGTGAGTTTCTTGTAAAAAGATAACGTCATACGATTTAACATCAATATACTTAAATACTTGTTGACGTTTTTGTTCATTGCCGAGTCCCTTAGTGTTTAGAGTACAGAAAGTGACACTCATTATTTAAAAAACACACAAAAAAACACAATGATAATTGGAATATTCCTTGAGAAAAATCCAGATATCTATCAGAAACGGATGATGAAACAAATTCAGTGGCATAAGGTGTTTCTATGTTCAGGCGAACAGTATATGGATAGTCTTGTAAAGCTTGATGTGTAGAATATGTTGAAATTGTTGATCAAATAAAAGATAGAATCAGAAAAAAAATCTTTTCGCTTATACAAAATGCAATGGCCATGCATACAAGCTATGAATATTTTTGAAAAACTTCATTTATATTATACTTTTTATCCTGTCACATTAAAGTTAAACATCATTAATTTGAAAAGTAACATAAACAAAACACAAACCATGCTCTAACATGATTAATGTGTAATTATGTTGAATAATTAATAAGGGGTGTATTTACGCGATAAGTGTCATCTTTTAACACAAGTTATAAACTATATATAAAAGCAAATATAAAAAGGCGAATACCTAAAATAACTCTGACATAATGTATCTAAAATTAATAACATCATGCCTTTACACAATTAATGTTAAATACTTTCAAATAAACATAGATATGACACGGAGACATAGGGCCGAATTCAGAACATCCACTCTCACTCACACTCCAACCACAATCCCGTAAGAGACACTCAAGTGATCACTTGAGAGGAATAAGGAAAGTGACACTCAAGTGATATGTTCTTATTCACACGCCTCGCTAACACTTCACTTCATCAAGTGACCAATACAGTACAAATGTACCCATGTATGTTTTCATAATCATGACTATGGTGATGTTTACAGTAAACATATGTTTATTTGCGAGCTGAGTACCTTATTGGTAGATATGGCGACAAACAAATGACAATAATTGTTATTCTGAAACTTAACATTTTTAAACATTTGGTTTATGCAAATAACATTATAAATTATTGTTGCAAAATGCGTTTAAATGCATGTTTTTGTTGTTGTTGTTGTTTTAAATATGTAGCCGTTTTTCATTGTATTACATGATTTAAATATGTATTGGTATATAATCTTTCTTTTGTAGTCTGCATGAAGCGGTCTTTGACGTTTGAAAAAAAATATGAAAGTTGAAAACACTAAACACAAAAGCACATGGATAAAATAATAATAATAATAATAATGATAATAATAATAATATAATAATAATAATAATAATACCACTAACAATAAAAAATAATAATACTAATGATGATGTTGGTGGTGATGGTGGTGATGATGATGATGATGATGATGATGATGATGATGATGATGATGATGATATGAGTTCTTTTACAAAACAATGATAAATTAAATGTTATATTCATAAATCCACATCCTTTAGAGAATATCAGCATTTCCCCCTTTTGGGGAGCTGCTGGATTGAGTTTTGGGGAATTGCAGGCCACTAGGCCGCTGGAATGCTTGATCGACTGTTTGAAAAAATGTTCTTGGAACTAGGATGTCCCTTATTTGTTCCAAAATCTGATATATTTCACCTTTTCTACTTGTCATGTACATTTATCCCTCACACTCATTCAATTCGTATTCACAACCATTCCTCGGGGCTGTTCAAGTGGCCTCGCCGAGCACTCATAAAATTAATATCCCACTCACACAAAACACTTGAGTCTCACTCACACCTGTGAATACGGATATACTTTCAACTCGAAAATATCTGGACCGTTATGTGATTACAGAGGATTAACTTTTTGAGTGTGAGTGAGAGTGGTTGTTCTGAATTCGGCCCATAGTTTAGCTCTTCATAACATGACACGCGACTAAATGTCTAGAATATAGTGTAATTTTCATTACAATTTATTTATTTAAATTAATGTTATAAAATTCGTTAGATTTGCTCCATAGTATTCCATTAGTGGATGCACAAAACTTTAATAAAGTTTCCATGAAATGGGATTAACACAAACTTGTAAAATGAATTTTACTTATAATTTTTTAAGGGAGCATTACTTTTGGCTCTATTCTAATTTCTTAAATTTTCTGAAATGTAAAAAAACGATTAGAAAACGGAAAAGGTTGGATGACCGTACTTGTTATAAACAGCATCCGGATTAAGTTTGCAAATCCGGAATTTTTGCAAACTTATTTTTTTTATTTTTCACCCAATGTTTTTTATTTTTGTATTTTTAAAATGTGTTAGGTAATACTAATAAGAGATATTTTTTGTTTCCTGAAATTTAATTTAGAAATATGTTTTTTTGGCATTTAAAGTCAACTTTTCCAATGGGAATCCCATTGGAAAATGGCCTTCACATTGGAAAATGGTTTTTTCCAATTGGAAAATCAGCCCAACATTTTTTGTTGGAAAATTCTCCCACATTTTCAAAAAAGGAATTAGTGATTAATAACAATCATTATCATTAATGGTTAAAATGTTATCTAGAAAAAGTGCGTTTATAGTACTTTTTATCATTTTTTGTAAAAAAAAATCCCGTCGACCAATTTTTCCAATTGGATATTTCCCACAATTCAATATGGGAAAAGTCAGGAAATTGGTAAACTCCAATTGGAACATTGTCCCATTGGAATCTTCCAATTGGTAACATTGGCAATGGGCTTAATCCAATTGGAGGTTCTGGCAATAAATTTTAATGGGAAAATATTTCAACTTTCCTAAATCTCTTAAAAGAATACCTATTTATTTATTTAGGAATATATTTGAAGTTTTGTTTTATTGTTTACCTGTGTCCTGACATTGTATCCATCCAATTCCAAGCTAATACTTCTGTGCCGATATCTTAGCGATAAGATTTAAGCATCTTTTAATGAATTTGAATGCAATAAATCATATCAAAAATTACCTGAAGTATTCTTACTCAACCAGTGACACAAATTCCAATTTTTAAATATCTTTACACTAGTTTCATCTCCTCAGACGCCATTTTTAATCGATTAAGTTGTGGTTACAAACGACTAAGAACTTATTCATTTTGGGACCAAAGCTATACTCAGTTTTACGCTTGAAAATGTTATTTCGGTTGTCAGTACCTTTACACAAAAAATGTACCATTTTCTTGATTTTTAATGAAGATGTAATTAATTGATGGACATCCATATGAAATGTTTTACCTAAGATAATAGTTTATTTCATACACACTGTTCTGCAGGGAAGCAGGACCTTTCAACCCCAAGAGGCTTTTCAACTCTTCTAAAAAAGAACACTTTTCAGTTTTCAACCCATAGACTTTTAAACCCCTATTTCAAAGACTTTTCAACCCCTACCTGTTTGGACTTTTAAACTCCTATATCAAAGACTTTTCAACCCCTAGTTGAATTATTTTAATAACCATATTAAAGACTTTTTAACTCCTAAACCAAAGACTTTCCAACCCCTATTATTTGGTTTTGAGCTGGTCCAAGCTAAACACCATTAAAAATGCTGGAAGGCATTTTAGAATGTTAAGATGCATCATGTGCCCATGAAATGCCTTCCTCAAACAGTATACTAGTATATGTTTTAAAAAAAAAATATCGAACTGTACAAAAATATAAGGCTGGTGAATTTTGTATTACAAAATAAACGCTATTGGTAATTAATGCCATGGTGTCACTTTACTACATACCCGGTAGTAGTATATAAGCCAGTCATCCTACAAGATAGCAGTGAAGCAAAAATACACATATGATGATTACTTGTATATCATCTTGAACATGTGGAAAAAATTGAACTTGTTATCTAGCTGATTGTAAAAACACTTTGTCATTCTTAAAGGGACTCGTACCTCATTGGCACCAAATAATCATTTTCCAGGTAATGTGTCTGAAATAATTAGTTAACTCTTTGATACTGAAATTGCAGAACAAAATACAATGAAAGTATGAAAATAAAGTCTTGTTTTAATCAGGGGTGAACCTACGCTTGTTACGTCAAGGACAAATAAATAGCATAACCACTCAGCAAAAGGGACTCATACATAATTTATGAATATTTTGATCATGCATACCTTGGAAGCAACATCTTTTATTTCGTATTTAAAACAAATCTGCTAAAGAACCACATTTTACAAACTACGAGCTATAACTTATACAATAAACTCATACCTGGTTGAGCATTTTTGAGGTAGAAATGAGGCACCCAAAATGCCAACAAGTACATATGCATGCATAAATATTGAAGCAATGGTTAACATCGTCGCTTAAGTATATCCCTCACGCATCAAAATTAATTTTGCAATTGCACTAGTGGCCAGAAGGAGGGGGGGGGGGTGACCCCCCCCCCCCCAAACCACAACGTACCGATGTCGTCCAAGTTAACTTTTCGTTTCGAGGTAGGGGATACAGGGTAATCCAGAAGAACTGGAAAAAACAGGACAACCTTTTAGGTTGTGAAATTGCGTAAATTTGTTTAATTATTTTTTGTTTAGTGACACTGTTATTCAAAATCAATACATACACATATATAACAAACATCAATTGTGACTGATAAACCTTTAACTACATACTAAATAATGCATTTATTGAAAATATTTATTACTGATAACAAGATTGTAACCGTGTTTTTAATAGCAGAAAGCGCAAAAAAATATTAAATGATTGGCAAATGCTAAAATATTTATTGTGGTCTACTATAGTCTCATAAGGTAGAAATACCGTGTGTAATGCTCATTTCTTTCAAATTTAACTCGATATCCTTTATAAGAACCATTGTTTTCGACATTTATTCATCCTTTTAGGAATATTGAAACAAAATTATTAATTGTGGTAAACCTTATCTGGGAGTACTTAAGAGTGCATCTTTATTACTCGAGTGAATGTACGTTCAAACCGGTTTAACACAAACATGTCACAGTAATCAATACCATCTGCGTTAAGATGTCGGGGAAGTGTTAGACGAATGATTTTGTTTTATGGAGCTTTGAAGAGCGATGAATGGCACTATAGTGGTGCCAAATTGATATCTCAAACACCCATTGGTAAGTCATTTATTTTTTCCATTTATTTTTTTGTCTTGATTTTTTAATATATAGACAGTCAAGAAGTAGGACATCTCGTAAAGAACGTTCACTTGAAACAGGCCTCTTCTTATCCACACTTCGACAGGGAGTGGGGATACTCTGCCTAAATAGCCGTCAACGAGTATTTTAAGAAATATCAAAATAATAAAAAATGGTGTCCCAGTGGTTGCACCAGTCAATTGTAGCCATGCCCCCCCCCCCATAGTCCACCTAAATGACCGTCAATGAGTCTTTTGACGATTTTTAGACTATGGCAGTTACAGGGATACACATGAAATGTCAAAATAATAAAAAAGTATCCCTAATCGCTCATTATTGTAGCTCCCCCCCCCCCAGTCTAAAATTATAGACGTGTAATACATTCTTCCAATCCTTACTGGTTGACGGTACATTTCCGAACAGGGCACAAATCCCGAACACCGGCTAAAACACGCGTTTGTTTACCGTGATCGATTATTCGATGATCTAGATCAATACAGAGGCTTGCCTTGGTCACACTTGCGAAGTTTCATCTTGTTTTGTTAAGTGTTTTTCTAAAAAATGCCATTCAATGTTTATACGCTTAAAGATCAAAATGTAGCACATGGGGGAATGACATCAGAGGGCGCACGCACATCTTTAGGTTTTGCAGTTAAGATATTTATAAATAGAAATCACGGTTTACATTTGAAGCAGATGTTTTGAAAAAACCTCGGAAACAATAAATCACTTTGCAGCTAAGTGTTTATTTAATATAGCATACTTTTTAATTATAATTGTATGACCATGTATTTTCGCTTTTCAAGTGTTCGGTATTTGTGCCCTCCATAGCGTAATTTGAAGGGTGATTAACTGTCCATAAAATAAACGATTTTCGACATAATATTGACGAGATCGTGAATCTGTACTTTGACAGCTGTTTTCACATGAACCAAAGATGTTTCATACGAAAGTTTAACTTACTACAACATAAACTCTCCAAGATAATTGTAAAAAACATCAGAAAGTGTTCGGATTTGTGACCTTAGCCAGTAACGTCTTAACAGGTTTGTGCAAAAACCGGGGGTGTTTTGAAAAATATTGAAATTGTATTAAGTGAAGTATTTTATGGTTTATATTGATCATAAAGGTTTTTATTCATATTTTACCATGTAAGTGAAAAGTTATTTTGCATTAAAACACATTATTTACCTTTCCAATAAAACGAAAGTTGACTGACACAGACAACAATTATGCCAAGCAGAACAACTCGACCCAATCGTAATAACTCGGCCACCACTGACAAGCTTCTAGATAGACCTCGTAAATACAATCGTAACAACTCAGCCATGGCCGAAATGTTCTGATTGTTTAAAAATTGTGCCCTGAAGCCTTGCAGGTGCCCTTCATGTATATATTGCTATGTTTTGACAGCAAGAAATGAAAAAAACACTTCAAACTCATAATTATTTGTAGGATATGACATTTTTATGTATGGAACTGATATAAAATAACATAATCTGGTAATATTTCTTGTTTTATGATATTTTTGAGATGTTAAATGCTTTAACCCGGAATCCCGATCGGAATAACTACCAACTTTTGATACTAAACAATTTGTACGTGAAGGATTTGCCATATCAAAAAACGTAAAAAAATCCGTAAACATACAATTCTTTGGTCTACTAAGATTTAGCTGGGTTGGCTGGACCGAAAGTAAAAGTCCCGGCTATTCCCCGAACCTTGAGGGGGGGCATGGTTACAATTGACTGGTGCATTATTGTAGCAAGGGGGGATAGAGATGGCGCATTTCCCATTAAAATTGTGTAAGAATTTACTTATTTAATAATTTAATATAGTTGACTAAAGAGTATTAAACTAGTTCAAAATGAGCTATTTCAGACAAAGTCTCTGCTATCCCCCGCACCTAAAACAAGGAAAGCTGTTTTATTTTTTGTTAGGCATATGTAATAACAGCATTGAGGAACAACGTTTAAGTAATATCTTTACTAAGCTTTTAAGGTTTTTTAAACTGCATGTATATTTAAAGGTAGAATACCCCTTATGGGCATCATTTCAAACTATGATCAGCTTGATAATTTCTTATTATTATGTGTATCATTTCCTGGTTTTAAAATTTAGAAGAATTTTACTGTCAAATCAACAAATATAATCAAACTGTACTTAAATAGTAATTAAAATTTTAACACAATGTTTTGACAGCATAAAAAATGGGTCCTTGTGAATGTCATTTTACAGCGATATCAACAAGTTCAAAAAATACTCATGACCTGTTCCTTATCAATATGAAATATCTTTAACCTTTTTGGAACATTATGCAAAAAAACCCCAGTATGTTTTACCTTCGGTGTAAGAAAATAACTATTCTTTAATAAAACTACTGTTGAAAAATGTAAGCTAATGAAATGGAAAATAAAAAGACGCTTAGGGTTGCTTTGAAGTTGAACTGCTCACATGAACCCACAAAAGATGCGTAGGTATGTGCTTAACAATAAAGGATAAAGCATTAAAATGAAGCATTTTAAGTGGAGGTTTTCATTAGGGTAGTGCTACCTTAAACACACACTTTACAATTATTTTTTCTTTTTTTTAATCTATTTTCTTGAACCAATGGACTATACAAACAGTAGGGTCAGTCCCAGTATACAGGACAATTATTCAATAAAATGTTTATCCTTTTGATATCATAATTGTTAAAAAAAATATCAAAATGTAAAGAAAAAATAACAGAGACCGGGTTCAAACTGTGGTCGCAAAAATTGCAGTCCAGTGTCA
This sequence comes from Mya arenaria, assembly GCF_026914265.1. Lineage (NCBI taxonomy): Eukaryota > Metazoa > Mollusca > Bivalvia > Myida > Myidae > Mya > Mya arenaria. Next base: position 61,982,643 of record NC_069132.1, on the reverse strand, counting down.
GGGCTTTTTCAATAATACCCACGGGTCCGACTATCGGACCCATTCCCAAAGCAAAATATAATATATTTTTCCCAAACTTCAGAAAAAAATCCCAATCCAAAAAAACATTTTTTTTTTTTTTTTTTTATTTTTTTTTAGAAATTCACCTGTACTGGTTCATTTTCAACATCCTATTAAATTATGTGATGTGAAGTTTTTTTGGTAATTGAACTCAGAAATCATTGATTTTCATCACAATCAGAAATCTAAAATATGAAATATTATGTCATGATTTATTGCAATATCCCAAGGATTGATATTTCAGCAATTGTGGGTCTTTTAAAGGGAAAATAAACTTATATTAAATCATTTCCTAATTCGCAGGAGACTAGACAGCTTTTTCTTTTAACTGTGAAATTTCGGCATTTTCACGACGCAAAATTTCCCAAAATGTATAGGGTCTTTTTCCCAAAATGGACAGAAAAAGCCCCGAGTGTTGTATCCACTGCTACGAAAGTTTACACTTGTCTATTTAATTTAATATATACCTAGCTTGGTAACATTAAGTGATAACATCGATAATTTAATGGAAAAAAAAATGTGAAAAATCAATTAATTGTATTTTTTTACTATGTGGTACTTCAGTTAGTTAGTTTCAATGCATTGTACACATTGATACCAAGTTCATGTCAGTTTTCGGCAATTTTCTCTTCTTTCGCTATTTCATCATACGGTGTATAGCCCCTGAATAAAGTTTCACTCTGTTTCATTGAGTAATTATTTCTTAAAAATCCTTTCTTTGTTCTAATCTGCTAAAAGGTCAAAATGTCACAGTCATGTGAGCATCTTTGAGGCCTCTCAGTTATTATAACCAATGCACCAGTCAATTGTAACCACGCCCCCCCCCCGGTCCGGGGGTATACCGGGAATAGTCGGGGAAATGGGCCGTGTTTTTACTTTCTATGTGGCCACGCAGGGCCGGGTGACCGCGGTGGTTTTGTCTTTGAGCCAAATTTAGCCGAGATTGGGCCTTATATAGAGTCTCTGATGTGCGGGGGCATTTGGCGGGGGTTTTACCATCAGTTCGTCCCCGCAGGGGAGGGGGATTAGACCCAGGGTTGGCTGGACCGAAAGTCAAAGTCCCCGCTATTCCCCGGACCTGGGGGCGCCGTGGTTACAATTGACTGGTTCACAACATATAAGTAAAGATATTTATAAAATAAATAAAAGTACAGTTAATCAATATATTTTAATTTTAATGTGGTAAATTAACAAAGAATTAGATAGATGCTTTATGCAAAATCTCACAAAGATGTAAAAAAAAAATACTAAAGAGTTCGGTTTTGCTAGTTTGTAAAAATATTTCATGGAATCATGGTAAATTGTTATATTATGTCCAATGACAGCCCATATATTTTTAACTACTTGAACCTTTCTTGTTATAATTCTTATTATTTATTTTTTTAGTTGATGTGTGATGCTGATAATACAGAGACAGCTAGAGTGACAGAGTTTGATGAATAAACTTAAATTAAAAAACAGTGAGTATAATAATCCATTTTAACATGTCTTGTGTGTAAAGTGTGATTCCAAAGCAGTAAATATATATATATGTATCTTTAAGTTTTGAATCACAAATTTAGATCAAAGATCTATTATCACACAAAACTTAAAGAATATATATGAAAAGTCATGTGAATGGTGCAAGTCATATAATATAAAATTTATATTGATCAAGTCAAGCCATGCCATGTAAAAAAAACTGACATCATATCAAAGATTGTATGAATCATTCTCAGAGCTTATAATTGAAAATATTTAATTGGTTGTAAGCGGACCATGTACGGTAATTTTGAGTAACCCCACCAGCCAATACAATATGGCTATTTAGAAAGGCTTTGATAATATGTTTTATCTAATGTTTATCTTTCCTAAAATATTTATATTTATAAATCTATTTACCGGTATAAATCTGTATTTATTTATTTTTTAATGCATTTATTTGCTCACTAATATATACAATACACTTATCGTTGTATATTGTCTAGCTAATACATGTATACAAATATGCATAATATGCATACTTATGGGGGAGGGGGGGTCATAATTACCTGGTGTACTGTCTTGTTCTTACGAATATATGATTTTGACTAAAATCCTTACTGAAAAAGCAGTGCAGACTGGCCTGTTTAAATAATTAATTAAATCTTAATGGGTTTAAATGTATTCTATTTTATTTTTAAAGATATTTTAGAGTTTAACAGTCCAATGACTCTATTGTGTCTGAAGTAACGTGTATACATATATTACAACGGTTTAATTTTTTTGTACTGTAGGATTAGGTTGGGAAAACCAGAATAGCTATAATTCCGGGCTACAACTATTCCGGGCTATATGTATTAATATATATATATATATAAATGTACGAAATCAATGTGGGATTTTCATTAAGTTTTGAATAAACCATCTTTGTAACAAATTACAGTTACTTCCAAATTACATCTTATTCTACATAATACAAACTGGAGGACAGTTCTTTTTATTTGGTAATGTTAAGAGACTTGAAGACAAAAAAAATGTTTAAGTAGAAACCTTCTATTAATGTCATTATCTTGAAAAAAATGAACAATTGCCTTTGAGCAATTGTATCAATCTGTGAAAATCTACATTTTGCCTTCGACATGTTATACAATTTAAGGATATTTACATGGAAATTAAGCTCAATTCTAAATTGACAGTCATGTATTTCTTCCAAAATTTTCATAGTATAAGGAACATGAATTTTTTATGAATTTAAGTGCATAACTGCAGATAATGATCATTATCTTAAATCAATTACAAGCCAATTCATAGTCATGCATATAGCCCCCTTTTCAAAATATGATTGTGATTGTCTCAAATGACCAGTCTTTCTCTGTGGGGGGTGGGGGCTGTCAGTCACAAGGAAACCTTTAAAAGGCATATTCATTCAGCCAATCAGATGTCAGGTTCAGTGAAAGGGGCGATGTCAGGTCAAGTAAAAGGGGTGGAGCTAAAACAAATACTGACATTCAATGTAGGTGGATCCCCCTTTGGCCTCACAAATATGTTTCAGTCACACTAGAGTGTGACAGGGTCAAGCCATAATGGAGCCATAGGCAAGCAGACTTTTATTAACCCAACAACAACAACAGGTGTAATTCCTACCAACTGAGGAAAAAACTTTAAAGGTTTTATTATTTCTCATTTTTTTATACAAATTAAATATCTAACAATGACAAATATAAAATATGATAATTCAAGCATTATATTGACACCAAACATGACACATCTTGCAAATGGTCTTGAATAAAATTCCTACACTTCTTATAATGATAATACATGGGACCAATATCAAAACCATTATCCTGTTAAATAGGACAATGGATTTGATATTGGTAATTCGCAGACAATACAATGTAATTAAGTAAAAAAATACACAGTATGCACACCTGGCTTCACACAAAAAATTGTTGCTTAGGCCAAAAAAAAGTATTCATAGTTTCCATTTAAATATCAAAAAAATTACTAACGGTTTAAGAAAAATGCATAGAACATCAATTTATGAACTTAAATATAAAAATCAGCGATCTAATTTTTTGTCAGCAGTCTTATATAACTGGTCTCCATGGATTGTAGCAAAAATTGGCTTGTTCCAAGACAAAAATTAAAAAGTTGTCAAAATGTTTAATCTGTGAGAGTGCAGCTTTAACTATGGAAGCTTTTCAGTCATTTGCCTATATGTCTATTTGATTCAGTAAATTGTATGATGATTCATATAAAGCTAGGATTATAAGGATATGCTTATTTTTCATTGGGTTCTATTTTTAGCACATAACAGCTTCATTACAAGAATATATTAATTATTATTAAAGCTGCACTCTCACAAATTTACCGTTTTTACAACTTTTTTTATTTTTTTGTCTTGGAAAGAGCAAATTTTTGGGCAAGTATCTGCAAACCAATGATAAAAGACTGCTGACATAGATCATATCGCAGATTTGCATATTTTCGTTTGAAAGCCAATGTTTTGTGGGTTAAACTATTACAAACGGTTAAAGAAAAATGCATGATCTAATTTTTTGTCAGCAATTTTATATCACTGGTTTTCATGGATTCTTGAAAAAAAAATAAAAAATTACTTCCTCTGTTGGAAGAGGCCAATTGAGAACAAAATCAAGAGGTTTTGGGTTTTGCTGTTTATACGTTCTGGGATTTTTCCAAAGCATTTATTTATAGGACTTATAAATTTTATGTACAGCATTCTGTATATTGTCAAGTGTCCTTTTTTGAAAATTATATACAACATGTATAAATATTCATGTTTCAGGAAATAACCACCATCTCTCTCAGAGGTCGTCTTTCTCATTATTGTGGGGAAACCTCAAAGGGCATCAGGAAAACCTTCATCAACCTCTTTGTGCCCAGTGGCTTGTGCAACAGTGTTTCAGAAGTATAAATACCTTTTTAATTTGTGTATATCAATTGTATAATGACTTATTTTTATATATTAAATATATATATATATGATAATATATATAGATGGTTAATCGTATGACTTCCTGATTGTATTTAAGTTGTGAAATATTAAATAATCTAATCATAAAAAATGCTTGGAAATGACAATAAAGAAAGATATTTGTCGAATAGGAAGTTTCACCTGTCCTGTTTATATTACAAATCATTTTAAATCAGACAGAAAATTCAATATACTTGTAGTATCTCACTGTTTATTTGTCTTCACATTTTGTATTGTCACATCAAGCCTGTTTGAACATCCTAGAGAAGATAAGTGTATAGAAGCGGATATGATATAATAAATATGCATATAAATGTGCTTGGGATTATTTTCAGATTATCATTAAAATGGGGATAATGGATGACTGGCCACACATATGGGGCTATGGACAAGCTTCAGAGCAGGCTGCTAGGTGGTGGTTTAGTAGTTTATACTCCGGGTCCCGGCGTGAGCACATTGAAGGGTCCCAGAGTGACAGTTCAACCACCGCACACCTATCCTGGGCAGAACCAGTACTAGGTGCCTTCACCTCTGCAAGGAACTGACAACTTCTGTACATGCCAGGGGCAGTGGTACAGTGCGAATGGTCGTAGAAAGGATTTCATAACCAATCACAACAGAGGTGACCTGGTCCGCCCGGGAATCGAACCGGGGTTGTCCAATTCAGAGTCCAACACTCTACCGATTGAGCTAACCGGGCGGACATATTAGCTACATTAGATGACAAGCCATCTATGCTGGACATTCTTCACAATAAAATGTGATGTCACAGGAGTCTATCTCAACAGCTCACACTGTCCGTATTTGACTAAAGGAATGAATGAAGTCACGGCAGAAGTTGGATTGAGGAATGTCCATGTCACTACCCATCATTTGGAAGGAGTTGGATAAAAAAAGTGTGGCCTATGTATTGAAACTGGTCCGACATTCCAGTTACGGACAGTCTTGATTTGTTTGATTACATTTCTGACCAACATGATGGTCTAAAAGAACACTTACTGGTAACTGGTAAAATCATGGCCCAGTTGTTCCAAGAGGCAGGCGAGTGGGAAGTTACTAGACTCCATTTCTTTATGGGTTGATCTGAGGTTCCAGTTCAGTTAAAGTACTGATGGAACACCAAGTGTTTGCCATAATACAGCAACATTTGATTTGTAACTATGTATTTGTTTAAATTGTTGAAACAGTACTGTTTACTAAATAATGTGTATATATATGAAGAATAATATTATGAATAATTTGTAAGAACCTTTTGATATTAAGTAAAATGTTGATAAGTCTAAATATGTATTTGTAAATCATTTTTGTATATCTGTAAAGATTACATTGCCTATATTCCTCAATTTATATTTTTCTTTTAGCCAGTCAATAACTTTTCTTAAGTTCTATCTTCAAAATTGTCGGGACAGGGATTATAGCCCTTAACCCAAATATGTAACATTCAATGCAAAATTTCTAATTGGCTGCAATTAGGCAGTTCAGATGCAGGAACAAACATCACTTGGGTCCTTAATAATAGCTTTCCATCTGACAAGGTCCAATAAAAGGAATTTGTCATGTGACTGTTTATTAACTCTCGATTTATTGAAAGTGAAATTACTTACATGATTTGTAAGAATTAAATTATATTGATATCAAATTATTGTTTAAATTAAATAAAATAGACGATTACATACATGAACTTTTTTTATTTTTTGTTTGTCAATATGAAGAGTAATGCAATGGCTTTTGAATTTCATAAATGAAACGGATGGAAAAAATGTATGTTTATTGTTTAAGCAATTAATTAAGTAATAAAAGTACTTTTTTCTCTTTTTTTCAAATTGTGCTATCTTATAATACAGATCGTTATTTGTTTAATTTTGGTACAAATGAAGTATATAAGGTATGTCTAATGTTACAAATAGCAAAAATTCAAATGCAAATCATGGTGACTTGACTAAATGTGAATGCTAATTGAATCAAAATAGTAATGTTCATTTGAAACAATTGAGAGTGTAAGTTTGGTTTGTGAATGCCATATATGCCCCAGGGGGTGGGGGGGGGGGGATCCCCAACCTAATAAATTAATAATGGAAAGTATATTACTATGCGCAGTGCTATAATAATTCACTTATTAAAATAAGTAAATGTGCTGAGTAAAATTTGTAAAAATTCTGTCTTGTTTTTTTATGTATTATTTATTTATCATGTGCTTTGACAATTGATTATAATTTCATAATATATTATTTATTCTTTTATTGTATGTATTCTAGATCATTAAATAAATATAAGTAAATATGCATTCAGATTTCTGTATTTAGTCTTAAATAATAAATGTTGATATTGCGCTTAGTTTCATTAAATCCCTTGGTCTAATATCAAAATCCCCTGAAATTAAGACCAAAATCCCCTGGAATTTAAACGAAAATCCCCTGGAATTCAGACCAAAATCTCTTGGAATTAAGATCAAAATCCGCTGGACTTTAGACCAATATTCCCTGGAATTCAGACTAAAATCCACTGCAAAGCCTCTCAAAAATATGGCATGCATGTATTTGTGTCTGTCTTTTACCTTAAAGGTTGTACCCACCAGGAATACATTTTGTATCCTCTCAAAATTCAGACTAGGAAACTGACTTGAGGTTGAATATATAAGATTATGTTTTTCATCATCTTCAGACAAATAGAAAATAGCTATCAGCTAAAATCTTATTCAACAATAAATGTTTGAGAATGCTAAATCTTAGCAGTACACAGGGTATAAATCTTGTGAAACACATAGCAATAACGTGCTAAATAATGCACGTGAATGTAGGTAACTTGTAGTAGTAGAAGTCAAGTATCATCTTGGTTTATTACAGCAGAAGCACTGATTACGAACTTCGTAAACACAGCCCCAGAAACAAAAGCGTTTTTATTATATCTCCCAGGTTGCGGAAACATGGCACATCGCAGGTGCGGATCCAGGAATTGATGTTAGAGGGGTAGTAACTTAGGGGCGCAACTTTTGACATGTGCTCCTCCCTCAGAACCGAAAGTATACGGCATAAACTGTTTTACGGGTATTTGGGGTTACTCCCTCATGTATGTAGTCGGAAATGGTGCATTATGAGCGTATTTCATTACCTTTGTTTCTCCGATATTGATGAAAACAGTAAACTTCGATATTTTTAGAGGTGGCGCACGCCGGGCGCTTAAACCGCTAGTGCTTCGACCAAATTCCTTGAGCTACACAGTCGGTCCAAGGCCAATTCCCCGCTATTTTGGCGCTAACACAAAACCACCGACTGTCCCCCCGGACCTGGGGGGGGGGGGGGAGGGGCATGCTTACCATTGACTGGTGCATTACTTTAGCGACAGCGATAGGTTTTCATATTACTTTTCCCTGTTTGAATGTAATATCTGTTAATATGTTCACTGATAAAACTTTTGCGGCCTGGCACATTGCATCTCATCAGTCATGGCAGTATTCTTCAGGTTGTAGCGTCTCCGTGGCCTAGTGGTTAAGCGTCCGCCTACGGAGCGGGAGGTCGTTGGTTCGATCCCTGGCCGCGTCATACCAAAAGACGTTAAAAATTGGTACAAGTAGCTCCCTTGCCTGGCGCTCGGCATTTAAAGGGTAGTGCTTGGAAAAGTGGTGTACTCAGTACTGGTTTAACCCAGGAAAGTTGTACCTCGTGTATCGGTACTTTACACCGAGCACGTAAAAGAACCAAGGGGTCTCTTCGAAAAAGAGCTAGGGTATCGCACCCGGACTTCCTTGTATCCCGCCACTGTCTCTTCAGCGTGCTGTCCCTTCAGCAAAAACAAAGGACCCCGTTGGAAATAAGTGCTTGCACTTTCACGGGTTATCCTTGACCGCAAGGTCTAAAGAAATACATACATACATACATACAAGCTTCTTTTTTCAAAATTCAAAATGTTTATTTTCTAATAAATTAATTGATTTATCAACACCATATTCACACATTCTCATTTACAAGAGGTTTGATAGTGATAAATCAAATGTGGAACGCATGGCACCATCACTCTGGTGAACGAGAATAATTTCATATAGCACAATGTACATGAAATAATGACAGTATGGCGAGTCGTTCCTTCACTATTTTTACCCATAAATACCATAAATTAAGCCTTTTCATACAATAGATCTCCATCACCTCTCCGACTCCTTTCTAATCTGTGTAAATATATGAACATAATCATGTGGTCTTTAAAAAAGATAGAAGTGTAAAAAAGTTTATATCTTCGACTTCAAAGAACTTCATTAACGCTAATTCTTGACCAAATTTTAGTTGCCTTTAACCTTGAAAATAATCGGTTAAATGACAAGATGTTTGTAATCAAGCTTAACGACAGCGTTTTTGTGACATTGATGAAAGATGGATTTTTTTGTTTGTCTTTTTTCAATCGGATAAAAAATTGTACTAGTATCTGATACAGGGTTAATGAAGCAATGCGATGGTTAGACGTCATGCTAACCATTGTATAGTATAACAGCGATGAGGAATATGGATAAGTCGACAGTTGACAGGTAAGGACATTGCAAGAAGTGTCATTTTGCTAATTAATGCTTTAAATATGACAATATTTTTCTTTATTCCCATTTCCTACATGTTCCCATTACCTGTCCTTCCAATTGGAAATTTCCCATTTTAAAACTGAACTTTATTCTCCAATTGGAATTTTCCCATTAACCAAATATTCCAATTGGAATTTTCCAATGTTCATACTTTCCCACTTTGAATGTGGGAATCCTCCAATTGGAAAGATTTACTCATGGGAACGATTCGCAAACAAATGCCTTAAATGAATCTATCGGTTCTTCATTTTTAATGAATATATTATTTTTCATGTATTTAGTGTAAAATATTCTTAATTAAACAGTCAATTTCAATTTTAAAAATTATGTTCCAAATTCTCCCACAATTTTAATAGAGCCAGTTTTCCAATTGGAAATGCTTGAAAAAGCCATTTTCCAATGGGAAGGCCATTTTCCAATGGGACTCCCATTGGAAAAGTTGACTTTAAATGCCAAAAAAACATATTTCTAAATTAAATTTCAGGAAAAAAAAAATATCTCTTATTAGTATTACCTAACACATTTTAAAAATACAAAAATAAAAAACATTGGGTGAAAAATAAAAAAAATAAGTTTGCAAAAATTCCGGATTTGCAAACTTAATCCGGATGCTGTTTATAAAGGATGTATCATTAGGATATACTTATTGTTTGTTAATTTTTTAAACTTTTTATATGTTTTCTGTCTTCTATGTCTTTTGTATGCAGTTATATCCGGTTTTCCGAAAGGCAAAATGAAAACCATTAAAATTTGATAATCTAACTACCATCAGCAATAATTGTATTTAATACAATAACCAACTAAATATATAATGTTATCTGACAAATTTAGCAGAGCTTTGAGGTAAGAAAATAACACTCATACCTTATTATTGACTATACTTAGCAAAAGAAAGCAGCAATGTAATTATGCAACAAAACATCTTATTGTATTATTTATTTCGTCATTTTCTTTATATTTCTGCTATCAAATGTATTTGTATTTAGTGTCTCATAATAATAAAATGTTAATGACATAAGATATTTGACGTTAAGTTTAACTAGAGTAACTTTATAAAACCCTAGATTTAATAATACAAATGGAAGATACGTTATGTTATGTGACTGTGAAAGAACTTGTAATACAAAGAGGGGGCATCTCATGCTGTTTGCATATAACAGAAAATGTCAAAATAATATGTTGCGTAATACTCATTTGAAATATAATTATATGATCATAGTAATGGTCCCTTTTTTATAGCATGGCAATGTAATATAAGCTTCTGCTGATGTTGTTACAAAGATTTACTATGAGTCAATAAAATGAGCTTATAGTAAACTGTTCAACAAAAAAAGGTAGCCTAGTGTTGATGGTGTCTCTGAGGCCACGGTAGTTCGAGCAATGGGTTGTAGTTTTCGTGTTCGACATACGATGTACTCTCGTCGTAGCGCCTCGGAATAATACGGCCATTTCTGATCAAGACTGAGTTTACCTCATCTTTCCCTTTCAGTCAAATCGCTGTAGAAAGCTGTTGATTTAGATGTGTTAACTCATCGTTACTATTACGAACAATAGGACGCGCCTTTCCAGTTTTCTCCAGCTGCTGTATTAAAGGATCGTTTACTCAATATATTCACGATCAGCAATTTTATTGTCCATTGATACATGTATCGGTGTAAATACCATCTTGTATACCATTAAAATTACTTCTAGTTATCTCATCCTTAAACATGTATATTTAAAAAAAATATTTACGCTTTTAGGTACACACATCTCCATCTTGATTATTGTGTTTTGAAAATGCACCTTTTACTCCGTTTGTACCTTCGCACCACATTTTAAATAACCCTGGCTATGTATTCAAATCTTTGCCAATTAGCATACATAATTTTGAAATGCAATCGTATCATAACAAAGTCAACATTCAGGAGTATAGTATAGAATAGTACGTTTGTCTTTACACCGGCTCGGTATTGATATTGATCGATGGAGAAACGTACCAAGAGAAGAACGGTTATGCGCTACATATAATAATAAGAAGACGAATGCCCTTTGCTATTTGAATGCGTATTGTATAATTATATACGAGCTAAATATATCAAGCGATACTTTAAAGAAAGACCAAGTATGTCTATAAATAATAAGTTGTTAACATCTTATAATGCAAATGTTGTGAAGATATTTGCTGTATTTATCTTTAATGATTTTAAAATAAGAAAGACTCATACCAAAATCCAGGCCAATAAAGACAGACCTAAATTACTATCATGCTGGTCAACGTAAATATACAACCAGTTTCATAAACGTGTTCAATCACTATTAAGGTTTTAAACATAATATTATTTTCAGATTGGTATACTTAATTTAGATAAAAAAAAATATGATATGTCTATTTGTTAATTCATTTCTATGCTCGCCAAACATTTTACTTGCGGTTATATACATTTGGTCATGGGCAATTTCTTCTGAATCGAATATGTATGTAAAAGCGTAAATAATTCCAATCATATATACAAACAGAAATAATTCATAATTGATATAGTAAGACTATTATATTGAATTACACATATACAGTTGATAACATTGCAATATAAATAAACTTATATATAAATATGCTCCGCCAAAAATGTATATGCCATTGTATTACATAAGTTTAATCTAGGGTCATATTGGCCTATTTCAAACATGTATTGTATTGAATGTATTTTGAATAAACTTTACTCTTCTTCTTCTTCTTCTTCTTCTTAATACTTCTATACACTTTGCTGTTGATTTTATTGTTTCTTTCAATTGCAACTGGTATCAGACTATATCTCCTTTTCTTAAGTATTTAAGTTATATTTTTTAAGGATTTAAGAACTTCACTATTTGGTGGTGCGATGGTTTTTAGTTCATCCATATTCGTTTAAGTACATTCTGTATTTTCTTTTATATTTTCATTTCTTCATTTTTCTCAACGTCGCTGAAATTATTGTAACTTTAATATGTTCTTTAGTAGAAGCTACAGTCATAATGAAATAAATGTGTTTTACTATTTTTCCAATCTATATTAATACATACATGTTCTTCATATCCATTTAGTTTATATCTCTCTCTATATATATATTCAAGTGGCAAAACGTCATCAGCTTATTTTTAAGTTCTAATATTGAAGTAAAAACTGATTTAATAATTTCTTTTTCATAATATCTCTTTGCATTGTCATTTTATGTGCGTTTGAATGAAAATGTTTAAAATGTCTATGTTGGGCTTTAAGTAATGCTTTTTTCTTCAATGTGAGTTTTATTTCGCGAAACAGTAATTTCTGCGGGAATGACACCAGTACCTGCTAAAACAACTGGTGCAGCTTGTACTAAAGCCATATCTTATATGCTGCAACTAATTTTGTTGAATGAGTTAAAAGCTGTCCTAAATTTCCTATTTTAAACTATATCATTATATTATTTATATTTAAATACAAGTTAACCCAAAAAGTGTGCACCAAATAAGCAACTGTAAAAGGCAAAGGGAATAAACCGTAGTAGTATATATATATATATATATATTATATGTTAATATTTATTATATGTTATATGATCGCTGTTGGGGGGATTTGACTTATTTGGAGTTTAATTTTGTTGAGTATTGCGAGATAGAATTTTAATTGACAAAATCATAACATGGCTATGTACAAAATAATTGAAAAAGTCCATGCATAGAAGATTCATTTAAATATACTTTCTGGGAACGCTATATTCTAGACAAGCTCCAAATTGGCCAAACTGGGCTAGGACGAATATACTCCATACAATCGGCACTGGTCACCTGCGACCTTAACTTCAAATGAGCGATTCGAAGTCCCGAAGCGAAGAATTCTAGGTCCCCTTTGACTTCAACTGCAAAAGGGAGGTTTGACACATTAAGTGGTAGGGCACGGGTCACATGCAACTGTATCGACATAAAAGGTAAATGGACGCCTGCAACCTTAGTGATTTATGCTACATGCAATTTCTACCGGTGACACGCGTTCAGTCGCCCTTTAAAGTGAAAGTTGAAGTTGACCTTTGAGGTAATTGAACGTCTGCAACTGTAGGGATGTATGCTACCTGCAACCTCTAGCAGATCTAAAAAAAAAGAAGAGAAAGTTGCAAGTGGCCTTTGAAGTGCGACCTCAACTGGAAACTGGAAATCTTACGCCTGCAACCTCAAACAGTAGGACCATAGGTTGTCTGCGGCCTCATCTGAAAAAGGGTAATTTAGGCGGCTGTAACCGCAGGGATATATGACAACCAGCGTCTCCTCTGGAAAAGGGCTTTCTGACGCCTGCGACCGTACGGCTAAAGGTCACCTGCGGCCTCCCTCAGAAAAGTTTAATTGGACGGCTGTCACCGCCGGGATATAGGTCACCTGCTGCCTTCACTTGAGAAGGATAATGTAAAGTTTGCAACCGCATGGCACATGTCACCTTCGACTTCAATTATAAATGGGTTGCATGCTGCCTCCAACCGCAGGGCCATAAGTGCAGCCTCCACTTGAAAATGGTTTTCGACGCATGCAACCGCAATGCTGTAGGCCATATGCAACCTACCTTTGAAAAGTTTTATGACGTCGGCAACTGCAGGGCTTAAGGTCAACCGTCAACTAGAAATGGGCATTCATAGGCATGCAATCACATTGGTTGTTCGCCCACTTAAACATCAGGCCCATAAGGCATCTGTGGCCTCCACAGGAAAAGTGTATTTTTACGCCTACAACTGCAGATTTATAGATCACCTGTAACCTCTGCCTAAAAAGTGGTATTTGATGCATGCAACCGCAAGTCTTTGGTTCACTAGAAGCCGCCAGTTGGAAAGGGTGGATCGTGGCTTTGAACAGCAGGGGGACTGGTCGCCTGCGACCTGAAGTGTAAAAAGGGAGATTCGACGTCTCGAGCCGCAGTTTTCTAGCTTACCTTTGACTTTCACGAAAAAAGGGCGTTTTGACGCCTCGAGTGGCAGTGCATGTCAAATGTGACTTCACTGGAAGAGGGAAAATTGACGCGTGTAACCGTAGGGATATAGGTAACATGTAACTTCTACCGGCGACACAGTCCAGTCGCCCTTAAAAGTTGGAGTGTCAGGTGACGTATTAGGTAAATGGACGCCTTCATCCGATGGGATGTATGTTAAATGCACAACTTATCGGTTCCACGCGTCTAGTCGCCCTTACCAGAGCAGGTTTCAGGGGACCTTTTATGTCAAGTGCGACCTCTACTGGAATCGGGGAATCTAGCGCTTTCAACCGTAAACTGGAAAAAGGTGCCGCCTATAACCGCATGGCCATAGGTCATTTGCTGGAAAATATTTTTTTTGTTTTTGACGCCAGCATCACAGGGCTAAATGTCACCTGCGGCCTCCACTTGAATAGGACATTCGTAGGCATGCAATCGCAGGAACACTAATCAACTTCCGATCCATTTCATCATACTATTGCTGTACTGTTATTTTTGTATATACGAACTGAATAAAATATGTTTAAACTAACTAGTTGTGTTAATATATATAATATACAGCATTCCCGATACAATAAAGAAACATCTATCATCACACAATTATTAAGCGTACAATGACTTTCAACTCATATAAATAAAAATAGTAGGAAAAAGTATAGTGTATACTTACTCATGTTTTACCGTTTGTGAGCATTTTGTCTAATACTGAGATAAATTATAATCTTTTTTGAAAAAGCCAAAAAGTACAACTATTATTGAATAAACTAAAACAATTCCTAAAAATGGTTTTTATTAACTCACACGGACTGTATATGACAAATGTCGTCATATCTGCCTATACTACGGCGCAGGCACGTTTAAAACTATATTCCTACCTTGATCGGCTTGGTTCTCGTGCCCTGTACGCGGATACGGATTCAATCGTCTTTTCGACAAATCCAGGAGAATGGGTACCTAACCTGGGTGATTATTTAGGTGACTTGACTGACGAGACACCTGGGAATTCAATAAAAGTGTTTGTAACGGGAGGCCCTAAAAATTATGCCTTCCAGTTGGTTAGCCCTGACAAGGACGGAAAGACAACACACTGTAAAGTTCGTGGTATAACTCTCAACCATAAGAACTGTCTGAATATTAATTTTAATACATTAAAGAGAATGGTGACGGAGAACAAAGACGATATAGTTACAGTAACTGACCAATTTAAAATTGTCCGCGATCGAGATGCCGCCCGTCTATTAACTACATCTCAGAAGAAAGATTATAGACTGGTGTTCGATAAAAGAGTAATCAAAGATGGATACATGTCATACCCCTACGGTTATTGAATCGACTTTGCATTGTTGTGCTCTATAATGTGTTATGTATGAATTAATATAATACTATTTTCATGCGAACATGTGAATGTTGTAAATCTGTAAATAAAAATAAAAAAACTGTTGTATTGATGACATTTTTGAACGTTAGCTCAAAGTACAGAAGAACAATACTTAACTATTTTCACTTTAATACCTTTTGGAGGAAACCATATGTCAGTAATAAATAATAAATGGCCACTTTACTTTCTAATCAAACTTGCACATACGACTTTAAGCTTCGTTCATTTCATCTCTCGAGGCATATTGCGTTTTCCCCTATTTCAACACTCTATTTTTATATTATTTAATTATCCTCCAGTTATTAAAATCATTTATTTAAAATAAATTCTTGGGTTGTGTAAATGAATTTGTATAAATTACTAAAACTGTCATCTCGTCAAGTACCATTATGTCATTATTTGTTGTATCTAAATTGATAACGAATACAATGTTTAACACATATTTGAATAACGAAAAAAATTAAAAGCCCGTAACTTATGAAAATTCATGCTTTCATCGTCATACATGTTCCACATGCATTTAAATAAATAATTACCATCAAGCAATTATAAACACTTTAATATAGGTGTGACATTGTTAGCAAATCTTGAGGTTAAATCATTAACATAATTGTATACACAGTATGACCAAATGAATAAAAATTAACAGAAACATTTTATTGTCTTAAAACAACATGCTCAAAAGGTATCACATTGAAAAACTAAGATATCGAGCCAACAATGATGCTTTCCCTACAACACTAGACTCTGGCTACCATGGTAACTGTTAAAAAATTGACCCATTTTCTAAATTGATATGGTAACTATAAACACGAGTACATACTACTAATTGTTAAGAAACAAACAACAGGACAACATTTTTGTTTCAAACTAAATTTAAAATACTTAAGTTTTTAATTATTAGAATAAAAAAGTGCATATATTTGGAATCAAAAAGTGCATACATGTATTTGTAACCATTCATAACATGTTAAATTTTACATATAGAAAGACAACATTTTATAAGAAAACATATTCACTCTATAATCACTCAAAAATGCAGGAACTGGTCATGCTGTATTTAGAAGTACAGTTTCTTCTGAATGCCAGAAGATTAATCCTCTTTGCGCTAAACTGTACTACAATATTACAGAACTTAGAGAGATAATCTGTGAGACACTTCAAAGTGTGACTGCTACATGATACAACCATCGTCAAATTCTGAAGAATATTGTCAAGTTACATGTAGCCGATATATCTATGATATATGTCTATACACAGTTTTCTACTTATCAGAATCAATTCAAGAATCAATTCAACTTCACAGCTCGGAACAAAATGTCATATGAAAAACATGTCTTTTTCAAATTAAAAAAGTGTCATTTTACAAAATTAATATCAAAGTTTATGAAGAGTTCTCAATAATTTACACTAAGGTATATGTCCAAAGAACATTAAACAAGTAGCATGTACACGAGTTATTCTCTATGATAAATATGCATCATTATTACCATTAGCTTTGCAATCTTTCCCATCTCTCTGAGTGGATTAAATTGAGTGACATGTATATATAATATGGCTTTATATCTCACTGAAAGGAAGAAAAAATCAAAAGAAGGGATAAAGACCAATAAATGACAAAACTGACCATCCTTGAATTGACCGACTTACTAATGTGTTAAAAATTAAGGGATGGCAACGAGTAGCTACGATCGAGTACTCGGGTACTCAATTTCTCGGATAACTTGAAGTGGTTTTTCGGGAAAGTTAAGTTCGTGTATACATGAATCGTTCATGTACTTCGTGCGTTGGTCGTAATTTTGGCCATTTCCATTTTTCAATAAGACTGTCATTATGAACCTTTAACAGAAAAATCAATAAAAAGAAAACAAATGATGTTTCATGTTTTAATTTGTCCTTTTATTTTCCTTTTTGTAGATACATGTGTACTACAATATCAATGAAAAGTAAAACTCGGATCATATTCGAGCGTCTAGATGATTGAGACTGCACTCAGTAATAAACAACTTTCAGAATTACAATGAAAAATAATTTTTATAAACTTGTTTAGTAGTTGACTCTAGGAAATAATATTTAAAATTACAGTTTTTCATACTGAAATATTGTTGTTTACCTCATTAATATGCATAGGTCCTTAATTAAGATATCCACCAATCAATTGTGATAATCATTGTAAAAAAAACTACGCCCATTCAGGAAGAATTGCTCGTATCGGTCGGCACTTTTTTGCGCGTCAATATCCATTGTTTGGTGTAATTTGTAAACAATACAATTGTGTAGGGTTGTGCCGCTATCAAAACTTCGCTAAATGACACTAGTGCTATTTGCAAATTAGGGCCCTTTGTTGTCAGTTTGCAATTATCACAACAACTGTCATATAATTTTTTAGGGTCAATTATGTACACAGCTGGAATTAGAGGGACTCAAGCCAAGTCAATATTTTATTGGCACATACATTAAATATATTACCATAACAATCAATAAAAAAGCATGTTGGTGAAATTAATATCAGTTTTAGGGTGTTAGGGTTTTCAGTTATCTTTTCCTTCTTGCTTCATGTTGGAAAGAATATGTCAACTTATTGAACAAAAACAAATAATATAATGTCATTCCAAAATCATTTTCGCTTTTAGTTATTAGTATATCTTTCTTAACCTAGACTAACTAGCCTTTCCACTAGTTTGTTTTACCTCAAGTCAAGTTGTTGTTTCAATGTACTAAATAGCTTTATCCCTAAAGTATTATATACTAAAATGAAACTGACTACGCACTCTTAGATTATACAATTGCATGACAGCTCTGCATTGTTTTCTGTTGTTTTTCTGCTTTTATTTTGTTTTTAACTTAGTCCGACTGCTTTGAATTACAAATCGTTTATACGCAATAGCAAATTTATCTAAAAACAATTACCTCAACAAGATCCATTTGTCCACAATTCAAACATGTTATATGCGTATCATATGTTATGCATACCACTCTCTTTCACTCTACTTCCCACTACTCTTTATAGCACAATGTGGATGTGTTTTGTTTTTTTACACGAAATATTTGGTACTGTAATGATTATAAAAATATGCACATTTAATGTTAAGGGACTAGCAGCTAGAACAAAACGTAATGATGTCCTAAATTGGTTAATATCTCAAAAATATTCAATATGCTTGTTACAAGAAATACATTACTCCAATGCCGACAATAAATACAAATGGGGGGGAATGTGGAACGGTGAACTTTTCTTAAGTGGAGATAGCACAAATAGCAAAGGGGTTGGTATTTTTTTAAATTATAATTTATCCCATAGTTACATAGATTATAAAGAAATAATAACAGGTCGTTTACAAATGTTATTACTAAAGATAGGCAGCCTAGATATCGTTATAATAAATATATATGCGCCAAATACTGACGATACAGATTTTTTGCATCATGTAGAAAAACTGCTGGAAGAAAATTCAGATAAAACAGTACTAATAGGTGGTGATTTTAATACAATTCTCGATTTTAAATATGATAAACTAAATGGTTGTCAGAACACACATATCAAATGTTCACATAAATTAAAACAAATAATGAACGCTTACGATTTAGAAGATATTTGGCGTGTCTTAAACGAAAGCGAAATGGATCGAAAGGTTTGAAAAAAATACTAAATATTTTGCAAATTTAGAGAAAAAACGATCACAACAAAAAAACAATCAACCAGCTAAACATTAATGGAAATCTTGTATCAGATAATAATCTAGTTCTAGCTCATGCAAAATCATTTTATGAATCACTTTATAAGAAGGATGACTATATAGAATATCCAGAAAATACCTCCTTCTTTCAAAATAAGAATAACTGTCTTTCAAATGAAGATCATAGGCAGGAAGATCTTGTTTTAACGCTTTAAACGCAATGAAAAATAACAAAAGTCTCGGGTCGGATGGTCTGACAGCGGAATTTTATAAAACTTTCTGGAACGAAATAAAAAATACTTAGTTAAGTCTTTAAATTATTCATAAGAAATTGGAAGTTTGACAGAATTGCAAAAACAAAGTATTATCACCCTTCTTCCGAAAAAAGATAAAGATATAACTCAAATAAACAATTGGAGACCAATTTCGCTTCTTAATATAGATTATAAAATAGCTTCAAAGTCAATTGCCAATAGAGTAAAACCATTTTTACAGAAGATTATAAGTTGTGATCAGACAGGTTTTATCAAGGGGAGATATATTGGGGAAAATGTCAGAATTCTTCAAGAAGTAATTGATTTTACAAATGAAAATAATAATGAAGGTTTGATATTCTTTTCTGATTTTAATAAAGCCTTTGATAGCCTCGATCACAATTTCCTAACAAAATGCCTTAAAAAGTTCAATTTCGGCAATGATATAATAAAATGGGTTCAACTATTTTATTCAGATGCCAAAGGTTGTGTTACGAATAACGTTTTTTTATCCGAGTTCTTTAATATACGAAAAGGTGTGAGACAAGGATGCCCTCTTTCTTCGTATTTATTCATTTGTTGCATCGAACCATTGTCTATTGAAATAAAAACAAATGAGAATATCAAAAGTATAAAGGTAAACAATATCGGCCAAAAACAAACCCTATTTGCGGACGATGCTAGTTTCATTTTAGATGGATAAAAAAAATCCTTCGACACTCTTATTAAAACTTTAGATAATTATGGAAGTATATCAGGATTAACTCTAAACAAATCAAAGTGCTCAATTTTAAGGCTAGGATCACTGAAAGATAACAAAACAAGATTCTGCGACAGCAATTTCGAATGTAACATGAACACAGCGCAGGCACTAGGAATTATATTCAGTAACAATTCAAAAGTCATAAATGATTTGAATTTCAAAGATAAAATGCTGGAATTCGAAAAATTTAGAATTTAGAAAAATGGAAAAAATGGAATCTTTCGCTTTTAGGAAAAATAACAGTTCTGAAAACGTTTGCAATTTCAAAGTTATTGTACCCATCAACAGTACTAGAATCACCATCACATACATTTTTAAATGATATTAAACAAAAAATGTTTAAATATTTATGGGACAATAAACCTGATAAAGTTTCAAGAAATCAGATTATACAAAGTTATGAAAATGGAGGTTTAAAAATGCTAGACATATTAAAATTCGAATGTGCAATAAAATCAAGCTGGGTTAAACGAATGATTCGAATAAACATATGTTTTGGGAATGCCATTCCACCCAAATATTCTAGAACAAAATAACACGCTTTCTTACAAGCATATTTGAGGTTGATATTTCGACAATGAACTACAGTGAGATTACTTTCTGTAACTTTAAGTCTTTAAATGGAAATTATGAATATGCAATTAACTTCGTTATACTTCTTGCAAAATACTTTATCTTTAAATCAAAGTGTGAAGGAAGTACGCCTATCTTCGAGGCTTTTGTTCCATATTTTTCAAAGAGACTGCAATCTGAAAAGATAATAGCTATGGCCAAAAATAAATTGCATACGTTTCTTGGTAGATGGATCCTAGTACTTAACAAGCTTAATTCTTGAATACCGCAAGTTTACACCAATGTAAGAATATAAATTTCATCCACATTGCTTTCTTGCCTTCTTCTATCTAACATTTCTTACTTTCTTAACTAACACCCCAAAAACAGAAAAAAAATAAAAATATTTTCTTCATGATTGAATTTGGAACACGACTTTTGTATACTTTATGAATATATGTATGATGTACATGTATATTTGAGAAAATAAAATTGAAAAAACGAAATTAATATCAGCATAATTTGAGTATAATATTATGGAGAAAGGTATGCAAACTATGTGGGTTGCTAAGATCATCGTCATAATTAAGCATATCGTTATTTAATTCATTTATTAACTTAAAATAGTATTATCCTCGCCGTTTAAAAGCTTGATATAAATAAGTTGCGGTTTTGTTGATATTTACATTTGTTGTTGACCATAATGTTACAAATTTGGACTATCATGGCCAACGTGTATAACACTTAGACAAGTGGTATGTTCTTAGATCACGATAAATGGACATATAAGAAGGATGTGGTATTCAGTTTCAACACAGTTCATATTTCATTTAGTACAAATTCTATTTTCCATTTCAATATTTCTATATTTACCTTCTTCTATCAATAAAGTATATGCTGAACACCTTAACCTCGTCATAATAATTATATTATTATCATTTCTAATACATAAAATATACTTTTCTCATACAAATTTTGATTTGATAATTCTGTAGCTATCTAATTTTGATGATGAATTAATACTATCACACCAATCTTGTAAATATACATCATATATTCGTCTTACAACACTATCAACTTGGGCTTGTGATACAACATCAATTGCAAAAAAAGAATGAGTACTCGAATTCATTAATCAATTTTTGTACAGATAAAGACCATGTTTAAATATACTGACCACGGTCATTTTTCATATTATAAATAATGTATACAAATTAGTCAGATTTACTCTTTAATTTAAACCAGAATTTCACAATACTTTTGTTTTGCAAAACATTCACTGGAAATCTTGCTAATTCGCAGTCAACAGTGACACTAGTTACTAGTTTGTTGTCTTACACAAAGGATATATTTTAGAATTTAAGATTAACACGTTCTATATCGGGCGATTTATGAAATTCCCAAATCTTTGAACGTTAATTAAGTATTGACTGTATATTTTCATTTTGGAAACGCGCCAGATTTGATACTTACGTAGGTAATTCGTGTATTACGTGAATTTTATAAATGTTTTTTTTATATATTATTCGAGTACAAGAGTAGTAATTTGGTACTCGGGTACTGGGATTATTTGTAGCGTAACAGACACAGAACTCTCAGAACTTTATAGAACTCTAAGTTATTAACCAACAATTGTTTCAATGCTCATTCTTTATTAAAAATGTTCTTTCTAAATATAATAATATAATTCTAAGTACAATATAACGTTCTAATCTCATTACCAAAACCTAACTAAATTACATGCGAGCCCTTTCAGCTCCTTGTCTTCAAGGGGACTACCCCCAGACTCTCCCACTTCACAGAGAAAATGATCCAACTTAAATACCAAGAATATGAGGGAAATGTGACAGCTAAACATCACAAAGCACACGCGATTTTGTTATTAACATGACAATTTATGCATTTCTGTGCATTTGTACCAAGTCGGCTGTCAACCACTTACGCATTCATTAACAATTAAATATGCCCTACAATAATTACTAAATATTCAGTATGAAGACAAATATCCATTGAATTAAAAGCTAATTATATCATAAAAATAACGTTAATAAGATCATTATGTTACAGATTGATCGAGTACTCGAGTATATACCCACAATATTTAGTTAAAAAGTAAGAACAGCCATTCATGTGAAGTTTAAAATCATTTCAAGATAATAATCACAATGAGTTGAAAAGTAATGACAGCAGAGTTGAAAAGTAATAACAGCAATGAACTCATATCATAACAGGAATTCCAATCAATTTGAATTGAGTAATATTTTTGAAAAACTGAATATATTTAACAGAGAGTGATATTAGAATGAAAGTATACAGAATATAAAAATGTTTCCTGAAAGTAACATGTTATATCATCGATGTGTTGAGATTTCAAACTTTGCCATCATTACCAAAGTAAAAGTTACTTAGTGATAAATTTTGATCTATAAACAATTAAAATTGCTAGGCATCCAATGAACTGTTTCGAAGATTGAAAAATGCTTACTTTCTTAGTTTTAAATGTAAACTGCCTATATATCAGCCAGCGTGCTTTTTTCTTATAAACCCTCTTAATTGATATAATCAATATAACACTTAATGGAAACTTGGCGTTGTAATTTGCTTAATTGAATTTTGGTTGTCAAGCTCTTTTAAGTAATTAAATATGGATTTGTCGGGCAATCCCATTGACAGAAGCACGCTCATAAACACTAAAGAACTTCAGCTTGACATATTTTTAATTGAATATTTGGAAGGGGTTTAATTAAAATAACCGCCATATCTCCATTAAGACATTTATTTATTTTTTAGCAGTTTAATCACAAGTCCTTGCATCGGGATCATTGGAGGAGGCATGGAATTGAACAAATTAACAATATCTGGACAGATGTTTTTTTTACATCTTTTTTAGAATTGCTCACATAAACATACTTGCCAAATTGCCATTTAGTATTTAAGTATTCAAGCACACATCCTGTCTAGCATAAGAAACATTTTCACAGTCACCTGATTGTTTTACCAAATTATTTTAAGTTTAGCAAAACTGATTTATAACCAGCAGATATTCTTTGATATTAAAGAAGGAACTTGTTTAAAAACTGAAAGTGACCAGATAGCTAAAGAACCGGCCTGTTGATTTCTTTAAAACCGATCACAATATCCAAAATACAAACAATTGCAATTGACCACATTTTAGCCTAAAATGTTAAACTTATGCGAACTACTTTTATGCGCAGTCACCCATAGTCGCTTAGGTGTTAATCCGATCTGGTCATTGTTCAGTTCGTCCCGTCCAGACGTCCAGTACTTGACTTAAGAAAAATCCATCCCTCCCTCCCTTATACTTATTATTAGTAATATTAGTTTCTTTGAGTTAGTTTGCAATTTTCAAGTATTATTAAATGCCTTTTTGAATGTATTAAGGGCATTTGGCAGCGACGTTTTATTATTTCTGCCTAAATACTTACATGTATAATATTTATATTACTGGCGTCGCGGCCATTCTCGGTGTAACTTTGGCTCTACCATCGTTAAAATAACGACAAATGTAGATAAAGTTTCGTTCGATATTTTATTTTGTCATTTACACATCAAAACATGTCCAACCGTGTAACCACTGGAAATGGCAGTAACAGTGAAACGTCCTGCAATTACATAAATTACATTGTCTTACGATACAGGAGACATTACTAAATAACTTATCACTATAAGAATGATAAACAATGACATAAAGGTTAAAATAGTTATGGAATGAAATATACATTTAAACAATGAGTTCAGGGTGTTTTCATACTTACAAAGTATCTGGTACTTTAAACTCGTTACCCCAATCAAACTCTGGCTTTCGCTCTCAAGCCGGGACTGGAGGACCAGGTGAAATATGAGCTGTAACAAACCATGCAGTTGTTAAAGTGACTTGTAGAGATGAAATCGTGAGGTTTATTATAAATTAATGTTAAATGACGTTCAAACAGCCCGCAAAAATATCAAAGACAAAACCCGGTCAGACATCACAAACAAAGACGAAAATACAGAAATAGACAAAGCCTACGCTCTACTAACATTTGTCTAATAGAATATGGATATCTAATAAAGCGTTTATGACACTAAATAAATATGCCATTCTTTTTAATGTGTCGATATTTCCAGATACAATCTACTACAAAACTGCCAGTATCTCTGGATTCCTCTCGTGGAGAAAACTTACTTAACCCAAAGAAAATATACCTAAAGGTTACACTACACTATCGATTTTATCAGCCTGTCACATCGGAAAATTATTATTTATTTATTAATTGTTGTGTAATGATTTGTCTTGTCTTCGTCTTTTGGAGTAACGATTAATTTACTAATGTATCTGAGTAATAAAACATTTAACCAATTGACAACACCTAACAAAAGCAATCTAAACTTAACAAAACAATGATATGCATAAACCTACCTCATTGGTACCCAAAATAATTTACAGAGGTTGGCAGTTTAAGTAAACAAAAAAAATACTTCCTGGTCAATTCGGATATTCTCGGCTTTTGAGGTTGCATGCCTTATTAGTCATCAAATTGTTCTTGCTTTTAGCCACTCTCAGAAATGATAAGTTTATAGAAAGCACTTGCAGAAAATGCGGTAGACTACTAAATCAATGGATGCTTGCACTTTGTAGATAAATAATTGAATGTTTAGAAAGTCGATGATGCATTGGTGTTCTCTTTCGATTTGGGCATGTCAATAAGCATGTCTGATCCCGTGTTTTAGTTTTTGTAAAAATAAATGCAGAAAAACTACGTAATAGTTCATAAAAGTATACCCACCGTCTCAGGAGACGTCAATTTATCCTTGTAAAGTAATTCACTATCCAAACATTTATTAAGATAGCAGAAAAGGGAAGTATAAAATGTCAGTCAAAACGTCCCAAGACCGGCAGAAAAACGGCAAATTACAAAAAAATGCTTGTGAAACCATTTGCTCGTTTTGTATTGTCTATTGTACTACAGTTGATATATAAATTATTCATGATTTCTTTGGTACCATTTCCCACAGTTAGTATAAATGTTTGCGGGAGTTATATCCATTGGAGTGAGGGGTGGTATTAACAGTGTGCGGAATATGGAAGCGTAAAAAACGACGTCATGCTGTTATTGCTACTTATGAAGTAAACTATACTGTACTAATAAATTACAAATAACCACTATACTAATCTTTATAATCTAACTTATCAGTACCGGCTCATACGACTACAAACTTCGTTCTTTTTATCTCTCGAGAACTATTACGTTTCCCTCCATGGTATAGTATCGAATTATATCCAATCTAAATATCGACATTCATTAAAAATAAATCCTTGCTATTTAATTGTTTTGGTTGCAATTTCTAACTTTCAATCTGGCCAAGTACCGTAACTGTTTGATGTGCTTGTATCAGTGTTATTCAAAGTGGATACCAACACGTCATTTTACAAAAAAAGGAATAATGAGAACCTAAATCGCCTTGTAAATGTTCCAAAAGCATTTTAACTTTTATAAACTTAGTGAGAAAAGCAAAAATATCATAACGTATAAATATTTGCTTAAAGTATCAAATTGCACGTAATTGAAGCTCTTTCTTTGATATTTAATTTATGGCATATAGTTTCATGTTTCCGAAGGGTCACCGACTCATCGTAATAAATGATCGTTAACAATAGTACTTAGGAAGATCTCTTTCTTTTAGGGATGGCAACGGTTACCCGAATACTCGATCGAACGTCCGAGTACCAAATCACTACTCGAGTACTCGGAAAAAAAATCTATCAAAAAAAAAAATACACGATTTACAGACAAAATATCAGATGTGGTTAGTTGCCAAGAGGGCAATTTTCGGTCCCTCTAATCCCCGCTGTGTACACAATTGACCTCAATCAATTAGTTGACAGTTCTTGTGATAGTTGCAAACTGTCAACAAAGGACCCCTATTTCAAATTAGCACTGATGTCAATTAGCGAAGTTTTGATAGCGGTACTTTCACCTACACAATTCTATTGTTTACCGATTAGAGACCTTTCACCAAACAATGGACGCTAACCAGCGAAAGAGTATCGACGGTTACGCGAATTGATTTCTTAATGGGCGTATTTTAACTATTTTTGCAATGATTATCACAATTGATTGGTTGATATTTTAAATCAAGAATTATAATATTAATGAGGTAAACAACAATTTCACAGTACGAAAAACTATCATTTAAAAAAAATAATTGTAGAGTAAACAACTGAACTTCGTATTGAATTTCGTTCACTATTTTTATGTATGCTATTAATTTTCGTTCATTGTAATTCTGATTGTTGTTCATTTCTGCACTGCATTCTTGTATAAAATGAAACGAATAAGACAAATTAAAAGCCTGAATTTTTTTGATCATTTTTTGTTAAAATACCTAATGGAAGTTCACTTTAAAGGTGAAAATGACCAATAATACGACCAACGCACAATATACATCATTAACGATACATGTATACACAATCTTGTCTTCGCGAACACATATTCAATTTTTCCGAGTAATCGAGTACCCGAGTACTCGATCGAACGATCGTCCGAGTACTCGAGTATTAATTTTACTACTCGTTGCCATCCCTACTTTCTTTGATAATGAACATACGCCTTATATTACAGAATGGTTTGCGGTTAAAATGTATTGTTATCAATGTTTTTTTGATGAATTAAATCTGATGAAGAGATGACAAAATTTGATTTTTGACTCTTTAATGTCACTGTAAATTATACTCCTGATTTAAAAAGTTAAATTGACAATCAAAGTTTTGAAAATTTCAAAAAAATGTTCATGGGTTAAAAATAAATGGTAAAAGTTATGCAGTAGGCACATTTGCCAAACAGGTAAACGAACAAAAATGTCGGACGAAATGTATAAACATATTATAAGAGTTAAAATGTATCGAAAATTTTAATATTTGTTTTTCATATACTACACATTTATCATTTTTTCTGATATGCCCAAATCTCTTGAAAACAAGTGAAATAAAACTGCTGAGACAAGATTAGATTTTTCATACTTATTAATCATTAACCAGCAACTGGTACTCGCCAGTCCAATACACTAGCGATTGGAAAGGACTTCGGTAAAGTTCTAGCGAAACAGAAAGAAGGGATGACAGTTTGTTATTTGTACTTGATAGTTATTATATTCTTCTTGTTTCTTTCAACAAAAATGCATTTGTTTAGTGTTTGTTCTTTTCCACATAGGTCAAGCAGAGTCCGAATTTTCGATTGAAATATGAACATGGTAGCATTATTTTGGAATAAATGTTAATACGCTGAGCAATAATGCAAGTCAACCAGTCGCTTATTTTAGTTGCAATTTTGTAATATTATTAAATTAACTTTAGAAACAAGTGAGCAAGCGGACAAGGTCGCAACTTCAGGCAGCAATTACGAGGGCAATCGAGACGGAGCCAGGGTTCATGCTGCTTGTTTTAGCAGCCCCAGTCCTTTGAGGCAATCACCCGTGAGGTTGTGCACACGAGCCTGAGAAAGGGAATAGGACTCCACGCTGGTATGTGTGCGGCAACTGCAGGGACATGCCAACACAAAGAGAAAAAAATTGTCGGGAAGCTCGTCTTTCTCATATTGCTTTAATAATCTTATTGAAACTAAAATTCAACATGTATCTAAGATACGAGTGTAACTAAACGTTAAGTGAAGTGGATATAGATAAAATGTTATTAAATGTCATGTGACATTATAAGACAGTTGTACATTATGTACTACTGCTGGTCAGTTCTTGAGATTTGTACTGAGTAATGGATACTTTAGAACTCACTTTCATGTCTGTACTGATTACTGCTTACGTAGTCTTGTGTATTTTCAAAGAACAGCATTCTGAGTATTGTCATACGGTTTAAAACAATTTAACATGCATGTAGTCACACACAGATGGAGTAAATTGAATTGTTGGCAGATATAAAATATGGGCAGTGATATTGTATTAAACAGTTGTAAGGTATTTTAAATGCGGTCAAAGTTTGTCTCTATAATAAGTAATAAAAAGTACTGGTACTCTTGTTAAGGTGAGTACTGAGTATTGCTGAATACTTTACTGAAAAATTGTAAAATATTGTAAACAGGGTTTAAGGTATTATAAATTAAGGAAAACTTTCTCAAAATTTGTTAATGGTCATTATAATCTCATATCAAAGTACAATAGTGGCCTTAAATCGCTGATGGCTAATAATATTGCTCATCTCGATTTTTATGGTGATGTTTTAAATTAAATTCGTCAAATTAAAATGTTTCCAGCAGGTAGTTGGGTAGATAGACACAATAGATTACTTGTATTTAAACCGTGGATATAAAGGCAATATTTTGAAGAGCACTTGCCTTCTAGAAGATGAATACCTGAAACAAAATATAGGGTTGAATAAATCATCCTTACATAACCAAGCTTTTAGTCCTTTGATTTTATGAAGATTTTGCTAATTCATGTTATCTTTAAAACCTTTTTTGGCGAACACCTTTTTGGCTGACTCGGAGTGTTTTGGCATGTGACTTCATTTTCTTCAAATATTTTACATTTTCAAATCATTTGGAAGGAAAGATTAGCTAATACATGTCACTTTTATTTTTAATAATGTTTTCCTTATATGTTCCCAGTATTAGTACGATGATGCTTTTTATTATGAAACTCTCTGATCACACAGTTTTAAACATTTTATTTCATAAGGTAGACTATGTGTGATGTTTATAGTTTCAAACAATGACTGCATCGTATCTTTGAAAAGTTTTTGCATCAGGTGCTCTGAATTGTATTCCTCCGTTAGTAGATATAGTTGGGATCTCTAATCATAGAAGTACTTGGGGTTTACCTATCAGTTTATTATTATTTGTTTTATTGTTAAGTTTCCTCAAGTTAATGCATACTTTGATAAGATGTTCCTAAGGCGTTTTATCTTTATTAAGGATTGTTGGGATAAGAGTGAGGCTTGAGCACTTAAACTGGTTTAAACCCCCAGTAAATTTACATTTTACTGACCGTTCCAAGGCGGTACCTAACAATCCTTGATAAACATACCTAGTTTTGTTTATATATAGTATGTATGTACCGTGCTGCTTGTTGAGTTTTGTGCTGTTCTTCCATGTTTCTTGTTTGTGATTTTATGTTATATGTCTTTGGCATTTACCCAATACCATTAAACCGGGTTTATGTTTCAGCTTTTTGCTACTGAGCTTGCTTCGGTAGCTTTTCGCATAAATACTGAAAATGTTTATATAATGTAAATGTTTATATTATATGTAGCTCATGGACTGTAATCTTATTGTTAATATAAGTCTAATTCTTCTTCTGCACAAGGCTCGATTTTAGGCAAGTTGTGGCGCATATGAATGTGCAGTAGTACCAATAGCTTGTTGGGGTGCTCGTGCATTTTATTCTAGCTCTTTAATTAAGTTTTATTTAAAAAAGAAATACCAGACTCTTGTTGTCAACTGTGTATTAATTCGATGCGCATCACAAATACTCGTAAGGTCGCAATGTCAAATGGTGTGTTTATTACAGAGCAAAGAAACTGATATATTTAATTAGGGAGATATGAAAACTACATTTTAGTATAAGGCAGTTCATCCAGCTAAAATGTGACTTCGACCCCACCTTGGTTCCGGTAGGTACCGAATTTAAAACCCCGACCCCGTCATACCGACTGCGTCATACCTGCGTCATACCGAACAACGCTGAAAAGGGTACTTTATTGACTGGCGTCAAGATTTAATTGCTGAACAATTGCATTGGACACTTGTTTTCCGTGTATATATGCTTTACACTCAAAGAGTCTGTAAAAGATTCGATATCGCATCCTGATCGGCTTGTATATCATGCTGTGTATGGCAGCCGTTATCTAGATGTGACTAGACGTTGTGGTTACATGATGGTGTTTAAGGTCACTTTTAGTTGTGATGACACGTATGTCAATTCAAAAAGCAAACGACACCTTTCATAGATTATTTTAAAAATAAACAAGAGCATCAGCTATCGCAAAATACTAGGGCACCAAGCTGTATGTCGGCAAAGATTAGAACGGGAAGTGTAAATACAGTTTTTTTTGCCAATTCGACTATTGTAGTGCTATGAAGACGTTGATGGTTATCGAACCTGACTGAGATATTCTGCCAATAAAATTATTGCCTTAATACGGTGATGATTGGACAAAGGGTTCTATATCTATAGATCAAACAACATTCTTGCCTCCAAAGTTAAAACGTAGTAATTATATTTACAATTTCTTACATATTGCACAAAGGTTAACATCTCATTAATAATTAATAAAGCATAATGACATATCTAAGGATACTTGACTTACACATGGAATATGCTCAATTTGTGCCTGAAGATACGTTGAAATATAAAACAATAATAAAGACAATCCAATGCATTAAAGTATAATTTATCGAGCCCCCAAAATACGATCTTACACCATATTCAACAAAGATCTTCTATATCATAAAAGCTTAAAAATATCTGAAAAGTAATATTATTGATAAGCAAAAATATTTATGTAGCGTAAAGCTAAATAAATTCGATATGCAAAACATTTCTCGTCTCGCTGGTTCCTATATAACAAAATGATAGAAAACCATATGTCACATGGTATACAATATTTCGCCTACAGTATCAAATTCCTTGTAACTTAAGCTCTGTAATAACAATAACAAATGTCTCCTCGTTCACTTCTTGAAGTTTACTTTTACTTAAAAATAATACGAATATTTATTTTTTACTTCATACTTTAATATTCTTAAGATGATTCTGGTGACAATAGTATTCTATTTGGGCTTTTTTCACATTGTTCGTGCTGCATTGAAAGCCCTGGTTGTTATGTCACCGATTGTTGTGGTTTTACAAGCTGTATTTGCCAAGTTAACTTATGTAACTAGTATTAACTTTTGATATTCACTCAAATACGAAAACTATCAAATAATGTTACATTTTCGACCTGCTTATGATGATTTTAAAGACCGTAAGAATGTTCTTAATCGAACTGATAAATCGGACTTTAGCCAGTTCAAGTTGATTTGATTAAGTTAGAGCTTCAGCAATAAGGGATCGGATCGTCTGCGGCTTCAAAGGTGACCATGCACTTGTTAAGGAAAATATCACATTTGAGAGAGTTATTGGTATATGAAGAGTATCGGAATAATCTGACAGTAATGTAAAAACAATGAAAGTAATTTTGTAAGACCTGCATTTGAAGTGTGTCAACAAAAAGAGAGAGAAAGGCGATAATGAAATGCCATTAATTGGGACAAATCACGAGTTGATGGAAATGTCCGGCATACGAGAAAAGTATAATGAAACGTTTCGTAACGACCACATTGCAAAGATTTGTACAAATGAATAGGCCTTGAACCTCAAAACAACTCAGAAAACGTATAGTACATTCAGTGGAATCAGTTTCGAGTGATACTTTTAATAGTGATAATATAAAAATACCTTCGAGTAAACCCGTGCCTGCATGTTGTATGAAAAGAGGCAAATAGGCAACACTTAAGAATTGAAGAAATGCTATGTCTAATGTTTCACGCATAATACAACTATACATTTCTCAAAACTATAAACTATTGTGCATTACTCAGAATTAAGCAAAATATCAATCTGAATTAGCATTCGCAATCTTAGATATAGAAAGGGCATCGTAGATAACATCCTGGTACATAGCATTATGCTAAATCGTAAATATGTGAGTTGACACTGGGGCTAAATGTAATTTGTATTGATACAACCATGTGAAAAGTCATTCGTAAAATAGTAGCTGTTGACTGCTATATGGCGTACTTTCTAAACATAGTGATATTTTATGCATTTTAAATAAATTTTAACTATAAGAATATTTACAACTGTGCTTTAGATGCATCTTTTACAAACCAAGTCGATGTTACACTGAGATCTTCACTTCTCTCCATGAAATGGCAATCAGACCTCATCATGGGAGTGGGTGGGGTAAAATTCAAATGGCGCCCCCCAGGAAGAAAAGACTGCTCGTCCAAATACCAAGTAACATTGATATTATTACTTAGGGGAGACGTTGCTCTCAACCCTGGACCCATCCCTACAAACAGCCTGTGTAGTGTGTGTGACAGACTTGTGTATAAAAACCACCATGTTTTATTCTGCGGTATTTGTAACGAATGGACACATAAAAAATTCTTAAACTTATCTGAAAGTTTATATAAACAATACAATAAACAATACAAATCGTCCGTTGCTGTTCAACCTTTCAACTGAAATCCTTGCGCGAAATATTCAATGCCTCTTGATATCAAAACCTCAACTCTACATCCAGATAGTGCTTCGAACCAACAGAGTAATACTCATTTATCAGTGATTCAAAATATTTCTTTACAGTACAATGCCATCCATAAGAGCAATTCGAATAATCCATCTGGTGATACCACCCACCATTCCAAATATAAATGAACACTTATATGTATTAGGTTCAGATGATTTTGTCAACATTTCGGACATATCTGATGCCTTGACGGGCAGCTTCAACACGTCAGACCCAAGCATATGCAGCAACAATCATCTTCTGACACTTCATATACCAGCTCAGTGAACATGAACTATTATAAAGAACTTACAACTCTGCGAAAGGTATTATCAAGCGACCTCTGATTGGACATTTAAATATCAACAGTTTGAATAATAAATTTTGTGAAATACATCAAATTTTGAGTGAAAATCTTGTAGACATGCTTGTTTTATCAGAAACATAGTTAAATGAATCTTTTAATAATAACAAATATAATTTTAAACGTTTCAAAATGGAAAGAAAGGACAGAATTAGGTTTTGCGGGGGGATTTTAGTATACATAAGAGATGATCTTCCTTTTAGAAGAAGAACTGATCATGTGAACATTTAGAATCTATGTGTTTTGAGTTGTCCATGTCTAATAGAAAATGGGATATTTTAGCTCTGTATAAGCCCCATACTACAAAAGACGCCATATTTTAGATGATATCTCAATTTCACTTGATAAAATGTTAATAAACTATGACCATATATTAGTCATTGGAGATCTGAATTTTGACCTGAATAAGCTAGCTAAATGTAAACCAAGTTAACAAATCTGTGACACTTACAACCTCAAAAATGTTGTCAAGGGTTCAAAATGCTATACTAAAATTGCTGATCCTTCATATCTAGATGTTACTCTTACCAATCACTCAAATCTGCTTTGCAATACCATAAATTTTGACTCTGGTTTAAGTGACTGTAACATTTTTTTTGCTACTACTTTAAAGGAACAATGCAATCCTGTAAAACAAAATATGTAAATTTTACATCATACAAACATTTTAACCCTGTTTCTTTTATTGCAGATTTGAAAAGAGTACCCTTTCATGTGGCACATGTTTTTGATGATATTGATGACATTTACTGGGCCAGTGAATTGGTAATGAAAGATGTAGTTAATGAACATGCTCCTTTAAAACAAACTAAGGTTAAAAAACAGTCACTTCCTTTCATGAATGGAGATCTGAGACATGCTATTTTTAAAAAGAAACAACTTAGAAATAGTTTTTCAAATGTAAAAATGATTTTAAATGGAATGCTTATAGAATACAACGAAAACTTGTAACAAACCTTAAAAGAAAGTCTAAGCAGGTATATTTCGAAGAAAGGTGTGGGGCTGGACCGAAATCATAGCACTTATGGCCTACTATCAAACCATTTTTATCAAACAAAAATGTTCAAAAATCAGAATCCAAAGTAATCTTGAATAAAAATAACACTCTCATATCTGATCCAAAATCTGTTTGTTATATTTTGAATGATTTTTATGTCACTAGCAAAACAATATAGGTATAAACATTTTTTGTAATTGTAGACAGTACTCACCCAAGCATAGAAGCTATCAAAAGCGAAAATCCAAATGTTAATGTTTTTGACTTTAAACCAGTAGACAACAAATATGTACATAAACTGTTATGCAATATTGACTCTAAGAAAGCCACTGGTGTGGATAATCTCCAACCAAGGGTTAAAAAAGCAGGAGCAGAATCACTGACAGAACCCCTAACTAATATTGTCAACAAATCATTTGCAACAGGAAACTTCCCTAATGCTCTCAAACTTACTCAAGTTACACCCTTATTTAAAAAAGAAGACCGTTTCCAAAAAAAAACTATAGACCTGTCAATATTCTCCCTACAATATCCAAAATTTTTGAGCAGTCGGTTTCTGAGCATAATTTGTTTATCTGCTTTCAGAACTAATTTTGGATGTTAAACAACTCTACACCGATTAATGGAGGACTGGAAGAGGGCCCTGGACAACCATGAGTATGAAGCGGCTATATTGGACCTGGCCAAGGCCTTCGACTGCCTCCCTCACCATATTTTTTTATTTTTTTATTATGAAATATTCACAAGAAAAACACATATAAAGCAGTATACAAGCAATGATAATGATGTATTTACTATTTTAACAAATATACTTTAATACTATGCAACTGGATCTATATGAGTTTTTGGTTGCGTTTTGGTAGAGTGATGTTATTTATGTAGGTTTTTAAATTAGTGATAATTGGTGTTACTGTTTGAAATTTGAGTATTATTATTGTGAATGATGATTAATGGACAGTAAGGAGTATGGAGCATTAAATATTGTTGTTGTTGTTGTTGTTGTTATTGTATGGAGCATTCAAAGATTTAAATAATTGTTCAAAAGGTTCCATTTTTTCTGATGGATATGTATTCGATTGTAAACGAGGGCAGTTTCTCGTTCTATGGTTTCTCTTAGTCTGATATAATTAAAAAAGAATGCAAAGGTTGGAATTATACCTCTATTTATCATGTTACTAATGAAAAATTTCATTACCAATATCAAAATGTTTACGATGTTTGAATGTTGTGACTTATCATTGTATCCGAGACTTATTATTTTTAAATCTAAAACAAGTGGAGTAATGTTTTGATTTATTAAGTTCATCAATTGTGACCATACGTCTTGTGATATTTTACATTCCCAAAACAGATGTTCTTGTGTTTCAATATTTTCCTGACAAAAATCACATAAATTTGATTGGGTTAATTTGCATTTATATAAGAAAGTATTTGTCGGTATGATTCTGTTTATGTACTTATATTGGAAGCTTCTTAAAGAAATGTCATTCGTCGAAGCTATATATTTTGTATACACTGACTTCCAGGGTATATCATTTATACTATTCAAATGTAAGTGTTTTATCCATTTTTCCTGTAAGTGTTGGTTCATTTCACCTTTTTGTTGGATAGAGTATAAAAGCTTGTTTGGTTTTGTTTTACTGGACATAATTTTATGTTTAAGTGTGTTTGCTGTGGTATTTTCTGGTGTTTCTAAGTTCATTTTATTTTTTATTTCATGTGGAATACAAGATAAGAGTTGAAAATATGTGAGATAATCATTAGTATTGATATCGTATAAATATTTAATATTTTCAAATGAATAAAATTGTTTGGTACGATAGTCAAAAATATGTTGAAGATATTTAATTCCCTTTTCGTACCACTCATTGATGTAAAATGTATTGCAATTATTTTTAATTGATTTATTGTTCCATATGATTATTTTACTTGTTGGTGGTTTAGGAGTGTATTGATTTATTTCTGTCCAGGAACTAAGTATATCTAGAAGAAAGGGATTATTGCAGCATATCTTTTTGATGAGTTTTTCATTTAAATTGCATTCGAATACGAGGTCACCCCCGAATTTATTTAATAGAATATTATAGAATTGCTTATATTGACCTTTATAGGTATGATCCAGTATTCTTTTAACCCATGATGATTTTATCGATAAAGTGAGTTTGTATATATCAGGTAAATTTCCCTCACCATCTTATTGTCCTAAAACTTAAAGCCTATGGGCTCTCCGACCAAGCTGCTGACCTCATGCATGATTATTTGACTAACCTTAAACAATGAGTAAAACTGGGTGATTTTCATAGTGAGTGGATGGATATATCAAAAGGCGTACCACAGGGATCGATCTTGGGACCTTTGATTTTCAATATTTTATCAATGATATATTTTGCTTCATTCATCAAGCCAAAGTTTACAACTATGCTTACGACAATACTTTTTCTCACTGTGATTCCAACATCAACAACCTAAAAGAAGTTCTTGAATCTGAAAGTGCTATTCTAATCAAGTGGTTTGAAGATAATCTCATGCAAGCAAATCCTGATAAATTTCAATCAATATGTATCGGAAAGTCCACATTAAGTAAAATAGATTCCTTCAAAATTGAAAACTCAGAAATACTATGTGAAGAAAGTGTTAAACTCTTAGGTGTAGAGACTGATTCACTGTTAAATTTATTTTGATGCTCATGTTGCAGCTATTTGTAAGAAATCAGCCCGGCAAATAAATGATTTGTATAGATTATCTAAATATCTCACACAAGATACAAAAAATGCTTTTCTACAAATGTTTTGTATGTTCCAATTTTAACTACTGCCCTTTAGTCTGGCATTTCTGTAATCAACAAAATACTGAAAAACTAGAAAAATTGCAATATAGAGCATTGAAATTAGTTTTTAACGATTATACATCGAGTTATAAACAGCTGTTTGAAAGGGTAAATATGCCAACCCTTTATATAAGTAGGCTAAGACAAATCGCTGTTGAAGTTTTCAAATGCTTACATAAGTTATTCCCCATTTACATACAAGAAATTGTCTCTGTTAAATCTAAACATTACTCTTTCAGACATAAGAACATGCTCGACATTCCCAGTGTAAATACAGTTACTTATGGTAAGAAAAGCTTTCGTTTTGAGGCACAACTACTGACTTCAAAGAGTTTAAGAGACTGATCCATACTTGGAGTGCCAGCAAATGTAAATGCTCTATGTGTGTATAGTTTAACCGCTTTTCTGTTATACATTTTACCTTGTGTGCTTTACTAACCACTGCTTGTGTTTGTATAACAAATGTATAGTTTTATTTGAAATGTGTCGTAGTTGCTTTATGCATGTAATGTGAACTATGTGCTTGTGTTATATGTTTATATTTTCTCAAAGTGATGTGCATGACATATATTATAACCTCTTTATAGCTAATAGCCATATTATTTCTGTGTTTCCTGTTTGAATCTTTAGAAGAATGTTTTAGTATGTAAGTAATGCATCTTTTTTCTTAGTGAAAGCTATGCTTTACTGTTGTCTAGTTTTATTCCTATGCTGGATGTGAATGCTAATCAGTTCACCACAGGTCTGAACGTGGTGATAATAGGATCTTTTATACCCATGTTTTATCTATGCATCGTAATGCGTGGTTTTCTTCAGTGTCTTAATTTCTTTTTCGTTAAAATTATTTTTTTAGAAAACGATAAGCGTTCACCTCTTATTGTGTATAAGTAGAATATCTGTCGTTTATGTTGGAACTGCTTTGTAATAGCCGCTTACTATTTTCTTATCGCTTAAATATGTATTGCTGTTTAAATTACATGTTTTGTGTCTTACTAATGCTTTTATTTAAATTTCACTTAATGTATTGGACTAGTATTTAAATCATAAACATATTTTAACTTGTCACTTTTGATATATCTGGTAATTTTTATAATAAAGCCTATTGTTATATTGGCGGCTTATTTATGTGTTATGTACTTGCTTTGTATTTAGAATGATGTTTATTGTTACAAATTATACATGTAATTACATTTGGAACATTCTGGAACATTGTGGATATTTTAAGAAAGTTATAGAATAGCATGGAAACTTCTGGACTGTTTGTTACTTATTAAGTATATTATAAAAGAAGATTATTCTAGAAAGATCTATATGTGACGTCGTCAGCGAAAATGAGTCCTGTTGAGGTAATCACGTTACCGAGATAAAGCGAGATTAAAAAAAACAACACGTTTTCTGAGCAATTATCATTTTGTCAATCAATTAGTTTGAAATTATTGTTTCAAAGTATTTACAAAATCGAAGTGTAAACACTCTATAAGGGAACATCACTCTGCTTCCAGTTGAATATTGTCGATAATATTCATGCTGCCTGACCTTAAATCATGATTAATCGCCCTTGATCTGAAGGTGTCGCTCTCCGCCATTTTGATGAAAACATGTCGATATCTGTACCAAAGATATGACGGTTTTGCCGGTTTATCAACTCGGCATTAGCATGTTTTTCGGATTAATTACACGGAAAAAAATATTTGGAAGGTAATGTATGCAATTATCAATGTTGTCATCCTTTATTTAGATTGTCATTTGATGTTTATTTTAAATAACCTTTTGACAGTTTGACCCGGAAGTATTTTTTTCGTAACAACAGACGGTTTACAGATATTATGGCGGAAAATTTAAAAAAACACTTGAAAACTTTATGAATATGTCCCAGTTTAGTCAAGCAAGCACCATCCCCTATGAATTAAGCCAAGACCATTTATTTTGCGGACAGTTTGACCCGGAGTATTTTTTTCGTAACAACAGACGGTTTACAGATATTATGGCTGTTGCTTATGATGGTGATGATTAAGAATAGTGAAAAGACGGATAAATATTTTTCAGAGAAACAGGTGTTTTACCTTGGTGATGAGGGTGTTGCCCCAGGCAAAGGAGCAAACACAGTTGTCAGCTACCTCCACCATTACCTTGAAAACTACGGCCTGGGTGAGGAACATGCCCAGTTCCACTTTGACAATTGCCAAGGACAGAACAAAACTAATGCAGTTCTTGGTTATGCTGTGTGGAGAACATTGACAGGTGAGAGTTGTTGTGTTCTAGTGGAAAAAATAAAATATGTTTCATGTTGTATGCTAAATTATGTTATTGCTTTTTAACTATCTCAAACTGTTTCCAGTAACACTATAGATGATTGAAACAGATGTATAGCTTTAAAAGCTTTTAATTTGTTGTACTTAAGTTAAAAAATAAACAACAGATAAAAATCAGTGTTTAATTTGAAATAAAGAGATCTTATTAACAATTAACTATTCTATTCCAGGAGGGCATAAGACAATCCAGTACTCACTGATGCTAGCCGGCCACACCAAGTTTTCATGCGATTGGCATTTTGGAGTTTGGAAAAACAGATGGAGACACATGGATGCAGAGACAGTTGAGGTATTCAGGGAGTTAGATTTTTACCACACCAATATTTTAAACAATTATAGAAATAAATTACTTACACATGTTTCAAGATTTATTGATTTCCTTCTTTTTAATACAGTTATAAACTAATAAGAAGTGGCATGAAGAAAATGGGATTTTTTATAGTTGAAAATAATAATGTATGACTTGTGTTATATTAAATTGATAATTATATGAAATAAGTTCATGTATTATCATGAATATTTAGATATAATAGGTAATTGATAAATTCACTGATGTTATATACTTCATGTAGGCATTTCATTGTGCAAGAGTACTGCTCAGTATAATCATCATAGAGCAATAACACAATAACTGCATATAGAAATAGTAGCTGATATTGAGTTCTTGCACTAAGGTGACACTATAATATGTCATATTGGATCAATTCTGCCTGAAATTCATTCATCATGTAATGCTTTTCTTCAAAACAGGAGGTGGCTTCCACAGTAACAATGTCATCCCGTAATGGCCACAACATCCCCCATATTGTTGATGGCAACAGCAAACCAGTGTTGTTCTATGACTGGACTTCTTCAAAGGCATGTTTAAACCATTGAAGAGCATTTCAAAATACCATTCATTTGAGGTGTCTTCTAACGAGCTTGGGATTGTAAGAGTAAGGAAGTTTGTTGATGCCCCTGAGGAGAAAATTAACATACTGAAAACCTGCCAAGTGGATATTTGTATTCTGCCAGAGCAGATCTTTGGTGAGGGAATAAATGCTGAAAGGCAGTGGTACTTGCATGATGTAATAAGAGACATTTGCAGATCGGATCATGCTAAAAACACAACATGCCCTTTGTCATTAGTTGCAAAAGAAGGCTATTCAAAGGCCAAAAAACAAAAGTTGAAATAGGTAACTTTATTGAGAACACTTTCTATGTGTGTTTCAGCAAAAGTTATAGTTTGTGTCTTGCTATAAAGAGATTGGCATGTATAAGTTGAAGTTTTATGTTTTCATTTTCATTCAAAGAATATATTTCTTTGTGTAACATTGATAAAATATTTATGATTTTATGAATGTATGGTTTCCATGGCAACCAAAAGTAACACACTTGATTGATCATTGAATACTTATGTATAAACATGTATTTCAATTATGGAAATATCATTGAACAGTTGGCCATCTATAAGTAAAGTATGATGGCACTCATATTTTCCATACATGACTGCAGTATAATATTCAAGTGTACATTATAAATCTACATGTTATAACTTAATAGTTATACATTAACATAGTTTCAATGTTCCTTGCATGCATATGTTTGTTCTCAATTTTGTCAAATAAGGCATGTGTCAATGCTTTCCTTGTAAATACATTTCATTCTGTGTCATCTTACAACTCCAAAATAATGAAACGAGCAAAAAAATTATTTTAGGTATAAGTAAGTTGCTATGGCAACCAAATATAACATGTCTTCTTATTGATTTAAAAAATAATTGATTTCACCAGACAAGTTACATCTTTTAAATAATTGCTTGTTTTAAAATAATATGTTTGTGTTTTGATCAATACAATGATAAGCTCACTACTTTTGATCAATTAACCTTGTTTAAGAAAAGTGGCAGATTTTCTTTACAGGGTCTATTGTTAATTGCTGTTAACATTCTATTTTACTACATAGCTGGCTGAAAATTTAATGCTGTACTGAAATATTTCCTGCAAACATAACCTATCAAATTCAAATGTGATTTTATGTATTTACGCAGTTTTTGCGTTTATTGGATAAATTTCTCGTGAAAAAATTGTAGTCATGGCAACCGTTTTTATGAAATGTACATGTAGTGTTACATTCTCCATAAATGATGTTATTGATGTTATGATAATGTTTCAACAGAAATAAAAAGTGTTCCATTCTATTTTAATGGAATACAGACTCTTAAAATCAAGGTAGTTGTATTTACTTATGTTTCCATTTCCTTCATTGTTTTCGCCATTTTATAACAAATAGTGGTATCGCGAAATTTGTCCTCAATCAGTCAATTTTAAGATATCAGCTTAAAACTTCAGGACTTTATTTCTGAAACATAGCACATTCAGAAAATGTAAAAACCTGAAAATGTCATTTTTCCTCATTAGAACCCATTTTCGCAGACTTGGTCACATATATATTTAAGGTATAGCAGAGTTAGAGAGTTATCTTTGGTTATCTTTTGTGACATTCATACATTTTAAAATACAGATTTACATTTAGATTATTCTTTGGGGAGTTTACTGTGTGGATTATTTAAATTATAAGTTCTCAAAAACATTCAGCTTTTTGGACTTTAAACCCCCAGTAAATTTACATTTTACTGACCGTTCCAAGGCGGTACCTAACAATCCTTGCTAAACATACCTAGTTTTTTTATATATATAGTATGTATACACTGTGCTGTTTGTGGAGTTTTGTGCTGTTCTTCCATGTTTCTTGTTTGTGATTTCATGTTCTTTGTCTTTTGCGTTTGCCCAGTGCCGTTAAACCGGGTTTATGTTTAAACGTTTTGCTTCTGAGCTTGTTTCTGTAGCTTTTCGTATAAATATTTGAAATTGAAAAAAGGACATAAACCAGGATTAAATTATTCAAGCTATTTGGAAGTGTAAAACAAGTATTTAAATTGTATTTCAACATTGTAACTTTGACATATTAAAATTGTAAAGTTTGTTGCTGGCTTTGTTTTTCTCGTTACGCGGCTCGTAACACTGTAATCTTATTGCAGCCTATGTATTAACATTTCAACATGTGATATTAGATCTTGAATCTTTTCAGGTCTTTTGTTTGTCTAATATTGGATAATCTATTATGTCGGAAAATAGCTATCAGCTAGTGTTATTTATGTTTATCATTACCGACTTTAAATAAAGATTATCTTTTCTTATCTTATCTTATCTTAACGATAATAAATTGTATCATTGAAGTCAGACTGAGTCAACAGATTTTAAGGAAGCATGTTTACTGTTAACAATACCAACGCGAAAGTTCAAAGAGGTTTTAAATTGTTAAAAAATTGAAAAAACTACATGCATCCTGTTTCAACTATGACATCCGGTTGTCCGGT
Organism: Mya arenaria; assembly: GCF_026914265.1. Classification (NCBI taxonomy): domain Eukaryota; kingdom Metazoa; phylum Mollusca; class Bivalvia; order Myida; family Myidae; genus Mya; species Mya arenaria. The sequence continues at coordinate 61,939,850 of NC_069132.1, read as the reverse complement.
ACGTTCAGTGGTTATCGCCACCGTTTCTCACCGATCCGAAAAAGAAAACATATTCAATATTGAAAGTGAATGTTACAAGATATAAAATTATAGAACAATAACTATGAACATCACTTTTTAAGCATAAGAATGACAATAATTCAACCTTATCAGTTGAATTTTAATCACTATCATCAAGATACTATTTTCGGTGAATGCATAAATAGGGATGTGTGAATAGAAGAAAAATTATTGATGTAGAACGGCAGTCAAAAACGGAATGGGTTGATAAATAACTCAATGCCTTAGGATATGTTGCTTTTTCCACACAGTTTGGCTCTCTTCCGATACTAAATGTTTATTTCCTGTCCATTTTAGAAATAGGAAATATTCTGCAAATGCAATAAATAACGTACATAACGATCTCTGAAATAGCGAGGCACACCGGAAACATATTCAATTTGTTAAATATGCTTAAAGTTATATCGGGGTACGATAATATTATAAGGTTTGATAACGTTCACTGTTGTAATAGGAGATAGTTTAATGTATGTTTTTTTTCTCAACCTATGACAATAACAAGAATGCCATTTCCTTCCAATCGAACAAATTCCAAAACTAGTAAATAGAGGGTTTCCCATAAATGCAAAAAAAGTAACTTTATATGCAATCGCAACAACGTATACAGCTATTTAATCGTTGGCGACTTTGAGTTTAAAACATGTATAATATAACAACATGGTTTAAAAATATCGTATTTCGAATCGAAAAATATAAAGTGCAGTTTATATATTAATCTTGACGTGTTTGAACGATTCATACTGACATAGTATGATCAAGCAGTTTCATGGAAATACTTAGTACACTTAAAGGCTGATTGAAATAATCATATATGTTAATTATGACACATAATTCATGAATTATTATTTTACATAATCATTAAAGATGTCAATAGGGAAAGCATTGAACTATTTATATACAACAACAACAACAACAACTTTGAATTCATTTCAGGCAATTATGCCCAAAGCATACAAATAGTTTACGAGCAAACAGGTAAAATTTAGCGAAAAGCATAATAATAAAATGTGAACAAAAAGATAAATGATTGTTAATCAGTAGTAGTGAACTATATTGCAATTAAAGGTAAATCTAGAATGCTTATATACAATTACTTTTTCATTAGCAATTTGTTTGAACTAAAATTTAAACAAGTTATTCACCAAAGTCCGAATGTTTTTTTAGCAGATGTAGTATTAATCCAATCGTGAAAATCATGAGCTAATTCGTGTTTATGGATGTTCGTGTTTATTACTACAACTGGCGAACTTGCTATGAATGAAAAGTATAATAAATTTTTGAATGACATTCCAACCGTGGATACATAGTGAATTAGTTGCAGCAATGTATGGTTATTTCAAATAATTCTTATGATATAATTCATATGTAAACTGTCCATCTAATGAAATTGTCATGTGTGTTAAATTCTGAAGCTATTTGTGGTATATACATTTTGCCATATTCATGGTTGTGTTAATGATTTCTTCGCATATTAGTTTTGCAAACTTGTGTATATTAGGCCAGTGGCAACAGTATGGTTTATGGAATTGTTTACCTATATCCCGGAATTTTGGGAATACTAAAAGAAAATGGTATTCCGATTCTTGCTTTCGACCGCAGTTTGTTCAATTTCCGGTGAATTTAGCCTTACTTGAAAACTCCATCTGGCATCTTCCCATGCCAGATGGGCACTCAGGTGTAATACTTTCTATTTCTTTTATTATACACTTTATGCAATCATAATTATAAGATTTCTATAGATGAGTTCCATTAACATTAACTTTACTAAAATATATACCTAAAAAACAAAACAAAATAACCCTTAAAAGACGTGATATCGAAGGAACTTATTGACGTATGTAGTAAATACAAATTATTGCGCACCAATACGTCAGTAAACATCATCGCCACGCGCTTTTTGGTGAAATGTGCAAAAATGCGTTATTGTTTTTTGTATTTTCTTAACAAAAAATGTTATTTAAGGTATGCTAGAATAAATAAATATCATGCGTGTCCGTTCCGGATAGAAACATTCGACCCTCGGGCACGTTGCGTAGCCGGTAACTCGGCAAGCCTCATAACCGGGCAACGCAGGTGCCCTCGGGTCGGATTTTTTTATCCGGACCGGGGAAACATGACTGAAAGTATTATTTTATTACCATTTGAATAAAAATTCCACTTTATTAATATTCACACAGAAAGTTTTAATGCACAAAACACATATACCAGTACGGTACACAAACAAAAACATTGTTGATAACTTAAAATTGTAAGGCTTCCTTTGTAGAAAATTGTAAGGCTTCCTTTGTAGAAAGTAATTAAACGGTAGCTAAAATGGTAAACGTACGCCTGCAGGTCCACAGGGCTACTGTTCACGAGCGATCCAACTTGAACGATTGGTTCGACGATTCGGAAACGCTTATTCTTCAATGTAAGTAAGATTAATGAAATGATCTTCAGAAATCACAAGACTAAAGTTCTTGTTTTAGTATAAAATATAAGCGCATTTTAATACTAATGACACTCATTCTCAGCTTCTTAGGCATCTCATAGCCTACAACGTCTTGTATCTGCAGGTTTAAATAGATACCGCCCGGTTTCGATTCTAAAATATAATATACCAGTGCATAACTGTGCCAAAGTTCAAATAGCAATCGGCTTGAACACTGTTTACGTTCTCAATTTCGGAATAGAACTAACCTCCGTTGACCAAATGTTTATTTAATGGTTCCGCACAAGATGTTGTAAATTTGAGAGATCAACAGGTGATTTGACATCAAAACTGTCTGTTTGCCCTATGTGTGTCATGATCTCATTTACCTCGCTTGACCAATGGCATAAACACCTGTAATAGTCCATTTCAAACGTCTGGGCACACAGTCTGTTTCGGTCCTTAAGCACGAGCCTGTTCCAGCGGCGTAGCATGTTGATCCATCGGTGGTAACGGGTTGGGATCCGTCCTGAGTCGCCAGTAAGCGTGGGAACTAGGGCGAATCTATGTACACCAATGTCGTATATCATTGCGCAATTGTGGTCTTTGTCTGAGGGTTGCAACTGCTTGATTCCCCATACTGAGCAACATAAATCCACGACCGGTACAACACAAGAATTCTACAACTTCTCATATGGTTTGAAGCCAAGGTCTTTCACTTGGTTATGCACTTTGTTGATAAAACTTCCTAGAACTCTACTGGGCCCTTATATGGAATTGATATATTTTGCTATATTTTTCTTTTTATCCATATATATCGTTGTTTGACGGATATAAAAAAAAATAACAATGAAATAATGTTCCAAATATCTTTTTTTCACGACCGCGAGGAGCAGAACACTGAAATTGATTAATTTATGAATTGTATGACTGCAAGTAATAAACCTGTTTCTTGCAGTATCTTGTTTAAGCTTTTAAGGAAATTTAATGAATAATAAATAACTTTATTGTTATCTTTTTACCTCATCCTGTGGCGCAGCGCCCTGATATTTTAGGAATAAAAACATGAATTGCATAATTGCTCGTAATCAAGTTGTTTGTTGGTTTATCTATTTGAAACTTACATGCTTTTACAATCTTCAAAAATCCGACTTAATAAAATAATAACATCAAATAAGAAAGCTGGAAACGTTTTTGCTATGTTTGGTTTTGATACGACTAACGTTCGTGCAGATCTTGTCCTGCCTTGCTTAAATTAGCAAAAAACTTATCCACGTTATCGAAGTTTACGTGAACGAGAAAAATCTAATAATTTGGTTCTGTTTTAATCGGTATATTGTGTTTTAAAAGTGTTAAATTCTATCCGGATAATAATATATACTACTGGAATCCTAATTGCATCGCAAATAAATTCGCTTTAAAAAGCTTGGGTTACCGTTAAAGGTAACATATTTCCAACTATTTCAATAACACTCAAATTGCATTGATGTTTACAATGCATTGATGTTTACATTTAAATACCAAAGTAACTTAACTAAGTATTGAAAATAGTTTTTGAACGTTTATAATTATGCCGTTTTAAATATTTAATCGGCTGTAATCTTTCAGTCGATTATTGTATTAACAATATGAACGGATATAAACACTCACGAACGGATGGTAAGTTTAACACACAAACCTTAATAACTGATACATGCGAACTGTTTCGAATATAAATGTGTGTTTACAGTTTCATTGGCGCTTGGTTATCATTTGACTTGAAACTGGACCATACGTTGTATACCTATAAAGTTCGTTGGTTATTTCATTACAGACAGTATACATGGGTCAGGGCACCACCCTTCATGCATCTCAGCAGACTGACGACCTTAGTCATGTGATGTTCATCTTTCAGCTCTTTCAGAGCGGCTTGATATGCACGGCCCTCATGGCCGGCGCCATCTGTGTCGGTCATCTAGTGTTAATGCGGAAGTACTGCCGAAATACCACGACGCTGGTCGCAGTGGTGCTCTCTGGATTTTTCCATCTGATCGCAAGCGTGCGCATGTTGACAATTGCTGAAAATTACATGAAAAGACGCGTACAACAGGGACCTCCGAGCGTCGGCTCGTGCTTGGATTACTCGATGACGGCGGCGTTTGCCAACGGGGTTGTGCTCGTGTTAATCGTGCATAATGTTTTGTTCAGAACTTTAAATGGTCGATGTCTTCGTGTCTAGCATACGCAGGCACACTTGGTTGCATCATCACAGGAAGTTTTTCCGTAATCAAGATTGTGCCGCAAAATAGCCCACTTCCAGTTACACAACATTCGCTTGAGACGCTTGGGACATATGGAAGTCAGCACTTTACCGTATTCTTGTTCGTGTGTCAGAAAAACGTTTACGAGGAAAGATGGGCTATTCTGGTGGAATATTTAGTGATATACCTACCCGTCATGTTCACCGTGCTGGTTGCTCTTTGCAGGAACAGGACAAAACAAACGGGTTTGCTAACTTATGTATAAATTTATTTGAATTATAATTTTATTATTCATCTTGAAATAAAAATGTTTACAAGATCTATCAAATCTTACATCGTAGCCGGATACTCTCAGCTCGACATCACACTGCTTGAAAGAGACACAATGCAATCTACGCCATTTTTACAATCAGAAATACAGGGACATGCAACTAGTCGAAAATTCAAAAGTAAAAGCCTTACTGAGGTGTTTATTTGTCCAACATAGTGACTGAATGTGTTTTAATCGACATGTTCCCCCATTGTTGACACATAAATAATATTTGATTAGTCTGCCTAGATAAAAATAGATGTTAACTTCCAAGTACTATATACATTGGTCACGTTTCTGAGTCTGCTAATCATCATATCATGTTAGGCTGACTCCGTCACGTACTGCTGGATCTCGAAATACTTATAAATGTAACTGAATGTCTTTCTGTTTTTTTCTTTGCAGATGTCACCATCATAGAGCTAAAGATTATTTCAAACAAAGAGTGCAACGTTTCAGTGTTTAACTGCAATTGTGTTAAATTGAACTCAGCCATGGTTGCCGTTCTTTTATACATTACTATTGTCTTACTCATAGTACGGCCAGGATACATTCTGTATGCGCACGCAACTTCGGGTTACTTCTTGGACATATTGCCAAGTTTGTTACAGACAGTAATTTTCACTTTTATTTGCTCTGAATATATTGGAAAGGTTCTTATTCGATCACAATATTGCAATAATGAGGTGAAATCAAACGGCTATTGTAACTATAAACATAAGGGCAAGCCTCTTATGCAGGTATGATAAGCTGTAAATTTCTGTAGACAGGTTCTTTAGAGATGTGTTGTTTAAATGTAAAGACGCACTTGCTTTGAATGGGAAATCCATTATTATGTTTCCACAAAACTGTGATACTACGCTGAAATATGTTTGTAGCGCTTTTGTAACTGGGTAAAAAAAAGCACATAATGGAATCATATTGACGGAATTAAAGTCGAAATATTCTCAAATACTTACACTTGGTGTCATCTTCGTTCATTTTAAAAAATGTTACTTATGGAAACAACATATTTATATATATTTATATATATTTAAATTGATAAAATGATATATACGTTTCGTGATTAGTAGGTAAAGAAGGCTGTGATAATTGAATAATATTCAATTGAAATAGTGTTTAAATTTCGATTTTTTTATGTGTACATTTGAATTTGTATTAAAAGAATAAGGTCACTGTATTTAGATAAACTGTTATAACAACGATCGTGCATGCATATTTTTAATCATGTTTATGCGTTATTCATATTATGTATATGTGTTGAGTCATTTCTATTCCCTGATATGTATCATTTGAGAACAATGTTTGAGGTAAATCGCATTAAGATTATATGTTTTCTCCTTCTAGGCTATTGTCCACTACATAATTTCCGTATAGAAAAGTGTTCTATAGTTAATTGACAGATTTACACGTGAAATAACACTGATTTCTATATTACTAGACCGTCAACACGCAGACACTATGTACTGAATATAGTAAAATCATGAGGCAACATGGCAACTACTGGCACGGTAAGTATTTTAGACACGACATTGTACTATCAGACGATTTGAAAAAAACAACAGTTCTTGAGTACATTTTCGGTTTGCATTTTAAAGGAAGCTCTGAACTACCGCACGTACTTATTGTGCATATATCATTGACAGGACTATTTAATTGCAATACAAGGTATCTTCCCTTTTAAGACTGAGCATGATTTGATCGTAAAATTGAAATAAATCCATGCGTTAAATATAGTTTTCTTTGGTAATGTTTGCACACATCGTGTGTAAAATCTCATTTACACAAGTATCATTTTCTGACGCTGAATAGTCTACTACTCACTTGGCAAATGTTAATAATATATGTATACCACTAAAGGTTGTCACTATTCGCAATCAGCACAACCAAACGGTTTCAAAACGACATTGCAATTTACCCGGTGAAATATTAACAGCAAACATAAAAGCAAAGCTGATGCGTTATGTCCACAACTGGCATAATACGCAACCACATCAACCATCTCGTTAGAACTTCACAGAGACGCATATCAAAATCATGCTGTGAAAACTCATGAAATGCCTTTATTAAAAATACTAACACAATAAAGACATTTGCTTTATTAGTGCTATTATTATGTTCGTTATATTTTGAAACGAATTCGTAGTTATGTCGCAGGTCTGTTGATATGAAGGAGTTACTCATAAATAACGCAGGAGTAACGCAAGCGTAACTTGAAATTTTCGCCCAAATTAGTTTCATTCTTACCATACTATACTTCATATTTCACTTGCTCTAACTTTGGTATTGACATAGATACGGTCAATGTTCAATTTTGAAACATTGTTTCGCTTTTTCTGTATTTTTCTACATATTTCATTCTACAATCTTGTTTTTTCCCACCCATTTACCTTATTACACAAATGTGTAGAGATACATTAATATTTCGACTGCAGTTGTAAACAAGAACTATTATGATATAAAATGCAATTCTAAGTTCAATATTCAAATATAAATTAAGTCGTTTCAGATAACGACACATCTGTAAAATCACCCAATCCTGCGACTGTCTCAGCTTTCAATATTTCTACAATAATGTTGTCATTTCATCACATAAGATTTTTAATCTGAAGAAAAATTATTTACTGAGGAAACTTTACAATCACATTCCCTTATACCGAAATGATCGAAAGAGGGTCGATGTTTTGCTATTTTTTTGCAAGCTGTGTTTTTAAAACATATAAGTCAATCTATCAAGTAAATCAACGAACAATTACGTACAAGTTACAACATTGAAATGTTTATTTGATATTTTCATTGCACACATAGGAGTGGAAATATCAACTTGAGGAAGTATTGTTTAAATCAGGGTAGTTATTTTCCTCTTGATGAAACCTAAACTCATCACTTTTGGACAAGTAAATGTTGCAAAAATTTTGCCCAAAATAATAATTTAATATTTAAAAAATTCCTTCTTTTTATATGTGTTCTTCAACTTGTTTCAAGCAAGAATGGAATGAAGATTTACGAGAATCATGAAAGACGTCAACATATATCCCATTTGCAAAGTTTGATTATCAGTTTTATTTAGACATCACACAAACCAATAATTTCAGAACAGCATTAACACGACTAAGAGTAGCTTCACCTAGATCAGAGATAGTAAAGGGCAGATGGCATACGCCCCAATCAATAACAAGAAATGAACGAGAATGCAAAAATTTGTAATACACTTGAAAACGGATACCATTTTCTCTGAGAATGTCCATGATTCAATAAATTAAGACTTTCATACACTATATTTATTGACTGTAAGCTTATAGTTAATATAAGTTAGGTCGCAATGTAAAATGGTGTGTGTATTACAGAGCAAAGCAGCTGATATATTTAATTAGATGATATGAAAACTACATATCAGTATACGGCCGTTCACTCAGCTAAAATATGACTTGGACCCAAACTTGGTTGCGGAATGTACCGAATTTGAAATCCCCGACGCCGTTATACCGACTGCGTTATACCGAACGACGCTGAAAAAAATACTTTATTGACTGGCGTCAAGTTTTTATTGCTGAACAATTCCATCGGACACTTGTTTTCCGTGTATATATGCTTTACACTCAAGGAGTCTATTCGATAAGAGATGGGATATCGCATCCTGATCGGCTTTTATATCATGCTGTTTATGGCAGCCGTTATCTAGATGTGACTAGACGTTGTGGTTACATGATGGTGTTTAAGGTCACTTTTAGATGTGATGGCACGTGAGTCAATTCAAAAAGCAAACGAGATCTTTCATAGATTACTTTAAAAATAAAATAAACAAGAGCAACAACTGTCGCAAAATGCTAGGACACCAAGCTGTATGTCGGCCAAGTTTAGAGACGGAAACTGTAAATACAGTTGTTTTGCCAATTCGACTACTGTAGTGACTATGAAGACGTTGATGGTTTTCGAACCTGACTGAGATATTCTGCCAATAAAACTATTGACTTAATACGGTGATGATTGGACAAAAGCTTCTATATCTATAGATCAAACAACATTCTTGCCTCCAAAGTTAAAACGTAGTAATTATATTTACAATTTTCTTACCTATTACACAAAGGTTAACATCTCATTAATAATTAAAAAAGCATAATGACATATCTAAGGATACTTGACTTACACATGGAATATGCTCAATTTGTGCCTGTAGATACGTTGAAATATAAAACAATAATAAAGACAATCCAATGCATTAAAGTATAATTTATCAAGCCCCCAAAATACGATCTTACACCATATTCAACAAAGATCTTCTATATCATAAAAGCTTAAAAATATCTGAAAAGTAATATTATTGATAAGCAAAAGTATTTATGTAGCGTGATGCTGAATAAATTCGATATGCAAAACATTTCTCGTCTCGCTGGTTCCTATATAACAAAATGATAGGAAACCATATGTCACATGGTATACAATATTTCGTCTACAGTATCAAATTCCTTGTAACTTAAGCTCTGTAATAACAATAACAAATGTCTCCTCGTTCACTTCTTGAAGTTTACTTTAACTTAAAAATAATACGAATATTTATTTTTTACTTCATACTTTAATATTCTTTAGATGATTCTGGTGACAATAGTATTCTATTTGGGCTTTTTCCACATTGTTCGTGCTGCATTAAAAGCCCTGGTTGTTTTGTCACCGATTGTTGTGGTTTTACAAGCTGTATTTGCCAAATTAACTAGTATTAACTTTTGATATTCACTAGATACGAACACTATCAAATAATGTTACATTTTCGACCTGCTTGTGATGATTTTTAAGACCGTTGTGTTTTCTTAATCGAACTAATTAATCGGATTTTAGCCAGTTCAAGTGGATTTGGTTAAGTTAGAGCTTCAGCAATAAGGGATCGGATCGTCTGCGGCGTCAAAGGTGACCATGCACTTGTTAAGGAAAATATCACATTTGAGAGAGGGTTATTGGTATATGAAGAATATCGGAATAATCTGACAATAATGTAAATACAATGAAAGTTACTTCGTGTGACATGTATTTGAAATGTGTCAACAAAAAGTGATCAAAAGGCGATAATGAAATACAATCAATTGGGACAAATCTAGAGTTGATGAAGTGTCCGGCATACGGAAAAAAGTATCATGAAACGTTTCGTAACGACCAATTTGTAAAGAAATGTACAAATGAATAGTCCTTGAACCTCAAAACAACTTAGAAAACATATAGTACATTCAGTGGAATTACATCCGAGCAATAAATTTTATACAGATAATATAAAAATACCTTCGAGTAAACCCATGCCTGCATATTATATGAAAAGAGGCAAAAAGGCAACACTTTAGTTTTTAAGAAATGTTATGTCTAATGTTTCCCGCATAAGGCAACCATTCATTTCTCAACACTCTAACCTATTTTATTTTAACATTGAAAAAGGTATGTCACGTTTGTCCTAAACAAATCACTCACTTTGAAGATTAACACCGCAACTTTGCATGGAATCCTTGTTGCATCAGTCCGGACGACAGCAATTATTTAGTCAAGCAGAAATATCTATATATTGTAATTGAATGGAATTCATTTCTCAGAGTGCAGGTATTGGATTGATTGAAAAGTATAACAACTATGAATTATTGTGCATCACTTAGAATTAAGCAAAATATCAATCTGAATTAGCATTCGCAATCTTTGATATAGAGAGGGCATCGTAGTTCACATCATGGTACTTAGCATTATGCTAAAACGTACATATGTGAGTGACTCTGGGGCTAAATGTAATGTGGTATTGATAAAACCATGTGAAAAGTCATTTGCAATGGGTTGATCATAACTCAATGCTTAAGGATATGTTGCCTTTTCCACACAGTTTGGCTCTCTTTCGATGCTAAATGTTTATTTCCTGTCCATTTTAGAAATAGGAAATATTTCGCAAATGCAATAAATAAACGTACATAACGATCTCTGAAATAGCGAGGCACACCGGAAACTTATTCAATTTGTTAAATATGCTAAAAGTGATATCGAGGTACGATATTAATATTATGTTTGATAACGTTCACTGTTGTAGTAGGAGATAGTTTAATGTGTGTTCTTTTCCCAGCCTATGACAATAACAAGAATGCCATTTCCTTCCAATCGAACAAATTCAAAAAACAATTAAATAGAGTGTTTTCCCAAAATGCCAAAAAGTAACTTTATATGCAATCACTTCAGACGTATACAGCTATTTACTTGTTGGCGACTTTGAGTTTACAACATGTATAATAAAACAGCATGGTTTTAAAACGAAAAATATAAAGCGCAGTTCAAATATTAATCTTTCAACTTGACGTGTTTGAACGATTCATAAAGACAAAGTATGATCAAGCATTTTGATGTCATGTGTGTTAAGTTCTATGGTTATTTGCATGGTATATATATTTTGCTATATTCATGGTTGTGGTTTCTTCGCATATTAATTTTGCAAACTTGTGTATATTAGGCCAGTGGCAATAGTATGGTTTAAGAAATTGTTCACGTATATCCCGGAAGTTTTGGAATAGTAAAAGAAAATGGTATTCCGATTCTACTTGGTTTTGACTGCAGTTTGTACAATTTCTCTGTGTTCTTTGTATATTGTTATAACTTATCGTTTCTATTTGTAGTGTGTGAGAACTGGTTCTAAATTTTGTTAATGCTATTCTGATTTTTTTACATTTAATTCGGTCTAGATACTTTCCAAGAACAAAAGTGTGTTTAAGTAGACAGTATGTTTCAAGTTTTTCTTGAGTTGTTTATTCTTGAGTACCATGATTGTTTATAAATATCTGTTATTCTTTGAATAATTTTGTAGTGTTAATTTAAGTACTCGTTTGGTTTAAATGAAATGCCCAGTTGGCTTTATTTATCGATCCATTGTCCACTGTACTTTTAAGCATACTATACGAATTGAATAATAAAGAGTTTTAGTCACTTTTAAGTCATTTTGCGTCTATGTTGCTAATTTTTACACATAATAGTTTTTTGCAGTATTTGTTATGGATTAGTTTGATATCTTTACGTTCATGATAACAAATTATTTCAGCGCCATGGTTTAGTATGTGTTGAACAGTTCATTTTTTTCTGAAAGTGGTAAATTCGTTTGATTATAAATCATAAAAAATGATTTTGCCCCCCCAGGGAGATTTTCTTAAAGCTTAAGCAAAACGCCACACAATGAGATATGTTTACGCTCTGGGGAGCGAGTAACGGACTATTTAACTGCGTTATCCCAAGGATTTACTTTTAAGTTTTATCTGTACTATTTCTTCCATGTATTATGATCATTTATAAGATTGAAATTGGAAGTCATCGTTCTTAAGTTATATGAAGGTTTTCTAATAATTCATACCGCGCGAATTGGTGTAAATTACGTTACTGTTAAAACATAACATAAAAAACTACGTTTTTATGGAAGTGATATGTTACACAGAGTGCTTATACAAATAAGGTCATGATATTTTGCTTGATGAAAGAGGTATTATATATTTTAAATACGTATTGGACAATGTCAGCAATAAATCGCTAAACTTTCTTATGGTTGTGCAGATAACGCGAGTGTAATTTACGTTACGTTTAGCTATATTTTGCATAATAACGATTGATGCTGGTAAACTATGAATCCCTTTACACGCTTTAGTTATACACACCTTATAGTCTGGTTTCATTTGTAATTTGAACCAGTGATAAAACCTACGTAACCATGATGACGTTACTTAGACAGAGATTTAAATATTACTGTTAAGTTATATGTATACAATGGGTAAGATCAAAAAGAGTTGCAATCAATTTAATGTTAAAGCACAATAATATAAAAACATATGCATTTGTTCAACAGATATTGTTAAAATGTATATCAAATATATATTTTTAATTCTTTCTCAATACAGCGTGAAATTCATTTAAATGCAGTTTACAAACATAAGCATAAATTGATAAATAAGAGGGAACTAAATTTTGTAAATAAATTAGATTTAAAATTGAGCTCATGGAGCGGGCCAGGCAACTATGGAAGAGTTCATTTACAATCTAATTGTGAACAAAACTGCCATTTACCTATTGTCAAGTTTCAAGGTCCTTAGAAACTGCTGATAGAATGCCTTTTAAAACCATGTGAGGATGTTGCACATATATTTGTCGGCAATGCAACACTTCAAAGCCTACAAAGAGTACCTGATATATTCGGAAAGCTCGTTGATTACCCTGATTTATTCAAGTAAGTTGAATGCCAAAAAAGAACTGCGCCGTCATTCTTGATATCTGGTCCCGAAACAAGAACTCCTACGGACTGGATGGCTTTTATTGGCAACACTGACATACTAGTAACCAAAATGTCATGTTTACTTTACGACCAGTAGAAAATTGACAACTTTTGACAAGTTTTGAGACCCTGTTGTTTTGAGAGAAATATGTAAAATTACAAGTCTTGAAGGTGCCAATGTTGAAATATTTCACAAGAAGGCGTTGTTTTCATCCTAACAAGAGGCAGGCATTAGATCTTCAGATATCCTAGTGGTTTGAGCGGTGTATTTCAGGTTTTTTTCATACTGGTGTAGGTATTGAGCGGCGATGAAATTGGTCAAACAAAGGAGAAGATATGTGTTCACTAATGTTAGCCGAATAGCTTCACAAGGTGCGAGACAACAATTGCGCCTCTTTAAATCCTAGAAAAGGACTATTTAGAGGTTAATGATTGGTTGCTGCTAACCATTATGCAATAATCGCCCGATGTTGGGTTACGGTTAGGGTTTCCGATATTTTCTTTATTTGGGAATGTAAGTTGTTATTTAGTTTCTGATGATGGCTTGATTTTGTTTTTTCGTTGTATCGAATATAGAAATTTATTTGTTTGTTTCGATTCCTTTATCCTATCTGTATTTTTGGGGGGTCTGTTTTGACTGATATTTTCGGATTTAATATTGTTTTCAAATGAATTGGGATACAATTAACTAGTGTCGGATATTTTCATTTACCCTTTAGTCGTATATGTGTTCGAATAATTGTATGCCTTTTTGATACCATTCTTTAAAAAAACAGTGTATGACCGTTTTGTTCTATCTCTTCTCAAGACTTCTCTTCATAAAAATGTGGTTTTTATTTTTAACCATGATTTTATTACATCATTTAGTAAAGATCCTTCTGATGTTATATAATTTATAACTGTTTGATAAAATCTGATTCTAGTAGGTGTTCATGACCGTAGTTCTTTATTTTTCTATGGAAGAATATTTTCCAGTATCCATTATTTGATGGGTCTATATATCTTTTCATCCATAATGCTTTAATTGAGTTTAAAAATGATTATATGTCTGCATGCTTAAGTCCACCGTGTTCATAGTCTTGGTAAAGGATATGTCTTTTTTTATCCAGTTTTCCAGCCTACATAAAATCAAATATGTATTTTTTTATATCATCTATCATATGTTTAGTTGGATAAGCTAGTACAGTAAATGGATGAATGAGCTTAGGTAAAGCAAATGTTTTAATTACCATTAATTAACTTTTCCGATCAGTGACAGTTTTCTGTGGTGTCATTGTTTTAATAAGTTTCTAAACTCTTGATTTTTTTTTATTAATATTTCTTGAAATATTTGCATTTTTATCATTTGTAAGTGTCATTCCTAAAGTGGTAGCATAAGCGGATGTCCATACAATTTTTTTGGTTTACAAAATTGTATATTTGAGTTTTTTAATGATCCCTACCTCATTAATGATTGATTTATTGGTGTTCAGGTTTAGGCCTGAGCATTTTGAGAACATTTCTAAGGTTTGTAAAAGTGTTTCAAAGGATTTCTTGTCACCATTATTGAAAAATGTTGACTCATCGGCAAAAAAGGTTTGCTTTATAATTTTGGCATTACTTTAAATTCCTTTTATGTCATAGTTTAGTACAACATAGTTAAATAATGTTTGAAAGCAAATTATAAACAATGTCGCCGACAATAGGCAGCCCTGTCGAACGCCTTTTTCTAGACCAAATGACTGCTATATATGTCCATTATTATTTATCAGATTCTGAATTCTTGTTGTAGAATAGGGTTACCTATTTTAAAATATTTGGTCCAAACTTCAATGATTTTATACTTTCAATGATAAAACTGTGGTTTAAGTTGTCAAAAGCTTTAGCAAAGTCGGCAAAATATAAGAGTCCATGATTTCAATAATTACCCTCCTATAATTCTCCTATATATCTTCCCTTAACAAACCCAGATTGTTTATGACTTATAATTGATGGTAAAACTTTTTATATTCGACTGTTTATGGGTTTAGTTGCTATTTTATAATCTATCTTTAGTAAAGTAATGGGTCTCCAATTAGTAAATTCATTAATGTCCTTATTCAGTTTCGGTAAAAGTGTAATTAGCCCCTATTTCTGAAGTTGTGTTAATTGTCCCATAGTGAAAAGTGATTTAATAAGGTATTGTAGTATATCATTCCAAAAGGTTTGATAAAATTCTTCAGTTAATGTATCAGAATCCGGACTTTTTTGTTTTTCATCTTCTTTAAGTGTTTTATAAGGGGTTTCATGTCGTATTTTTTTAATTTTATTATCTTTAGAGTATAATTTTGTATCATATCGCACTTTTCGTTTATGATTTTTTCTATACCTATTTATTCTTTCATTTTCAACCTTTACAGTATTTATTGATTTTCCTTCAGCGCGTTTTTGCTCAAGGTTAGCAAAATATTTCGTGCACTTTTCGTTGTGTTCAACGTGAATTGATTTAGCTCTTAATATGATACCGTTTAGTTGTGTTTGTGTTATTTCATCTATCTTTTGTTTCTTATTTATGATAATTTCAGATATTTGATATATCTTTGTTATTCGTATTGCGTTTAGTTTCTAAAGTTTGTCTTTTTTTTATAGTTTTGTTTTTTCATTATTTTGAATCTTTTTAAGATGAGTTGTTAATTTAATTGTTTCGTTTCTCATTGAACCCTTTATCAATTCCCAAAGCGTTTTTGCATTGCATTCGGTGCTATTACTAACCGTTTCTTTTATGCTGGTTGTTATGCTGTTTTGATAAATTGGGTATAATAGGACAGAGTTATTTATTTTGAAATATCCCCGGCCTCGTTTTATCTTCGACGTGTTTAATCTAATTGATACTAGTGAGTGTTCTGTTTTATAGGCGGGCTTTATAATGGTTTCTTCTTAAATGTTTATTAGGTTATCAGAAACTAAGAAGTAGTCAAGTCTACTGTGGATGTGAGTTTTCGTGTTCGAGTGCCAAGTAAATTGTATTTTTTCTGGGTGTTTTAGTCTCCATGCATCGCTTAAATTTGAGGAGCTTAACATTTCAAATATTTTTGCTCTGCATTTATTATGAGTTCCAGTTTTGCCATTTTTCTTGACTAAGTTTTCGTTTAAAACTGTGTTAAAGTCTCCGCCTATAATAAATGTTTTGTCGTTGTTGTTAAGAATATAGCTTTCAAGCGGTAAAAACAGCTGTGGTTCATCTTTATTTGACCCATATGTGTTTATCAATGAAAGTGCTGGGTCATGTATTGTTATGTCAACAAAAAAAGTCTACCTGCTATCAATTCTGTTTCTTGTTTTATTTCAATCTTGTTTTTGGGGTAATAAATGCAACAACCTTACTCTTTGATTTGTTTCCGCTGAATATGAAATCAGCCCCCATTCTGTTTTCCATTTTGGAATCAATTCCTTTTTACATTGTACTTCTTGAAGCATACATAAATCATAATGATTTGTTTTAAAGGGGCTGTACTTCAAACGATGAAATAGCGAAAAAAAGATAAAATTATCGAAAATTGACATAAACTTGGTATCGATGTGTGCAATGCATTGAAACTTTCTAACTGAAGTACCACATAGTTTACAATTAATTTATTTTTCGCAGTTTTTTCGTATATTTTCATTAAAAAATATTACTAGGTATGTCTACCTAGTAGAATTCATTCCTTATGCGTGATTGGCTAGTCGATGTTATCACATAATATTACCAAGTAAGGTATATAGCTTAAGTATTCCAACCGTGACGGGTAAGCCTTCGTAGCACAGTGGATACAACACTGGATTGCAATTTTGGCGACACCGGTTCGAACCCGGTCTACGACTCGATTTTTTTCACATTTTGGTGTTACTTTTTACAATTATGATATGAAAGAGTAAAAAAAAATATTAATTTTTTTTCTGAGATTCGTTACAGAAAAAAACTTTTTTTGGTGCCAATCTGGTGTACAGTCCCTTAAAGTCATTCAAACATGTGTATCCGTTTCTGATAATTGCCTTAACCACGAACATTAGGTATTGCTATTAACGTTCTCATATGCCAAAACACATCAAGTTCAAAATCATTGTAATAAGAAACCATAACACATTATAAAAGATGTAGATTGTATGTATCAGTGTTTTTTTCTTAAAACCATTAGATCCTTTATTATTTTTAATTGCTCTTTAAACGATGCCTATCAAATATTAGCTATTTATATGAGAGATAAGGTGAGTTTTATTGATATATATTTAGGGTGTATGTTAACGTATGTTTAAATTCATTTAAAAGGAAGTATGATATGGGTTTTCAAAAAGGTAAACTAGAAAGCACGATGTAGTGTTGTTAAAAATAGTGTGAGAACAAGAGTGTCAAATTAATATCAGATTGAATACTGTGTTACTTTTAATTTATATACTTTTTTATGTATTTTTGTGCATGTCAATTATATCACAGTTGTATTAGAAATCATAAAATACGATTGATTTATGCTTACTGCATTGCGCAAATTGATATAACATTTAGATGCGTTGGTTGTAGTAACACCTTAATTCTAGATAAGATGTTATATTTTAGTTTTCATTTAGTGTTTTCATGTATTTATATTAAAAATGATAGGTGAAAAAAGGATGTTGGCTGTTAACCATACGAAAAATATGCAATGTATGATATTCTCAAGTATTTTCAATCATGAAGACAAAATCTGTAATACATATACAAAAGTATGGTCCAGTAAATTTACATTTTACTGACCGTTCCAAGGCGGTACCTAACGATTCTTGATAAACATACCAATTATATATATATATATATATATATATATATATATATATATATATAATATATATATATATATATAATATATATAATATATATATATATATATATATATATAATTATATATATAATATTTATGCACTGTGCTGTTTGTAGAGTTTTGTGCTGTTTATGTTTCTTGTTTGTGATTTTGTGTTCTATGTCTTTGGCGTAACGTTTTGCATAAATATTCTTAGTATATAATGCTCTATTCACTGTTTCTGATGTTCTACTAAATGCACATTTAAAACAAATTACATGCATTGTGTAAAATAACCTTTTCGTTTAAGGTGTGTCAATAAACAACATGTACAAGAATGTAAACACACAAAATCATTAATAATACGTAGTAATGCGAGGTAGGTTTTGATTTTGCGTCTATTCCTTGCGAAAGGTAGCGAAAATTGGAACAGACTCGTTACAAAACTAACTCGTCTTACAATTTTGCATTGGTATAAACCATTTTTATATCCTGATAACACTCTTACCGAAACTAAATAAGGACCTTGATGAATTTGCTAATTGGAGACCCACTACTGTACTAAACGTAGATTGATAAAGTACACAGAAAAAGGGTTTCTTGACAATATGATGAAAATAATATAACCAAAGTTTTCAAATATGTCTATCTGTTAAGTTTTAGAGTAGTGTCCATATAACTTAGGTCGTACACATGTATAGGTCATGCACATGCATTTGTAATGTGTTATATTTAAAAAGTCAATTGCAGTCGGTAAATAAGCGTATTCTATATTCATTTCAGTTAAGCATAACCTTTCAAAAACGGAAAGTTAAAGCTGTGGTAGTCACATTGCACAATGCATATTTGTTAAGCAATAATGGGTAGAAACAAAAGTATCGAACAATTTATAATAAAATGTTAAGTTATTTCTATTCTTGTATTAATTTACACGTTTACATGCATTTCTGAATACGCTGTTTAAGTTGTATACGCGTACAATTCTATTGCCCATTCATTGTATTGTATATTATTAATCAAATATTAGTATCACTTTTTTGACCGAGACAAGTGCGGTACCAATACCGGGCAATTGAAGGCAATTTATGCCAGAACTCGCTCAATATCGACCAAACTCGGCCAATATCAACAAAACTCGGCTTATATGAGTTTTCTCCGATTTGATTGCCTACAAAACTCGCCTAATATAGGATATCAAAAATGGGTTAATTAATAACATTATATTAAAACATCAAAAGGTATTCAATATATTAAGCGGTTGAAATCACATGTATTTATAAGCATACTGCTGTTGATAGTCAATCGATAGCCTCCAGTTGCTGTATGAGTACACTGAGCATCACAGATAATGTCTCCCAATACCTTTCCTCACGCGTGTAGTCTACTTGATACCCATCCAACTATTGTAATCGCGGTGTTGTATCTGGCAAATATTCCCGTCTTGTCTTTTATGAAAGAGTTTCCGTTCCCATGCCCATGCTCTTTCTGTCGCACGTTCAGGGTATTGTAGGGTTTTCCTA
The DNA here is from genome assembly GCF_026914265.1 of Mya arenaria. Taxonomy (NCBI): domain Eukaryota; kingdom Metazoa; phylum Mollusca; class Bivalvia; order Myida; family Myidae; genus Mya; species Mya arenaria. Next base: position 61,920,278 of record NC_069132.1, on the reverse strand, counting down.
ATAGTACCCAAGACGTGTCTATTCAGGCGTTGAGGTCTGCGTTTATAAAATTAAGCATCTCTTTGAATTCTTTTCTGCGCTTGATGAGGGCATTGCGTTTTATTTTTGAGACATACTTCACAATAATAGTCCTTGGTTTTGGTCCAGGTCTACCAAGTCGGTGGCACGCATCAATATCGTTTTCATGTAAATTAAAACCTTCAAAAACCAAAAAACTACAGAAACAAGCTCAGTAGCAAACAGTTTAAACATAAACCCGGTTTAATGGCACTGGGAAGACGCCAAAGACATAGCACATAAAAACAAAAAATCACAAACAAGAAACATGGAAGAACAGCACAAAACTCCACAAACAGCACAGTGCATACATACTATATATATAAAACCAGGTATGTTTATCAAGGTTTGTTAGGTACCGCCTTGGAACGGTTAGTAATATGTTAATTTACTGGTGGTATAAACCAGTTCGTGTGCACAACCTCACTCTTATTCCAGCAATAAGCCAACTACTATTTGATTTTTCTTGTCGGATTGAAGTTGTTTTCGAAGAATTGTCTTTTTCATTTTCGAAATCAAATAATCTGGACTTTTTATACAACTTCATTCAATTTTTCATTCATATGTTTCAGCTCTTCTTGACTTTTATTTATAGAGAGAGCTGTTGTGAATCCGTAAGATTTTCATAATCGTCGTTTTCTAAAACAGTTTCTTTTCTTGTGTTTCTGTGGACTTTTCTGGTTTTTACTACATTTCTGAGGTTTCGTCTATCGTTTTGTCGACAATGTTTGATACTATTTGTGTTATTATCGAATTCACTCATGCTGCTTTCACCCTCTCTTATACTTATAGTATTATAATGCTAGACTGAACTAACTTTATCGATAATCAATTGTTACGTAAGCTGTTTTACAACATCGATTCGCATCAGTGACTTCGATCTAATGGTCTAACGAAATGCTTTACAAAGTCATTATTTTACTGTTTTCAAAGCAATATTTTGTTTGTATTGTTACCTTGTAATTAAGTGTCCTTTTTGTTTTCAAGAAGACAAGTATTCAATTCTATTTTTCATATTTTTCATTATTAAACCACAAAAACAGTTTGTTTACAAAAAGGTGTGTATTTGTCAAGGGGACACCACTCTTCAAAAAAAATGGTTATATTTGAGCACACGGAACATTACTTTTATCAGCTACGAAACAGACAGTTATGAAAACGCATTGCGATAAGTAACGTTGTTGTATTGATGACATTCTTCACCGTTGGTTCAGGTATAGGAAAACAGTACCAAATGTTATCCATTTTATGACCTTATGAAGAAAGCTTTATTGCATTTATACATAACAAATAACTATTTTATCTAATGAAACTTGACCACATCAACCGACTACAAGCTTCGTTTATTCCATCTTTCGAGAACTATTGCGTTTACTTATTTAAATGGTATAACATTACATTATAGCAAATCTTAAGTATAGAAATATCGTATTGTGTGAAAGTTTAAAACATTAGATAAAATGACAATACCTAAAGTATGAAATCATCGTGTTGTAAGCAGTGCGATTTTTAGAATGAAACATAACAAAACATTGACTATTTTAAATCTATCAATTACATGTTCAATTGCCAAGTATTGAAAAATTATTTACTTTAAACTATAGAAACAGCTCTTATGGCTGAATATAATGTGAAATATTAACCAAATAAGAAAAGAAAAAAGAGGAAATATATTTCTGTCATTGGCCAGTTATCGACCTGGATCAACGACTGAACAATTATATCACAAAAATGACTTTTTATCAGAACTGACATGAGCTGCATTTCGTGGAAAATAACATTGGAAAACTGTATGCTATCAGATCAAACAGGACATGTTGTAATGAGTTAAAAAGTAATGAATGCAAAAAACGAAAATGTTGATTTCTGTAATTTGATCACAAACAATGAATACAAGTAATGTTATGTTTTATTCTAAAAGTGAATTTGTAGATATTTTGTAACATAATTGGTTATTTTTTTTACATACATTGATCTTTGTTTTTTAATGATTAGAGTAGCAATGTAAGTGGCTTATTGTAACATAAGCTATGCACAACCTAAAACGCCGATGGCATTCCCACAACATTTGCATGCGAAACAGGCCTTACACAATCTAATCCAACCCTCTTACAGATGTATGCTACTCTATGGCAGACAGTTTGACAAGCACACTGTTTGACTTTCATAATATGTGCCTGAACTGGTGCTGTTTCAGTTGTCATTGGATATAATACTTTGTGACTCACTACTTCCCAAACCCTTTTTAACGGGTTCAAAACAGTGTTTCCTTTCCCGTTTGAACTTGTTCTATGTCTTTGGCGTTTACCCAGTGCCATTAAACCGGGTTTATGTTTAAACATTTTGCTACTGAGCTTGTTTCTGTAGCTTTTCGCATAAATATTCTAGAAATACCCGCAGACTGTTATACTTAACACATAGTATTTCATCATCACTTTTGACCCAAGCATGGTCATTCATAAGCACATCGGTGTTTTTCTTTCTAAACGTGAGTTCTTTCATAGTTTTGCCAACCACTCTAGCTACCACATTTTCACAAATCTGTTTGCTTCATTAGCATTACACTGATATGATGCAACTACACTGGCTATACTCTACGTACCTACATCACATTATGTTTCTTGCAAGTTCAGTGTAACAAACTCTTATCTTTGTTTTTGTCACAGCATGAAGGTCACGACAGAATCCCAACAGCATTTATCTTATTCATACCCCGACCACTTGTCAAACCTCCAACATGTTCAGACTTTACATTAACATATGCTCATTCCACATGAGCATCTGCGCAATAACTAAGTCCTCGTGATTAAATATCATATAAAAGTTTATTAGTCCAATTTGTTGTGTGTATATCGTATTTCTGTTTATATCAACGTCATTGGTTTTGATGCAATACGAGACGCCGTTATATTAAACATTGCATGAGGTTGACTTTAATTCCTTGCCAAGATTGATTATACATCTAAGTTTAAATAATAAAAATAATTTTTTTACGTCCTTTTTCACAACAGATGATGTGTCTATACATTAGATATATTATGTTGCTATAAACTATCTAATATATATATATTTTGTCTGTTATCTATATATGTATATCTAATTTTGATATAGACAAATCCCTGAAATTCATACTTTACTTTTCTTTACCATTTTACCCCAAAAATCACAATTAACAATATAAATTATGCTGAGTCTAAACATTAGATATGTTATGGTGTTGTGCAATATCTAATTAGTATAGTTATTTTGATATTTCTATCGCTAGACCCAATTTTGATAGAGACAAATCCCAGAAATTCATACTTTTGTTTACATTTTTTTTAACTTTTTACCAAAAAATCCCAATTAACAAAATATGATGAGTCTAAACATTAAATATGATATGGTGATGTTTACTATCTAACAAATATAGTTATTCTGATTTTCTATTGCTAGATGATATTCTGATAAAGACAAATAGCAAAAAAAAACTAACGTGCAAAATCACGTTTAACAACATTATGATGTGACTTAATATTAGGTATGTTACGATGCTGTATAATATCTATTAAATAGAGTATTTTGGGTTTTTATTGCTAAATCCAAATTTGATACAAACAAATTCCAGAAATTCATAATTATGTTTACAATTTGTAACTTTTTTACCCCCAAAATAGCATTTTTCACTTTTGTCCACACACAGCAGATATCAAACAACAAAAATGTGCCAAAATTAATTTAGTGCATTTTTTTCTCCTTTATATAGAGTTATTATGATGTGATTCAATATAAGGTATGCTATGATGCTGTATAATATCTATTAAATAGAGTTGTTTTGGGTTTTTATTGCTAAATACACATTTGATACAGACAAATTCTAGAAATTCATACTTATGTTAACAATTTTTAACTTTGATGCTGTATCACGTTTAACAACATTATGATGTGACTTAATATTAGGTATGTTATGCTGCTGTGTAAGATCTATTAAATAGAGAAATTTTTAAAATGCAAAATCACGTTTAACAACATTATGATGTGACTTAATAGCATTTTGCACTTTTTTCCGCACACAGCAGATATCAAACAACACAAATGTGCAAAAATTATTTCAGTGCATTTTTCTCTCCTTTATTTGCATTTTCAGCCACAGGGTTACTGGACTATTATGAATTATATTTAATTGATCGTCATCAAGAGTACTTCGCACATCTCTTTCTTTGTTATTGAATGTACACTATATAGTTTCATGCTATGGACCGGTGAACCATATTTGATTTCTGGTTATCAAGCCAAATTAGAACAGTTGCTTATGCTCAATTCGTACATTTACAGACAATGTGTAGGACTGATTGATAAGTTTATAAAATTGATTATAGCTTCTAAAACTGATTCGACTTCATGATTCAATGTCTTTAAAATTATCCTGTTGACTAATTGGTTTTGCTGGTGATTGATTTAACCTTTTTTATTGCTTAAATTAAAGCAACTTTTGTTCTGACATCGATTGTTTTCAAGTTATGATTTCCCGACCAATGTTAAATTTGGGTTTTGACTTAGGTTCGACAGATAGGCAACGTTGTGAGCTCTTTGTGATGTTTTTGTTCTCAGATAACTTTAGGCATTTATCCTTTTTTCAACAATGTTTTTTATGAGTTTTGTGATTTTACCCACATATTTAACACTTTTAAAATAACAATTTGATAGTTGACATATTATGTCTTCCTAATTCATTTTATACACACGAGATCACGCATTATTGTCACCTGAGGCGGTAAGATATCCATTTCTTTTAGGATATGATTTTTTTTTAGATATTTCTTACTATAATATATTCTAATGATATCAGGTTATCGACTTTGATGGTTTAACACAATGTCGAGACAACCATAACAACATATAAACCAAATAATTGGTAAGGCACTTTGGTAGTTTATTAAATACTAATAAAGCGGCGGACATAAATGAACATTTGATAGATGTTGAAACAGATGAAGACTTGGATGAGATACAATAATATGATATTTAATACTGACAAAAAGAAAGAGCAGCGCGACCTGATTACACTATACCAGAGACTTTTATGTATGCAATTGATGAAATAAATAGTTTACTTGTTCAATTATTTAACCGACGTATAGGTACTGTGAGAAGACGAGGTAACGATTATGGCGATAGCTCTAACAGCGTGTAGTGGTAACAGAGACGACAGAGACAACACTTACAAAGAGGGTGGTTAGAATAATACGTGTTCCAATTTGAACGATAGTAGTAGTAACTTCAATGACACGACCAAAACATTACTCGATTGTCAAACAAATTGCAATCACAGGGTGTTATACCAATCAAATGGATGACTAAACAACAAAAAACATTTCTGGTCGTAATATGCGGAAAGCGCATTAAAGTCGAAATATGTCACGCAAATAAATATGTTTTTGTATGTATATCCATATAAAAATTGACACATGTGTGTAGTAAAATTAATGGTCCGAAACATTGTGTAAAACAACAACATGCGATGGTATAATAACAAATATACTTATAATAGGTAACAAATCACAAACTAGTCGAAAAATGTCACATAGGTTATTTTTGTATCACCTCGAAGACAAAACAATTGTCCCTCATTGTTTGCAAATCAATATATATACTTAATGAAGTTTAAACACTATGGGGTAAAATAAAATAGGTAAATGTCACAAAACTGGATCAGTTTGGTATGGATATGCATACATAATAACCTTAAACCTAACCCTAATTCAGCACACAATTGGTAATACATGTATTTTGAAACAAGTCCGGGCGGAATTCTTAAACGTCTATAGCATGAAATATCTTTTGAATGTATCCGAGATTGATGGTCCACAATACCCCCCTCCATCTGATATTTTGAAAATATCACTGTATCAATAAGCTGAAAGTATAAAAGAATTAAAATATTAATTAATAATTGTCCTAACAAACCTTTCAAGTTCTTGCACAAATTTGATCAATGATCTTTTATCAATATTTCCACAATGCAGTCTCCTATCAAAACATGTGTGAATGTCATGATTCTTTCAAAGAAATATCTTAAAGGGTTGCCACAGTACACTCATTACTCTGAAACCAGCTTAAGAAAGTCAGATATAGGGCGTAGATATGTCTGACACATGCCTTCTTTGAAAGTCTTAACATCTGCCTTTCTTACACTTATCACTACTTGGCAACACCCTCAAAACAACACAAAGAGACCAATTATTTCTATGAACCTCTTTATCTTTCAAGGTAACAAGTCACCAGCAGAAACACATAACAGCATGGAATTTAAAAAATGGTCCTGATAATCATTAATTATCATCCATTCCCAGACGTCTGCCAAGTGTGTGTGTGTGTGTGTGCGGTGTGTGTGTGCGTGTGCGTGTGTGAAAAAATATACAACCGCAGACAAGCTTTTTCAGAAAGAACTTCTTGACACAGAAATACCCAATTTATGAAGACAACTCCTCCACTGCTCAAACAATACATTGACGATACGTTAGTTCCTTACACCTTATTCCTTATTAAAATAAGAATAGGTAACTAGATTCTTATTCCTCATTCAAAATGAATAATTGTATATATGCATAAAATCACTTCTTTGTTATGTGTTTCGTATTTTCATAACAATTAAACATTTTTGTAAATAAAATAATCCACGGAAAAAATCGAATAAGGAATAGGACTAGTTATCAAAGTGCTTAATTTGCTCATTTTTTGTCGAAATATCAAAAAATGATCTTATTAAACAATTTGAATAAATGCATTTCAAGTACTAATAACGCATAGTAATTCGAATAAGGAATGAAGAACAGAAACGGTGAATTATCAACTTTTTAAGAAAGATATTTTTGATAAAATATCTATGCAGAAGTAAAAGCATCATAAAAAGTGTATAGAAATGCATTGTCTATTCAAGAGAGTGTTAGTACTTAAAGTGCTTTAATAACGTACCAACCTCCGAATAAGAAACAAAAATCGAGAACGTCAAAAAGTTAACTTGCTCGTTTTATCACTTTTCGACAACATAACTTTGCATAATTTGTATTTATATCTTTTTATTGTCTATTCAAGAGAGTTTTAGCGCTTAAAGTGCTATTAAAACGCTAAAAAAACGAATAAAGAACAGGATTTACGAAAAATACTGAATTTCAAAGTGCTTCATATGCTATTTTGTTGACAAAATATAAATTGCACATTGATCTTATTAAATTATTGAATAAATGCGTTGTCTTATTGAGCGGGATGAAGTGTTCCAAGTACTTCATAACGCCCACTAAGTTGAATAAGAAATTAGGAACTAGTTCCCTATTCCTTATTCAAACTCGAATAACGAACAGAAACGGTGAATTTTTCAACTTTTAAAGTAAGACATATTTTGATCAAATAACTATGCAAACAAGTAGACAGCTGCAGCAATAGCTTTTCTGAAGCATAGGAGTGAACTTGTAGCAGCTCCTTTCTCCTGGTAACCCTCAGAGAAATAGGTAAGAACATCCCATGTTTTTATGTTCTGTAACTCTCGGTAGATACTTTTAAGTTTTCCCATTGCATCTTTTTGGTGTCCGAGAGAGGTTTATCCCAATCAATCGCCTTTTGCATAAGTTCTTTGAGAACGAGTCTTCCTGGCACTACTACAAGAGCAATTAAGCCTTAGGGCTCATATATACTATTGATTTCCGACAACACGACGCTTCGATAAAGTTTTGTCTTAAACAAACGAACTGTCAAACACTTATACAATTGTGTTCACGTCTTTATTATAGTTTTTGTTTTCGCTTTGGTGCCTGCATGATGTGGTCCATTCTTTTAATTTGATGACAGAAATTATTGTGGCACATAGTTGAGTATCTGGATGCTAATGGCGCTGATAGAAACCATTGTGCCAAAGCACCTTCTTTACATTTTAGACCAATGATTCCGCCTGTGTCCTTTTTTTTTCTGTAGCTTTTCAAAGTGTAGTCCAGCCAGATATCGTTAAACTTGCCACTGAAAATTTTGCTGTAAATAAGCCCTGTAGATAGTCCACCTCCCTTGATAATCTGGTCATATTCAGAACTTGAGCACTAATTGTATGCATAAATGCATCTTATTATATTGTTATGACTGTATTAATTGCATTTTATAGTCATTATGAATATGTAGGCAATAGTTAAAGCTTCGCATTAATTTTAGCGGCCGTGTTGGACATCATCTTGGAAAGCAATGTTGTACCACGGTTTTCATAACTACAACATGCATCTTTATAAACTACAGACAAAGCCTTTCTTTTGATATAGAAATCTGTGTTTACAGATACATACCGATATGGTGTCAGATTTACTATCAAATCTGCTGTACTTATACCAATTCATCATTCTACACACATTTAAATGATGAGAACATAAATAGCCTCTTACGTATGAATCTTATGCTTTAATCGTCCTATACATGCTCCAAAGGTATTTTGATTCATACAAACATGAAGACAGAAAAAAAGGGTTAAATTATGTAAACATTTGCTTAAGGTATCAAATTTCACGTTATTCAAGCTATTTCTTTGATACTGACTGCACGCCATATAGTTTCAAATTACAGAAAGGTTGTCGTTGAAACATGCTTATTTTATCGTTATCACGGATGTTTTGGATGAATTACATCGGTTCCTCGTGCTCACTTCAATCATTTGGATAAAATGTTTGCGACTGATGAGTGAGTACTTAAATTGATTATATTTTTAAATATTGTACACTTTTGTACACTTCAAAGTCTTCAAAAATATTTTCGCGAAAACATTATACTGTTTTGGATTGCTTCCATTTTTTTCCATTGCTGCAATCATATCGCCTTTTTATTTTGTAACCGATTGTTATGTTTTGTCAAGCTATACCTGCAAAATCAAATTGTTTATCCAAAGTAAGCTTTGTGTATTAACTTAAATTCGATTTATATGCAATTTTGTGACATTATTGTATGTGTAATATTTAAAAAAAGAAAAATTAGATTATTTGTCCACTTATTATATTTTACCTTTACAAATTGATCAACAATTACAATACAAGTTCTGTTTTCAGCGATTGTATCTTCAATTAATTGTAATAATTGAGACTTCATAACTTTCAACTATGTATTTGTTAGATTTTTTCCCGAATAAATTGAATCAATATCTATTCACGACCGAACTTCACCTAGACCTAGTCAACTATCCTAATCATGTTTCGTTTAAATAGATCAAAAGCATTTATAACTATACTATTTTCTTATGTTGTTTATTCATTAACTTTGATGGTGGTTTTTCAGTTTGACTATGGTATGTCAACTTGCCTAGATGCAAAATCCAAGTTTGTGATATCTTTTGTCTTATATTTAGTATATAGCGATTTGCTTTTTCTTATATAAAGATAATCGTAGAGATTTACTCGTATTGAGAAGGTTTAAGAAGCATGTATCCGAATTAAACTAAAATCTCACTCATTAACTTATGGTTCTTATTATGAAAAATAAATATTTTTACATTGTACGACTGAAAATGCATATGGCAACTAATTAAGGTTGAGTTGAAAAGAAAACTGGGCTTGCCACTGTAGCTATGGTTTAAACCATTAAATAAAATTATGAAGTAAATCAACATAACTATTTCTAATATTTGTTCCGAATATACAACAATCCTTTATACCCCATACAATAAGACACATCTAATAACAGACAATTATAAAGAAACAAACAATAACTCCAATATTTATATGGAAAAAGAACACACTAAAGAAACAACATCAGTAGTCGAATGTTTAAACTTACACCCGTTAAATGTCACAGAGTTATAAGCCAAACTTATATTAATCAAAATAGAAGGAGGTTCCAAAACGTACACCTTTATTGAATGAAATACGTCGATTCTTACAAATTGCTATATTGATGCAGAATGAATATGATCAGATTTTAGCCTCGAATTAGACATTCACGAAAAACTTTTTGCGATGAAAAAATTCATAGAATTTTAATTTGTTGGTTCAAATTATAAAATAGATGATACCAATTTTAATAAAATCTTAGACTGAATAGATAAAAAAAATGCAGTGATTAATAATAAATGACTAATTAACATTCTCTTAAACATATCAGTACCTGCCCAACCGATTTTTAACTTCGGTTTTATAATATCCCTGGATGTTTTGGCGTTTCCGTCCATTGTTCTTTTTAGGTTTGATTTTTTCTCCAATTATGGAAAAAAAAACTGTTTAAAAATAAATGCTTACTTAAAATATTTGTAATAGCCTCTAAAGATGCCATCAGATAAAATGAAATACAATTGTGATATGCTTTGTTTGTATTACAAACTATCAATATCTGTAAAAAAACACACAATATTCAATTTGTTAAAACAATCAAAGAATGTCCGTTACTTGTGATGTATATGCGTTATTCGTAATATATTGCAGGAGGTTTTAATTTGTTAAAAAGAGAGTGAAATATAAATCAAATGTTATAAACATTTGCCTATGAATTTGTATATGAATGTAAATAATTAAAACAATTCGATAGTTAACTGAAAAGTGAAAATGTTTTTTTCACCAGTAGTTAACAACAATTTTCGTTTTGTTGAATATAAATATAACTACTTCCCTATGGCATTCTTACGGACAAAATATAAATGTTTGTGAGCTTGTATTTTATTACCATTGTCAAAATTATGCTAATTAAATAAAAAAATACTATGTTCATTAATGAATGTTATTACACATACATCATACTTCCAAAATCATCATATATGTATAGCACAATTGAGCAAATATACGTAACTATCGATCTTACTTGTTTGCCACTACAAACATTTTTGCAAATGTTATCCACTTTTGTTTCATACATATTAACCCTTTTTGCTATGACCAGAATGTGTCGTAGGATTCAGACATCTTTATAAGTTTGTAACATGGAAACACAAATACATGTATGATTTATGTTCCAGGTTAAGGTAACATAGACAAACGAAAACAAGTACTCAAATGGACTTTTAGTAATAAGTATGACATTATATTGTTACAAGAAATACATCGTTCAAAATTGTATATTATAACCTTTTTATCAGTGGAAATACTACACACAGTAATGGAGTTTCAATTGTTATCAATCTAAAAGCTAATATAGACATACACACATATACTCAATTTTTAGAAAGTGAAATCACAGCTTTCGACATTGAATTAAATCACTATTCTTAAATAGTATGGGCCAAATAAGTACGAACCTACACTCTTGAAATCTTTACAAAACGATCTGCTAAAATGATAATAAAACCTTTATTATTAACAAACAGACACCATAGTTTACAAACATTTGCCTACGGTGTCAAATTTCATGTGTTTAAACTCTTCCATTGATATTAAATGGATGCCATATAGTTAAAGGTAACAGAAGGGTCAACGATGAAAGCTATTTTAAATCCCTTTATTATTATTATTAAATATTCCGCACTATACAACACAATAAATCATAAACACACTAAATGTAAAACATATGGTGTTATCATGTAATTTTTATTTAAGAAGTGTGAGTGGTTGCCATACATAAAAAATAGACAGTTTTATATTGATAAAGAAACAGATAAAAGAAGATGAAAAAAGACAAGACAAACAAAATGCAATGCTTAACCAAAAATGAATTAATTAAAGAAGCATGAATATACTACGAAAAGGTAGAAAAAAACTGTAAAAGAGAGGTTTGCTTAAATGTATTTTATTACATGCCATTTCTGCTATTTAAAATATCTTTATTAATAGAACACAGCAGAACATATTTCCTTTTTTGTTGAAACCTTTCGCAAATGTTTAAGTTCTGAAAAAAGGCTTTCTCTTGCATACTATATGACTAATTATCTTAACTCGATTAGTTTGTTGCTGCGTTTTACAATGTTCAAGCTACAATTAAAAACTTCGTTCTTCCCTTATATGAGTTGGGTTTGTACACGATAAATTAATTTATTACACACGAGTCAACTATAGGACTTGCCTTAGCCACAAGCATTGCAAAAACAAAACGACACTGGCCATTTGTCATCGAATGATTTGATTTGAATGTTTGTGGAGTTTTGTGCTTTTTCTATGTTTCTTGTTTGTGATTTTGTGTTCTATGTCTTTGGCGTTTGCCCAGTGCCACTAAAACGGGTTTGTGTTTAAACGTTTTGCTACTGAGCTTGTTTCTGTAGCTTTTTGCATAATATTGATGTTACAAACTATGTCTGTCAAACAGAACTTACTATACACGTATTTATTATTAGTCTTTGTCTTTGAACACCGTTTTGTGATATGTATTCACATTTACGACGCTTCGATAAAGACATCTATAATTGAATCTTAAGTTGTTACTTACTATATATGCTAGTTATCTGATCAAGCACGTGCTAATTTTTATTTTTGACCAAGACACGAAATTTAACCCATTTTCTATTATTACTGTGCAATTGTTGGGACTATTTACAAAATGTTTCGCACTGAAATGCACAATGTTTGGTGTTATCAAACTGTGTGGTTTTACGCACTGTTATCTCAAATAACTAACTACCAATATGTTCAAGTTTTGAACTGACCAAAATACGATAAAAGAAAATACTTTTTTTACCATGGTAACTGTTAAAAAACTTGACTCATTTTCTGACTTGACATGGTACTATAAACACATACATACTACTAATTGATTAGAAACAAACAAAAGGACGACATTTCTGTTTCAAACCAAATTTTATACACGTAAGTGTTTAATTATTGGAATCAAAATGTGCATATATTTAGAACCAAAAAGTGCGTACATGTATTTTTAACCATTTATAACATGTGAAATTTTACACAAAAAGATAACATTTAATATGGAAACATATTTACTCTATAATCACTCAAAAAATGCAGGAACTGTTAATGTTAATTTAAAAGAACAGTACTTCTCATTGCAGAGAATTAATCCTCTTTTGCGCTAAACTGTACTTCAATATTGCAGAATTTAGAAAATAAATCTGTGAGACACTTCATAGTATGACTGCTGCATGATACAACCACCGTCGAATTATGAAGAATATTGTCAAATTACACACAGTTGATTTTGTAAGGCTCAATGTTGGAACCTTTTGGACTTTTTTCATGAGCCTGAAGATATAACAAAGGAATGTGTTGATTTCAAAACACATGTATACAAAATAAACTACATACATTAAGTGCATATGACAACATACATATACAAATGTAAACATACAGTGTAAAAAAGTTTTAACACAATTAATTAAGGGAATACATCATGTTACCACATATGATCATAATACAGTTGATATACATACAGAGATAAGTAAGGATTTTCTAATTCAAAACTTCATTCTGTTCAACATTTTTGTCCACTTTTTGTATAGCAAATTACTGTTATGATATTCATAATTTATTTTTCTTTCCAACTAATTCCTCATAAAGGTCCATATTATATTTTTAATAGAAGAACAAATGTACAATTTGAACATACAAGTAGGTTACTGTATCTGCATTAGTCAGGTGAGAGTAAAACTGAAAGTAAAACGAAACATTATTATGTATGATTCACAGAGGGACAGATTAAGCAAGTTGCATGTTATTCGCTATCGTAAATATGCATCTTTATTACCTCAGCTTTGCAATCCTTTCCATCTCTCTGAGTGGCTGAATTTTAATGACATGAATGTATAATATGGCTTTATATCTCACTTAAAGGAAGAAAAGATCAAATAAAAGGAAGGAAAATACCGATAAATAACAAAACTCACCATGCATGAATTTACAAATTTACTAATTTGTTTAAATATATACTCACAAGATTTTGTTGAAAAAGTTACAACAGCCAATAAAATATGAAGTTTCAAATCATTTCAAACACAACATTGAGTTAAAAAGAAATTTTTTAAAACAAAAATCATGAACAACAACGCAGTAACTCAACTGTTGAGTTTTATAACGGAACATAACAAATTGGTCGATGACCTACGTCAGAAGTGCCAACGTCTGGAGCTAGAGGTATTTATAATTGACATTTAATATTACAAGTATATATGGAGCGGATCCGCAGTCTAATGGTAACACGTTGGACTGTTAATCCAGGAGATCTCAGGTTCTATTTACATAGAAAACAGGTGAATGTTAGAATTTTAAAGATTTTTAAAATATATATATTTAAATACACAGATTTTAACATTTATGATTTTTAACTAAGACTCGTTGATACTGCTTACCAAAAATTTCTTTTTTATATAGTTGGTTGCTGAGCAAACCCCCCAAAAATGATGAAGGATCAACTTGAACATGCCATGAGCATTGTCGCAAGCATAACGGCAAACTTGCCACACATAAACTTCCAGGTAAACAATTATATGTACAAAGTCGATGCTTTTACGATATAATGTTAAATGCTAACATTTGGCTATTTAAATGATCAGTTATACGTTCTATAGCTGCTTGATATATGTATTATTAGTAGGTTATGTCTGAGTTTCACTTTCAGTTTTAGTAGAGTTAATGGTGTTCTGGATAGCATTATAGTGCTCTCTTTTCCCGTAGAAATTGCTTTTAAAGGAAAAGTTTTACACAATTTCAAAGTTATATATTTTTCATTTTGTATTGTTGTTTTTTTGTTGTAGACGAGTGCAACTCTTTGTAAAGTACAAGAAGTAGACGACAGATTATAAGAAGTGCACAAAACACTACAAGTGGGCAACAGGTGTGTTTTAAATATTTTATTAGGAATATACTTGTAAGAAATATAACAACTTTTCAAACTTATAACAGTAAACAAACAAAAAAAATAACATTCTCGTGTGTGTAAAATTTTGTATAAAAAATACCCTTTTATACCAGATAATACTTTTATTGGTAGATAACTAACAAAATGAATGTGGCTGATTTTAGAATTATTGAAACTATTTACATTAGTAAATGATATAAAATGTACACGATGAAACTATGAGGTAAATTATATATGACATGCAAAAATAAT